>NC_133777.1:46297282-46340406 GCF_003597395.2 Chelonoidis abingdonii | reverse complement strand
TGCTCACAGAGTGCAGGGTCTCTGTATCACAGGTAGTGGAATAGGACACCAAACCCTCCAACCCTTCTCCCATTACCACTTGTTTGTGTCAGCTGCTATTTCACGGCTCACATGCTCCTTGGTCCATTTGCCCACCCAGGCTTGGACCCAATGGTGCAGTCGCTTGCTCACTCTTTCATGGGACTACAGAAATGGGAGAGACAAAAAATAAAAGGCTACAGCCACCAACATTCAGGATCACAAAACACTTAAAGCGAAAACAAATCCACTTCCCTAGGCCAACAGATTTGGGATGTTTAGCTCTGCTGGGGAACTGGCAATACAAACACTGACCTTGCCGACTGACCAAGGGAAAGCCTCAGTAAATTGGAGGCAGTGTCTGAACAAGCAGGCACAGTCATCCTTATTCTCCAACTGAATATCCCCAAAAGCCTAGTGTTAATGAAAATTAAGTCTGTGAAATCAAGTGCTCAGACTTGATGATTTTTGAATTTGAACTCTGAACTATAATGTTAGCTCTGCCACAGTGTATATCCTGTATATTTTATATAATAAAAGAAGCCTATAATTCAAAGTGGGTTTTTTTGTTTTTAAGAGAGGGTCATGGATTCAGCATATTTATTTGTTATTTAAATGTCTTACTATAATCTTCTAAGTTTAGGCCTCAACATATTTTTTTTTATTACATTCTGATTTCATTTTAAACTGGCTCATTTTTAAAAAGAAAAACTTGTAAGTAACAAAAAAATTTTAAAAGGAATTTTATTTAATTTAAAAAAAAAAAGTCTTCCAATTTTGATCCACCCTGGACCTTTCTGTAATTATGACATCACTGCAGCTATCCTAGCCACAGACCCAGCGCTTTCAAACAGCTGGTATATTCGTTTGCAGTGCTCCGCTGCCCGGGAGCAACCCTAGACTCCCACTCTCAGTGACTGCAGGCACAAGGCACAGCTCCTTGATGAGATGAGCTTAGAAGGCAATCTCAGAGCATGTGTCAGCTTTTCAATTCTTTTGCTATCACCCTCTTTAGGTCCACCCTGACAAGGGGGTTAGCAACCAATATGAGGTGCCCCTAGGCAAGAAACCAATGAGTAAAAGGATGCTAACAGCTTCCTACGCTCACAGGAGAGTTTGGGAAATGGGAGGGAGGAAAGGAAGTGTTACATCTCAGGAGCATTCAGAGGAAGTTTACAGAGCCCAGTGAACTAAACCATTTTGTGTCCCATCCTCAAAGCAATAGGAAGAGTGTTAAATGTTACAGGAGAATAACTCCCCTCCCACCCCAGAAACGTTATCTGACTCTCCCCAGACGCCCTTTGGGAGCAAGAGGTTCAGGGAAACACCAGCTGCTCATCCCATTCCTTTCACTCCACTCCTACCTGCTGAGCACTCAGCAGAGCGGTCCTTCTGTACATGTAATCCTCCGATTTGATCACGTACACCATCTTATTGGAGTTCAGTTTGAATTTACACTCCAGCTTGTCCAAGCTCTCCACATTCTCCATGGACTTCTTACTGTTTCCCTCCTTCCCTTCCTTCTCCTGCTGCTCCCAACCACATTGGCATTTACGTATCCGCCTCAGGTTCCTGTAAACCAGAGAATCCCTGCTGGGATTAGTGCTTATCCTCTGCCCGCTAGGCTGGACGTATCTGGTGACTCCAGGCTAGCCCTTCAGAACCCAAAGTATTGCTCAGAGTGGAATGATCACAAATTAAAGTCGTTTAGGCTCGTGTGCTTACCATAAGCCAACCCACTGATCTCAGCTGTTTACAGAGAGTGGGGACCTTTCACAGCTATTTTGCAACCAATTCCCTGCTAGTGAAAAGCACCGACTCAGCACCTTCTGCACTCAGCTAGAGGGCTTCTGTAAGTAAAGGTATGATTCCCTCCCCCCCCAAAAGGGGGGGGCTAGTGACTTCCCAAACCTCTGACCTCCCTGCTGCCTGTGGCCTATGCCCTCTCTCAGTTACTGGAGAGCACGAGCCCAAGGTGGGCTCTTGGAATAAACAGCAGCACTGTGTCTCTATACGCTACTCCCAGGTTAATGTCTTCTAAAGTGGTAAAGTATTAAACACAAACAAGAGATTGCAACAGCCAACACTGTGACGGAGTAAGATCTTTCTTCCTCTGCTGACATGGGTACTTCTGGCCTGTGTGTCACTTTTCATAGCCACTGCTTGTTCACTCACCTTGGCAGGAAAACCAGCTCCTGGGCCAGGTGTTCCCAAAGTTCGGGAGAGGTAGAATCAGAGTTGACATACCGCTGTACGTGTCTGACCAATGCTGAAATTGGGCACAGAACACAAGGGGGTAACCAACATCTGTCAAATCAACAATTCAAACTCAACTCTGATGGGTGTCACCCACTTGCTTAGGGTCTAACTGATCTCCACATTTGGGGTCAGGACGGAATTTTCCCCCAGGTAAGATTGGCAGAGAGCCTGGAGGGGTTTTGCCTTCTCTGCAGCATGGGACATAGATCACTTGCTTAACTAGTGTAAATGGTGGATTCTCTGTAACCTGAAGTCTTTAAATCAGACAGAGGTTAGAGACCTACTGCAGGAGGGGGATAGGTGAGGTTCTGTGGCCGGAAATGTGAAGGTCAGACTAGATGATCATGATGGTCTCTTCTGGTCTTAAAGTCTACGAGTCAGTGAGATGATCACAACGGTTCCATCTAGCCTTGGAATTGATGCATCTCTGCAGCCATTTCTAGCAACCTCCCAACAATCCTCCCCAACCCCACTGCTCAAACCAATCTTTCACATGCATGGTCTCTTCCAGTCTCACAGGGCTCCTGGGGCTACGGAGTCTCCACCCGCAGGGAGGGTAGGGGGGTCCTCTGCTTGCCAGACTCTGATTGTGTAACCACATGGTTGTGGCTTGATTTTTCTGGGTATCAACAAATGGCATAATGCAAAATGGCTGGGTGCAGCAAGGCCACAGCCCAGGGCACTATGGGCATCCTTCCTCCTACCAGCCTCAGTGGAAGCAGGATGCGCAGGGGAGGAAAACAAATTGGGTCCAATTTGTTATTACCAACACCAAGAGCACCACCTATTAATATGGAGTCCCCAGTGCCTCTAGGGCTTGTAACAAAACCAAACCACAGATCAGAATGCAGGAACAGCACCTTTCAAAACACACCTGACAGAGGGTGTTACAATGAACCCAACCCACTTGGCAGGAAAAGCTTCTTAGTCCAAATCACTCCTCACTTGCATAGTATCTCATGGCATCCTCCACAACCAGCTGGATACAACTGCCCGGCAACACATCATGGAACTGATTCAGGAGCAGTAGCCTGAGAACAGGCGACTGAGGCAAGAACCAGAAGAAAGCTATGGATTAGAATCACTATGAATGAACTATGCCACCCTCATTCTACAGGACAAAGCCCTTTGTATCTTGCTGAGGGCTGATGGGGACTGCAACAGCCAGGCAGTTCCCACATGCACATGGTAACTGTAGCCTTCTGGCTTCAGGTCACCACTTTCATTCCATCCATCAAAAACATGAGTTCTGCCAGACCCTGCTCTGCTGCTACTGGAGACAAGAGAGTGCAGCCGGCTCGAAAGCCCTGAGCTCTCTTAGCAGTCACCTGAGCCAGGCACTCCTAGCCTTCTTCTGGGAGGATTCTCTGGGCACAGGTTTGGGCATTCACAGAAACAAGTATACTTGTTCCTTCAATTCCCTGCTTTGGCAGCAACCTTGGGCATTGGTGGCATCTCAGTGTCTCCTGGTCTCAGCCTCCTGAGGACCAGAGGGGTATATCTAATAGCCTGTGATAGGCAGGCAACTGACATACTTGTCCATAAAATGAATTCTTCTAAATCAGTCTGTTCAGAGACTGTCTGGGGTTTGGTCTAAGCTATAAATGAATGAGGCTACTTTTTGGTTTGCTGCTAATATATTGTTTCTTACTATCTCATCTAATGAAAACACTGTGTCCGCTTGTTTTTTATATACCTGAGTGTGCTTAACACTAGAGCCCTGCAAATCTGAAGTTATCCACTTTATATCCGCGGATATCTGCATCCATGGATGCGGTTGCATCGTTTACCATCTTTGCAGATTGCAGACTGGATGCTGATCCAAATTTTTCTATGTGCGCAGAGCTCTACCAGTGAGGTAGGGTGCTGATGCAGATGCATATAAAAGGGGGAATGGGGATTGCAGGTCAGAAACCAGTTAATTAGTACGGATGCAGATCCAAATTTCTGTATCGACACAGGGCTCCAATTATCACTGCAGCTTTATCCAATCAGTGGTGGCACTCGGACAAACTACTTTACCTCCAGAGATGCTGCAGTTTGATGGAAGGATACTGGAGAGTATTTTTCTGGGTCAGAGTAAAACTATTCAGTACTTCAGCATCATGGAGTATCCACTTGCACTCCCGATTCCCTTTCTTTATCTGATCCCAAAGTAGGTGAAAATGGGAAGAGCTATATCAGAGGAGATTTTTGCCATCTGTAGCAAAACTTATCAGGCATTGGGATGTAGACAGTATGTATTATGGGGGGTGAGAGGGATAGCTCAACTGTTTGAGCATTGGCCTACGAAACCCAGGGCTGTGAGCTCAGTCCTTGAGGGGGCCATTCAGGGAACTGGGGTAAAAGTCTGTCTGGGGATCAGTCCTGCTTTGAGCAGGCGGTTGGACTAGATGACCTCCTGAGGTTCCTTCCAACCCTAATATTCTATTATGTATTCACAAATAAAAATGAGATTCTCTTTTCCCTGAGGGTACCTTCTCCAGAGCCCTCCCCCCCCCCCCACTGTAACAGCAGAGATTACAGTCGCTCAGAAATTAGCTAACTGGTCTGAAAGACAGTACTTCCCACAATGCTCTGTTAATCAATAGCAGCACCCAATGCTGTCGTGTCAGTTTTGGAAACAACAGGGTTTGGGTGGCAGCCTCTCTGCACCATTGCACCAATGATGGCACACCAAGGAGATGGATTCAGAGTGGAAGTCTTCCTTACTGGTCAGAGTTAACATTGATCTAGATAGTTTCCACCCACTGCCTTATCTCCCCTCCCATCCTGGGCAAGTGGTAACCTGGGCCTGGGTGGTATAAGTGCCATTGTGTAGCTCCAGGAACAGTTCTCCTGTCCAGGTTAACAGCTGGGTCTTCTCTTTCTCCAGCATAGAGAAAAACCGGTCAGGTGTGGACATCTGAACCCTATGGGGGAGAAATGCAGATAATAACAAGACAGGCTTTGCAGCTGCTGCCCACTGCAGAGGGAACGAGGTGCCCTCTGGTTCCTTTCCTAGCATGAGTCAATGCATTGCAAGTGGGAAAGCAACAGCCCCAGCCATGAATCATCAACTCCCTCCAGCCCTACTCTCCAGAATGCTAGGACCAAAGGGGTTAGCAAAAATCTCTCAAGAGAGTCAGCAGTCGGCACTGAGTTCTGAAAGACATATGAGGAGAGAAAGCAGAGCCACCCCAGACGTGAGTAGCCCATCTGTATCACTCATTCTCTTCGGCCTGTCCGGCATCTTCTGGGTTCGGCCACCTCCTCTGTCTCCAAACCCAAAGAGAGTGGCGCTGTGGTCCACAAGGCCTTTGTCTTTGTTGTTCATGCTTTTCAGCATCAAGAGATTATGTATACACATGACACGTAGTGTCAGGCCCTCACACAGTCAAGCCAAGGAGAGCCCTGCAGGCGTAAAGATCAGGCACCAGCTTGTTGTCTTCTCACCATGTTCATTCTCTTTTCAGCTCTGCCTCCTTGGCTACATCCACCAGGGCCCAGGGAGACAGGAGAATCTGGAGAAGTTGAGCGTCCTCCTGCAGTGACTCATCAGCTCCCCACTGCCCAGTGAATTTATCTTTAAAATGCAGCTAATTATAGAAACTCAAGGCTCTGACACATTGCACGGACAGACAAATCTGGGCTTTACTCCAAACATCTAAAGTCCCCAGCTGCTTGTCCTATCACCTTTCCCCACCTACTCACTATGTGGCACTCCCCTCCAATAGCCATTGCTTACAGCACAGATGGTGGTGACATTCTCTTGCAAGCTGGGTACACTGGGGCAGAAAGACAGAAGCATACCCATCTGCCTACAGTGTCACATCGCTCACCTCCTCCATTCAACCTTTTAGGTCATAGGAATTGCCAGGCAGGAAATGGGTCAGAACTTGGGAGCTGTCAATGCCTTCCCAGAAAAAAGTTGCTGTGCTGGAAGAGAGCAAAATGTCACCAAGGGGGAGTCTATTACAGCCTCACAGGGGGACACTTCAGGGACAGCCAGAAAGGGGCGCACGAGTCCAGGGAGCTACTGAAAGGAAACTTCTGGCTGCCCACCATTAACTTTTCAAAGCTGTTGGCTTCATACTTCAGCACCTTACCATGATGCGATCAGTAGCCAAAGCTTCTCTGGTCGTGGCTAATGAACTACCTGATCTGGTCAGCCTCATATAAAGCTCTGGTGAGCTCTCTGAATGAGGGCATGTCAAGGTTCCTTCCCCACTCTCAACTCTAGGGTACAGATGTGGAGACCTGCATGAGAACCTCTAAGCTTAACTACCAGCTTAGATCTGGTTTTGCTGCCCCCACTCAAATTATTTATGAGTTATTTGGGAAACTCTGTCTACCATCCCCCCCAGAATATTTTTCCTCCCAAGTACTATAACCTTTCCCTGAGTAGCCTTCAGAGACTTTTCCACCAAGTTCCTGGTGAACACTGATCCAAACCCTTGGATCTTAAAACAAGGATAAATCAATCAGGTTCTTAAAAGGAAGGGTTTTAATTAAAGAAAGAAAGGTAAAAATCATCTCTGTAAAATCAGGATGGAAAATAACTTCACAGGGTAATCAGATTCAAAGAGCTCAGAGGAATCCCCTCTAGCCTTAGGTTCAAAGTTACAGCAAACAGAGGTAAATCCCCTGGCAAAAGGAACATTTACAAGCTGAGAAAACAAAGATAAAACTAACACGTCTTGCCTGGCTGTTACTTACAAGTCTGAAATATGAGAAACTGGTTCAGAAAGATTTGGAGAGCATGGATTCATGTCTGGTCCCAATTAGTCCCAAGAGTGAACAACCCCCAAAACGAAGAGCACACAAACAAAAGCCTTTCCGCCACCAAGATTTGAAAGTATCTTGTCCCCTTATTGGTCCTTTGGGTCAGGTGTTAGCCAGGTTACCTGAGCTTAACCATTTACAGATAAAGGGATTTTGGTGTCTCTGGCCAAGAGGGATTTTATAGTATTGTACACAGGAGGGCTGTTACCCTTCCCCTTATAGTTATGACAGGAGCGAGCCCACTGGGCAGATTCCCATACACACGTGCATGCCTCCCGAGAAGGTGTTCACCAGGCTCCAGCTGAGTTTCTGAGTGAGGAACCATCGTATTCCACAGCCACGCATCAACTGGGGCAGCTGGGCCGAGTATCCAAAGGTGTTTGGCAACCAGAACTGGGAGCAGAGAACGGAACGTGGGAGCGAGCGAGCAACACAATCCCATCACCTGCTCAGATGTCTCTCGGACAATATAGCCAAGTGCACCTATCTCCCCTCACATCTCTAGGGCACAGATGGGAACAGGCTCAAATTCTGGATACCCCATATAGTCAGCCATGTATCACTGTGGCCCTAATGCCCTCCACAGGGCCCCTCAGCCTGGAGGAAATATTGCTAGGTAGTGGGTACTATATGAACTGGCCAAGGCCTATGTACTAGGGGGTAGGAAGAGGTACGCTGCACTAATATATCCAGCCGTTCAGGCACTAGTTTAGGACTTGAGAGAGACACTGAATAATGTCCCTGCTCTGCCACAGATTTCATGTGTGACCTTGGACGAATCATTGGGCTGGTCTGTGCCTCAGTTTCCCCATTTATACAGTGATAATAGCAGCACTGTCCTTCCCCACAGGGGCGCATGAGGATAGATACAAAAGAGATTGAAAGAACTCAGATACCATGGTGATGGGCCACATACATACCTTAGATAGATCACTCCAAAGTGAGCATGTCCCACCAAGAATGAAGCAGAGACACTGGGAATATCAGCTCTGGAAGGGATCACATGGATCACTTCCGCACCCCCATCCCCAGAGAAGGAACACGTAGAGGATCCACCAAGGAGGAATATGTACCTCCGAGCAAAGCTTCCCAAATTGCTGCTGGAAAAAACGCTGTCCCTGCAGGAACTGACGCACCATTGATTCGCCACTGGGAAGATTCCCGTCCTGGGAGACAATAGCAGCCCTGAGGAATTCTATGCAGATCTCCTGCCCCGCTTGCAAGCAGAGAAAGGAGAGTGGCCACCCCAGTAGCATGCACCCCATGGCAGGCCCAATCCATACAGCTCGCAGCTGACACACTGCAGTCACGTATACACTTGACTTACACTCCAGAGGGGTGGGGGAGGGTAACAGAGTCTGGGGAAAGCGAAGAGCTGTGTTCACAATACAGCAGAGGGTGCTACTGGGTCATGGTTCCAGGGTATAAGGCTGCCTAATCTACAGTTAGGGGTACAGAGGGTATGACTCCCTGGAATAGGGCTAGGATTCCAGTTGGTAGGACTCCCCAAGCTAGTGTTATGGTTCCAGAGAGTCGGGCTCCCAAAGCTAGGGCTAAGGTTCGTGTGGATAGGACTCCTGCAGCTAGGGTTGGGTTCCAGGGGGCAAGGCTCCCCAAGTTCAGGTTAGATTTCCAGTCGATAGGACACCCCAGCTAGTGTTAGGTTTCCAGAGGTTAGAGCTCCCCAAACTAGGATTAGGGTTGCAGAATGTAGGACTGCCAGGGTTAGGGTTCCAGAAGTAGGGCTCCCCAAACTCAGATTAAGATTCCATCAGATGGGGCCAGCCCAAACTAGGGGTGGGGTTCCAGAGGGTCAGGTGGCACAAGCTGGGGTTAGGGTTCCAGAAGGTAGGACTGCCAGGATTAGGGTTAAGGTTCCACAGGGTAGGACTCTGCAACTTTAGGTTAGGGTTCCAATGGGTAGGGCTCCTCAATTTTGAGTTCTAGAGGGTAGGCCTTCCCTGGTTAGGATTCCAACAGGTAAGGCTCGCCAAGTTAGGGTTCTAGCTAGGGTTAGAGTTTCAATGGACAAGACTCCCCAAGCAAGGGTTAGGGTTCCCAGCGTAGGCCTGTTGTAAGAGAACTGGATGTGACATAGCTCGCAGCCATTTTGTGCACTTAGGCCCCCCGAAACTGGAAGCGAGGACACCAGATAGGAATAATCTGGCCTTGCTTAGGCAGACAGAACAAAAAAATCTGCAAGCTGCAGTTTCACCAGCTGGGACAGAAAGAGAAAGGCCAGATTCATGAGAAGATGTGTGAGGGAGGGAAACACAGGAAACTGATCCCGATTCTGGTTGTCTGTGTTTGTCAGGTTTTTTTTGCGGAAGCTGCTTTGCTTATATGGAGAAGAATGAATTATTATTGGCTGTTGCTAGGGAAACTGTTTGCCTACTAGAGGCTATTATGAGTTATGTGCTTTGTCTATCTATAAAGAGTTTAGTTAGAAAGCATACTTTCTAGCTAGCCAGAGGAAACTTTTCTTCAGGCAAGGAGCCGACATCTAAACTCCCCATCGACTGGACAGAAGGGCCCCCAGAAGGCTGGCTGGTGATCACTCAAAACCATTTCAGATTTTGGGTAAATATGAATGTTTTGAATGCTCTAGCCCTACTGCTGAAGCATCGATGTGTGTGTGCACTTCAGACCTAATAAAAAAGTAGTTTTAGCTAAAGCACTCTTGTTCATGCCAATCATTTATCAGATAGAAGAGTTGAGTCCCCACTGATTTATTCCTGACACTGTCTGGAGAGAAACAGTGAAGTTACCACTGTAGTGCTGTGGGTTCTGAAAACCTGGGCTAACAGGGCTGCCCAAGCAAGCATTAGGATTCAAGATGGTGTGACTCCCCAAGCTAGGGTTGGGATCCTCAAGGTAGCATTAGGGTTCCAACAGACAGGACTCCCCACACTATATTTAGGTTTCCAATGAATAGGACTCCCCTGGCAAAGGTTAGGGTTTCAGAGTATAGGGCTCTCCAGGATACATTTAGGTTTCCAAAGGGTAGGGGTCCCTGAGCTAGGATAATGGTTCTAAAGGGTAGTGGTCTTCAGGTACCATTAGTATTCCAAATGGTAGGGTTAGGGTTACGTTTCCAGAGGGGAGGGCTCCCCAGGCTAGGGGCTGGGTTCCAAAACCCCTCTCATGATTCCCCTTGAGGGGCTGAGCAGAAGAAGATGTTAAGAGAAGGCATCTGAGACTCAGGAACTGATCTGTTAGAGAGAAGACTCAGAGGGCGATGCAGAAGGGCTGCTCTGACCTTACCATTTCTACATAGGTGCCACCAACAGGTATGAACCATCCCTCTTTGGCGTAGTCCTCAATCTGAGCATACAACCCAGGACACCAGTTCCTCACTCACTCAGACTGCTGGGCCTGCAAAGAAGACAGAGCCATAAAGAACCCGGAGAATATTTTAGAGATTATCCAATTTGTTTAAAGCTTCTGACTCACAGCAACTGCAAACCTGAATTTTTACTAGGCATTGGAGCTCAGTGCAATAAGGAGTGGTCCCAGACCTGGCAGGACAGCTCTCTGCTACCAGGCAGGAGGCTTGGGCTGAAATCTACACCTGGCATCTGGGGTTGGGAGCATGGGAGAAGCAACTTGGAGACCAGGGATAGAGAAGTCCCTTGCACAGCAGCCCCTCCAGCCACTTACAATGCTCCTTAGAACATGCACTAACCTTCCTCCGGTCTTCGCTCTAAGAGTTTTGCTGCCCACCTGGGAGCGGAAGATGACAACTCACATGCGAGCAGACAAACGTGAACTCCGGGTTCTTCTCCATCAGGCGTACAACAGTCACCCAGCTGCGAGCACACTTGCAGATAAACTCCTTGTATGGCCACAGCCAGATTGCAGGGACAGAAGCAGGCTGAGCTCATTGTGATCACATGGCCTTTCCATTTTAAGCAGTCATTATTTTATATACATATACAGCTGGCCGCCTGCCAATGCCCATTCTGTGCTGCCTTCCCCTGGCTGGAAAGACACAACTGAGCCTCATCACAGCTGTGAAAAACGTGTCACAGACCATGAAATCTGGTCTTCCCCCGTAAAATCTGATATTTTGTGTACTTTCACCCTGTACTATATTCTTTTATACTATAGGGTAAAAGTATATACAAGTACATAGCATTTCTCAAATGGGGGGTCCCAACCCAAAGGAGGGTCTCAAGCCTATCGTATAGGGGTTGCAGTATTGCTACCCTTACTTCTATGCTGCCTTCAGAGCTGGGTGGCTGGAGCGTGGCAGCTGCTTGCCAGGCACCAAGGTCTGAATGCAGAGTCGCTGCCAGCAGCAACACAGAAGTAAGGATGACATAGTGTGGTATCGCCACCCTTACTTCTACCTGCTGCTGCTGGTGGCACTGCCTTCAGAGCTGAGTGGACAGACAGCAGCGGAAATTTACGATTTAAATATCTGAAATCGTGACAATCAAGATTTTTAAAATGCTATGGCCATGAAATTCACAAAAACGGACTGTGAATTCAGTAGGGCTCTACTCATCTGGGATCCAAGCTGTGCTGCCTTTAAACGAATCAACCATTGCGAGGTGTGAAGACACGGGGGCGGGGAGGAGGAATCACACTATTAAAACGTCAATGGATTGAAGCATGGCTGTAAGTCCTGAAGAGTCCTCAGCTCACGGGGCTGCTGCCTGTCCCGGATACCTCACTTCCTCTTCTCACAATAGCATGACTAGGGAAAACCCCACCGGGAATTTGAAATCTAGGCGCCTGGCAAAGGAACTAAGGAATAGGCATGAAAGATTTGACATGCCCCTTTGTAAAGGATGCTTTCCAGCCCTGTGGTAAGTTACCATCTCCAGCCAAGCTGATACGTCTACCTATATTTTGCAGCTGATAGCTGGGATGTCCTTGTCCCTTTCCCTAGAGGCTCAGAACATCACTTCCACAGAACACTCAGTGCCTGCTCGCCTGAGAACTGCTCCCCTCTGGCAGCACCCAAAGTCACTGGCCAACCCTACTAACCACAGGCCTTTCAGTAAGCACGCATCCCTTGGACCCATTCTTACCAGAATCGATGTGGCAGTGGCCCATAGCATGGACGGTGTGCTGGCTCTCGCCATTCTTCTGCCTGAAGATGGAAGAGGCGAGGTGACGCACCACAGGGAAGGTAGAGGAGTCTGTGACATCAAGCAGGTTAACCATCTGATTGGCCACATAGAGCGTCTGAAAGCTCTGCTGGTTTTCCTCCCCGAGGAACTGAGGAAGGGCAAGAGTGAGAAGAGACAGATGCTTAGCTCACCAACTCTTATATTGGACAGGCTGAGTGTATCTGATGGATAGCACGCTGAACTGCTGCACATGTGGACAGCCCATTAGCTGTGTCCTACCAACTTCCCACCTCTCTACCAATCACATGTGTAGCCTGAGGCAATACAGATGCAAAGATGGTGTTTCCTTCCTCCAGTGTGCGCATTTCACTTTTTTGGAACTCAGAGGCTGCAGATGTTAGCTGGCATGATGAGACAAAGGAGACACTTCCAGTTATACACCAGCCACAATGGCAAATACTTACTCCTCCAGGTCTTTTTGGTAGAGGCTGGAGAGCTGGGGGAAGGAGGTTAAACCAAAGGAAAGTCATGAAAAAAGGAGGAGGGAGGGAGGTAGAGGAGCTGGAGAATAAAAGAGACAGAGGACTAAAGTATTTACCTTGGCCATGTCCATTAGTATCTCAAAATCTACCAGCAGCTCATGGACACCCCTGCTGAAGACCACAAGCTCTGCCTTGTGCAGGGTGAACTTCTTGTCAGGGTCAGGAGGTGCAATCAGGCTGCCTTCCAAAGAGACCATCGCAGGCAACTTCCACATAGACAGTCAGACTGTAGAAATGAGAAAAATGGAAACAGAAGTCACTAGAGATCAATGAGCACCTCACTGTGTTCTCTGTGTAGAGACTGGGAAACAAGATCTGCCAAAAGCACAGGAATGGTCAGACCAGGCCAGACCAGTGGCCCGTCTAGTCTGGTATCCTGTCTCTTATGGTGGCCAGTGCTTCAGATACTGACATACAACACCTACCTAACTGTGCAACACTACCCCACGTGGGACAAATTTCTTCCTGATCCTATCTAGTGAGCAACTCACACCCTGAAGCACGGCAGTCAATAAACCTTGTCATTGTAATCCAGCCTGATGCTACCTCATGAGCTGAGCAGTCAATAGGTGACAATGGTGCATCACTGGTCCTCACAGCTCTGAACAGAGAGGCCTGGGCACTTACCGTGTGTGGTGTGGCTGTGCCAAGAATATCTGATAGCCCCTCCAACCAGTGCAGGGTGCGGGTTTCCCTGAATTTCAGGAAGCATCAGTGCTCACCTGTGAGGCTCTGCATCCCTGAGGCTGTCTGTCAGGATATAGCTGGTCTTCTCCCCTTCTTTAATCAAACCCTGTGTGTCACGACAGGGAGGAGGGACATTAAAATTGCTCCATGACAACACTCGCGTCAAAAACGTTAACACATGCTCAATGGGAATGGCTGCCATTCTGTATCAGTACAGAATCACTAACCCATGGCTTGTTGATACATATCAGCAGAGGGGCCCCTTCTGACACGTGGCAGATTACCATGGAGTTGTGCTTACTGAGACTGTGCTCACTTTGTACTAGTTCCATAGACAAACAGACCATTTGCAGCAACTCGCTGAATGAAGATTTTGCTCAAACTCCCTAGGACATGTCTCCATGCCCCATCAAACAGACACTAAAAACATCATAGAAAGGGTCGGCTTCTCCTCTAGAGCTGCTGCAACCCCAGTGTTAACACCAATCCCACGGGTATTCCATGCCACAGACCAGTGGTCAGGAATATTGCATTAAAAACCTCACAAAACAGGGAAGCGCTGTATAATTAGAGGAAATTAAAATCCAATCTGATTCAAACCATGTAACAAATGTCCGGGAATTCCTACACCCCCATTATAAAGGGCTGAGGCAGAGGACTTCATGGAAACAGCATTGATTGCAGCACTGCCTATGACGTACTTCTAATAAAGATCTAGCATTGGCACACGCACTTCCTCTTACCTGAACCGGCTGCGCATTCCTCCACACCATCCCTTCCCCATTGCTTTCCCACAGGAGATGCACTTCCTTCCCCACTCATTCTCTGGGGATGCGAAGCTCCACTTTAAACCAGCAGGTCCACCACCTGAAAAAGACAGGTACATACACTTCTGAACTGATGTTGAGCCTTTCATGATTAAGCATTTTCCCATGAAAAGTTAACATGCACAAGACACTACAGCCTCAGCAGACTCTCTAAGGAGGTCTGTGGGGAAACCACGTAGTATGTACAGACACCAATGACAAACACACACAGGAGACAATCCCTCCAGGGCTTGCTTTTATTTTGTCGTAAGAGTGAAAGATGCTCAACTGACAGCCCAGTAGGCAAAGCTCTGCTCTGTATAGAGCAGGTATGATAGGGCATGGTCAGCAGCAGTACAAGCACTCCACGCTCTGTCTCCACTCATACACATCAACAAACTCCACCAGGAACATCCACGGGCAGTTTGTTCTCCACGGCTCATCCAGTCAGATAGTCATCAAGGGGGGAAAGTTTAGAGGCGCTTTTACAGTACAGAGACCTGTTGTCTAGGAAATGGATTGAGACACCCACACATTCCACCCAGGTTCTAAAGAGCCAGGGCATCTCAGTCAGCTGTCTAGCAACAGTTCGACCTGCTCTCTCAGAGAAATCAGGACAAAGGAGCTGCCATGCTGGAAGCAGAAGGGGCGGATAAAGGGTGTCTCACATTACCAGCATGGAGTGAGACCAGAGATTGTGACTGCAGGGATAGAGCTACTACCCACCAGGCAGGAAAAGGCCTCAGAAAGGGAGAAAAGGGATGAAATCAACCCTATTTCATGAAGGCCCAAGTCTCAAAGATCCACTCCCCGCACCTCCATAGTCTAACATGAAGTATTCCACAGGGACTGCTGTCATGGGAGTCAAGTTGGTGGAGAGGGGCTCAGGATGGACAGAGACAGGTCATTAGCTTCCGGAGTTCTTGAGTCAAGTTTTAGTCTGGAGTATATTTTTTATAACAAATTACAAACACCTAAGAAACAGATATTTATGATACCTCCTTTAACTGTCCCAGCATTATCACAGGCCTTCTGTTCTGCCTGGAGATTTGCAGATAGGCCCAACGCATAAATCAAAATCAAAGTCCTAAACATGGAGCTGAAAGAATCCAAAAGAGTGAGGTAGATGGCTGAGCAAAGAGATTTCAGAGCGCCCAGCTTTCAGTCTAGTCCTGCCTCTGATACTGAATTGCCACAAGGCCTCAGACAGGTTACTTAACTTCTCCATCCTTCAGTTTCCTCCCAAATGTAAAACAGGAAGGATTCTATATCTTCTGTCCTACTTCACCAGGGGTTTGTGAGGATTAGCTAATACGCATACAAGTAACCTGAAGTTAAAGTGCTAAAGATATCTTTAGGGGTAGAAAAAAAAAATAGTTGTACACACAGGTGCTGCACACAGTCCTGCTGATTAATCTGCAGCACCTGGGGAGTAAAAATGGAATCTCACACACAGAGCTCATTGTATCCCTCAAGGGGAAAAACAATAGCGACTTCACATCACTTCCTCATTTAAATAAATGTCAATTAAAAATCAATTCACATCACTTTGTTCCTCTAAGGCTGGTACTTATGTGGGTCCAAAGGAGTCCCCAACTTTCACAGGTCTGAATTCTTGTCTGACAGCTTCATCATGTGGGATTTGCTGAGGGGTCTGGAAGCAGGAGAGAAACACCAGGGGGCAGGTGTCCCCGAAAAGCCTGCTGTAAAAATGACATGCAATAAAGCCATTCACTCCAAGGTACGAGGATCTGTCTCCCAATCTCCAGACAAAGGCTAAAACTTTGTCACGCTTGTTTTTTTCAGAGTGGTTCACCATTGCAGAAACATTCAGTTTAAAAAAAAAACAGTGTTTTAGAAAACTAACAGTCCTGTTTCTTATTAGCCTGACAATCAACTTGGGTGCCCAGCGTGGCATGTGGTCACCATTGGCAGCAGGACACCTGTATCTGCCTTGTATATTTTCACCACCACAGGTGCCAAGCCATGGAGATTTTCTTTGTTCCCACAAATCACACCATATGGCTGGAAGGGACCTCTAGCCCAGCCTCCTGCGCTGAGATAGGATCAAGTAAATCTAGAAGACCATCCCTGACAGGTCTTTGTCCAAGGTGTTCTTAAAAAACCTCCAATGATGGGGATTCCACAACCTCTCTAGGTAACCTGCTCCAGAGATTAACTATCCTTAGAATTAGCATTATTTTCCTGATGTCCATCCTAAATCTCCCTTGCTTCAAATTAAGCCCATTACTTCTTGTACTACCCTGAGTGGATGTGGAGAACAATTCATCACCATCCTCTTAATAACAATGTTTCCCTTTTGTTCTTTTTATTTAAATATAGGAGCCTTAATTCAATGCTTTACAAATACCTTTGCAAGCAAAGGTTACAGCATATTAGCACTGGACAAAGCTATGACAATCTACACCACCTGAGGATCTGTCCCTAAGTGAACTCACATGAACTACATATAGCAATACCATGGCTCAGTTATCTACTTGTACAGATTTTAAAGACACTAACTGAGCAGCAATAGTCACATTATGACTTAAAGCATCAAGAGGAAATTTATAGTCCAGACAGAAATTCCACTCCTGAAGCAGCAGAGTGACATAGTCTTAGACCCAACATGTCATTCAATCACGTGAGTTCTGAAGAAGGTGGTTACAATGCAATTATTGGTTTGTTCTTTTCCAGGGAAAACAGGATTGAAGGATTTTTTTTTTTTTTTTTAAGGTAATACAAGCGGGGAGGGGGTTTTCTGACATCCTCCCAGGATAGTGGCTGCACCATGCTGCTATCAGAGTAGTGCATGTGTGCAGGGAACTAGATGTGAGAACAGTAGTATCACTCTGAGGCTGGTTGGTTCCCACTTTCTCCCACCCAACACAGCCTACCTGACTCCTTTGTGCCCCATGGCAGGATTGGAAGGGGACACACACATGGCAATCCAGTTTAGCTCACATCTAGCTTCCTGTGCATGCATATATTCAGGCCCCAATCCTGCAACTTATTTTAAGTGGATTGGCTGTGTGTCTACGCAGAAGCCCCATTAACTTCAATGAGGCTCCACACTGGGATCCTCCTGAGCAGAGCCAGTTGCAGGAGCAAGGATTTATGTGACAGCTGCCAAGAATAGATGCAGTAATTGTAGGGTCTATGAAAGTAGTCTTTTTGTTTAAGTAGTTGAGAGCTAAGTAACAGGAAGATTGCGGTGTTGGTACGACAGACGGATCTGTGAGAGGATCTCTGTGGAGCTGCTCCATAGGGTGAAAAGGAAAACCTCCTTCCTGCACTGTGAGAAACCCAAAAGGATTGTCAGAATCCCTGAGAAAGCAGCAGAAAAATGAAACTGACCAGCCTAACTGCACAGCGAAACAGCAAAGGGGAAAGAGAGAGCAGCACAGCCCCTTTGATTTTTAAAGCCTTTAAACGAACAATAAAGGATCTTGCAAATATCCCCTCACCTGCCCCCCCGCCTGCTCCAAGCCTTCGGAGCAGCGACACCTGCTGTAGCGGGGGGAACATCCCACCCGATCGCCCCGCCCCGGGGCACGGCTGGACTCAACTGCGACTCTCAGGCTGACCCACAGCCCCAGCAGCGGGTTTCACTGCGAAGAAGCCACGTCGCTTTCCAAACCCAGACCCATCCGATCCCGGCCCGCGCGAACCAGGGCCGGTGGCGACTCGGGTCCTCCACCGGCCAGAGGGGCTCGCTCCGCAGCTCGCCTGCGCACCCCCGGGCCCAGCGTCCCGAGCCAGCCCCGCACCCACCCCGGCCCGGGCCGCTCCAGGCACCCGGGGGCGCTGGAAGGGGCCGCTCCAGGAACCGGGGGGGGGGGCGCTGGAAGTGAGGGCGCTGAGGGGGGCAGAGGGGGCAAGCGCCGCCGCAGGGGCTGGGGGCGGCCGGACCCCGCCCCGGGCGGGAGCGCACGGCCGGCCCAGGGTCCCGGCCGGGGGGCGGGGCGGACCAGTCCGGCTCCCACCTGCCCCGGAGGCTGCAGTCGGGGAGCCGGGCCCGGAGAGGAACTTCTCGGCCCGCTCCAGCGTGGTGCGCCGATGCTTCAGCACCTGAGGCCCGGCCATGGCCCCGCGGAGCAGCGCGGACACGGACGGAGGCGCAGCTCCAGAGTCCGGCCACAGGGGGAGTCTGAACCCGTGAGCTAGACTGCGCATGTGCCGTGCGGCGGGAGTGGTACGGTGGGGCGTGAACGCCCCCGGGGCGGGGCCTGCATCCCGCCTCTATGTCGCCCAGCAACGAACCTGTAGGCTACTGCGCATGTGCCTTGCCGGGGGGTGGGACGGTGGGGAGTGAGCGCCCGGGGGCGGGGCCTGGTCCCGCCTCTCCCTGTCGCCCAGCAACGGGCACTCGAGTCTCTCCATCTCCCTTTCACGTGGTACTCTATAGTCATCCCTGCACGCAAGAGAGATGATTAATCCTTTGTAATCAGCGATAGCACTGGGTCTTCTACTGACTCTGACCCCGTTGCCTGGCAATTTTACACCTTCAAATAGTTTTACTCACACCACTATGTTGTCGCTTTTACATCAGCTGTATTGTAAATGAATCGTAGAAGGGGACTTCCTTTCAAACACTCTCAGGCTCAAACCTGCTAGCAGCCCCCTGTAGGTGGACGCCTGCAGAGTCCTTCGTGAGCTTCATCCTAGGTGCAGTGAGCCACTCACAATGATCAGCTTGTAAGATCGGGGCCTTCGTTGGACTTCTCTGATGATCAGCACAGTTGCTGAATCATTCCCAGAAGTGTGAGCAACCAGAGAAGCTTGAACTTAATCATGTATTAAAATATACACTATCTCCACTTTCTGCCAATGTGCTCAATAGGCATTCACATTGTTCCCTAAGAATTTTAATGAGCATGGGCTATTATAGGGCTAGAAATCACGGCAAGGGCAGTCATTTAAAGATACAGTTCTGTAAGAGAAGAATTTAGGCCCTGTGAACTTCCCATGTTGCAGTATTTGGCTTCCAGAAGGTAGTAAGAGTACAGAAAGTTCCCCCGCCCCGGGCGGGAGCGCAGGGCCGGCACGGGGAACGCCCGCGGGCCGCTGTTTCCTGGGCGGGGCGGGGCGGACCGGACCGGTCCAGCTCCCACCTGCCCCGGAGGTTGTAGTCGGGGAAGCCGGCCTCGGAGAGGAACTTCTCGGCCGGCTGCAGCGTGGTGCGCCGGTGCCGGGGGGTGGTACGGTGGGGAGTGAGCGCCCCGGGGGCGGGGCCTGGGTCCCGCCTCTCCCTGTCGCCCAGCAACGGGCAGTCGAGTCCCTCCATCTCCCTTTCGTGTGCTACTTTATAGTCATCACTGCACGCGAGGGAGATGATTAAGCCATTGTAATTAGCGATAGCACTGGGTCTTCTACTGAGTCTGACCCCGTTGCATGGCGATTTACACCTTCCAATAGTTTTACTCACACCACTATGTTGTCACTGTTACATCAGCTGCATTGTAAATGAATCGTCGGTAGAAAGGGGACCCCCTTTCAAACACTCTCGGGCTCAAACCCTGCTAGGTGGACGCCTGCAGAGTCTTCGGTGAGCTTCATCCTAAGTGCAGTGAGCCACCTACAATGATCAGCTTGTAAGATCAGGGCCTTTGTTAGGACAACTTCTCTGATGATCAGAACAGTTGCTGAAATCATTCCCAGAAGTGTGAGCAACCAGAGAAGCTTGAACTCAATCATGTATTAAAATATACACTCTCTATACCCACTTCCGCAAATGTGCTCAACAGGCATTCACGTTGTCCCCTAAGACTTTAATAAGCATGGGCTATTATGGGGCTAGAAATCAGGCAAGGGTAGTCATTTAAAGATACAGCTCTGTAAGAGAAGAATTTGGGCCCTGTGAATTTCCCATATTTCAGAATTTGGCTTCCAGAAAGTAGTAAATTACAGAAAGTTCCACACCACCGTTGCTTGTTCTCTCCATTCACTCCTACTGTACCATGATCCTTTGTCCAATGAGGGTTTTGATCTGACTTCAATTGTTTTCAGGATGCAGTTTCTTAGGATTCTGTGGCTAAGTCATCCCACCCCTATGGTCAAACCCATGGTAGAAGGCTCTGAGGGAGGAAATCTCCATGATGAGACCCTAGCTGAGATACTTCCACATCATCCTGGTAGGGAGCGAAGAGGGAACAAAGCCACAAGGCCCACCTTCAAGCCCTGCACATCCCCAGAGCACTGCAGAAGGCAAGGGCTCTCCACGCAGAGGCCTTTTACCTCCACACCAGCTCTAGCCCCAAATTCAGTTGAAAGCAATGGGAATACTGGCTCTGCAGCCCCACTGAAAACCAGCCCCCAGGGGTCTCCAGTTGGGCACAAGAAATGAAGGCACCCAAAAATCAGTAGCAGTTTTTGAGAACGTTGACCTCCCCCTCTCTGTGCCTCAGTTTCCCCATCTGTAAAAGGGAGATTGTAATCCTCACCCACCTTGCTAAAGCACTTTGAATGATGAACGCTTGGTAATGCTTGTTGGAGAGACTGTAAAGAGAGAGGAACTTTCCTCACACACATATCAAAGAGACTTAGCAGCAGCCATATTGCTTCCCACCCCTTTGACTGACTCCCTGGAATGCCCAGTGAAAATATGCATCCACTGAAGAATTCTAGGCAGCCTTTGCATCTCTCATGGCCACTAAATTGCTCCTCAGTGGCACACTGGAAGAACAGATGCCTCTAACAATACTACCTGGGGTTGAGGGGCAGCACAAGAAACTCTTGTTACAAAGGAACATTGAGGTGATCAGAAAGCCAGAGCCAGGGAGCATCCTAGAGTTTGGCAGCTTTTCCTTGAGAGTCAAGAGCTTTGATTCATTCTAAATTAGACTCTTCCTCAGTCACCCTGTGAGAGAGTGTGGATACAGAGAGAGAAAGTACATGGGTGTGTACCTATATGGGTAGGAAAAAGCAGGGAGCAGAGGCAGGCACTAGGGAAAGATACCCTTGGGGAATGGGGAGCAAGTGGGTTGGGGGAGGAAGAGCCAAAAAGAGACAGAAGGAAAGAAAGAGGCTGGAGGGGGGGAAAAAGAGAGAAAACAGGGAGTCCTGGCGGGAAGGCGAGCTGGAGAAACTCAGGGGAAGAGCCCACCGGCCCCAGGGAAAAGGGTTGGAGGAGATGCAGAGGAAGAGAATAGGAAAGAATGGGGGCGGGGGAAGATGAAGGGGGAATCAAAATCATAGAGAAGAGAAGGGCTAAAGAAATGGCTCAAGGGGAGGAGAGAGGAAGACAAGCCACCACATTATGATTCAGCCAGGCTAGTGGAGCCTGTTCTAATAACTTGGGCCTCATATGCCTATTCCAATTGTAAGCTTAACTTTGGGTAAGTGCATAAAAACTTGATCAAAATGTTCCAATAACTCATAACAGGGAATGTTGAGGAAAGGGAGACAGACTGAGTGAGCCCAAACAGAAAGGCCAACTAGAAACTCAAGGACAGTGTTAAAATCATGCCTGGTCAACAAGAGAACTGTGAGGCTGGAAATCAAGGGACCAAAACTGGTGAGTCGGAAATGAGGTCTAATTGGTGGACAAAAGAATAAGAGGAAGGACTATTCCACCCATCACTCCCTTTGGGGTCCATTAGAAAAAAAAGCCTTTTGGGGAGAATGAAGTGCTCTCACTAGCTGGGAGATGGGTGGACAGGAAGAAGTGAGCTTCACAGCCTGGCTGCCACATCCACCATCTCCTAGGGACCGCGGAATCCATCATAACACTGTTGGGCCTTCATGATCTTGATCCTGATGCTGAGAAATATCCTGTCCAGACCAGGCCTGAGAGAGAGGGACCCAGATGACATGGCCACCTCCACTGGCTCCGGCCAAATCCCAAACACCACCTGGAATGTAAGACTTTGGTTCCTGCTGTCACCCCCGCCTTTGTGTGTCATTTTCCTTCCCTCCTATTTCTCCTCTTCCCTCTCCCTCTACTTTTGCCTTCTGTTTAGTAAGAGTCTGGCTGAGCTGGCCAAGCCTGCATATTTTGCAGCACTGTTGTGATCCTGTGACTAAAGAGGCAGCAAAAAGCAATGTTCTAAGCAGCCCAATGCTGGTACAAGTTCGCCAGGTCTCAGAGCGGCTGATCAGACGTGCTGTGCCTTTAGTTCTCCAGCAGTAAGGCTGCAAGGGAAAGTTTTTCAATCTTCCCCTTTTTGTGTGTTTTGACTTATTCTGTCTTTTCGAAAACAGCATCCATCTGCAACAACAGATCCAGCCCATCTCAGCTAACTCCTTCTCTCTACCAAAAACAAACAAACAAAAGCAAACAAGAAAACCCAAAATAACAAAGGGAAAAACAGGGGACAGCTATTACCATCTTTAATACCATCAAAGAGACCTTCAGACAGGGCTTGTCCCTTCTAAAAACTCTCTATAGCAAAAGAATATTGTTAAAAGAAAAGCCTCACTCAATACGCTACATTTCAAATGTGTGAACTGTTTCCTTCTTGTTCTGTGTCTTTAATAAAAGTTTACAAAGATTTTTAACTGGGTGTTTGCTGTGGGACTGACCAGACCAATGTCTGTGTCTTCCAAAATCCCAAGCCTTGTTTCACTGTTTAGCGCCGTACAGTGGCAGGTCATGTTAACACCTTTCAATCTCTAGGCCAATATATTCCATTAAACCAAATACAAAAACTTTCCAGGCTATGGCTGCCTCTCTGCCCCCAACTCATACTAGCCCTTGGGAGAGCTGTATTGCCCAGCCACCCCACACCTTCCCCCCACCCCAGTGCCGGCCCCACAGCCACCCTCCTCTCCATCAACCCCATAGTCTCAACCTTGGGGTCAGCTACAACTCTGCCCCTCCTTCTCCTTCTCCCCCCACCCCACATCTAGGCTGCTGCCCAATCTCACCAGTCATAGAATCATAGAATACCAGGGTTGGAGGGGACATCTGGAGGTCATCTAGTCCAACCCCCTGCTCAAAGCAGGACGAATTCCCAACTAAAATTATACCAGCCAGGGCTTTGTCAAGCCTGACCTTAAAAACCTCTAAAGAAGGAGATTCTACCACCTCCCTAGGTATCTCATTCCAATGTTTCATCACCCTCTTAGTGAAAAGCTTTTCCTAATATCCAACCTAAACCTCCGATCATGTGCCTCCATTTGTTGGCAGTGCCCCTACTTATACAGCCCAAAATGCTGTTAGCCTTCTTGGCAACAAAGGCACACTGTTGAATCATATCCAACTTCTCATCCACTGTAAACCCCAGGTCCTTTTTCTGCAGAACTGCTGCCTAGCCATTCGGTCCCTAGTCTGTAGCAGTGAATGGGATTCTTCCGTCCTAAGTGCAGGACTCTGCACTTTCCTTGTTGAACCTCATCAGATTTCTTTTGACCTAATCCTCTAACTTCTCTAAGTCCCTCTGTATCCTATCCCTATCCTACAGAGTATCTACCACTCCTCCCAGTTTAGTGTAATCTGCAAATATGCTGAGGGTGCAATCCACGCCATCCTCCAAATCATTAAAAATGAAGATACTGAACAAAACTGACCCCAGGACCGACCCTTGGGGCACTCCGCTTGATACCAACTGCCAGCTAGACAACACGGACCCATTGGTCACTACCTGTTGAGCCCGATGATCTAGCCAGCTTTCTGTCCATCATATAGTCCATTCATCCACCCCATCCACTTGCCAACAAGAATACTGTGGGAGACCACAGCAAAAGCTTTGCTAAAGTCAAGGAATAACATATCCACTGCTTTCCCCTCATCCACAGAGCCAGTTATCTCATCATAGAAGACAATTAGGTTAGTCAGACATGATTTGACCTTGGTGAATCCACGCTGACTGTTTCTGATCACTTTCCTCTCCTCTAAGTGCTTCAGAATTGATTCCTTGAAGACTTGCTCCATGATTTTTCTAGGGACTGAGGTGAGGCTGACTGGCCTGTAGTTCCCCAGATCCTCCTTCTTCCCTTTTTTAAAGATGGGCACTACAATAGCCTTTTTCCAGTCATCCGAGACCTCCCCTGATCGCCATGAGTTTTCAGAGATAATGGTCAATGGCTCTGCAATCACCTCTGCCAACTCCTTTTGTACCCTCGGATGTAGCACATCCGGCCTCATGGACTTGTGCTCGTCCAGCTTTTCTAAATAGTCTCAAACCATTTCTTTCTCCACAGAGGGCTGGTCACCTCCTCCCCATGGTGTGCTGTCCAGTGCAGTAGTCTGGGAGCTGACTTGTTCATTAAGATAGAGGCAAAAAAAACACTGAGTACATTAGCTTTTTCCATATCCTTTGTCACTAGGTTGCTTCCCTCATTCAGTAAGGGGCCCACACTTTCCTTGACTTTCTTCTTTTTGCTTACATACCTGAAGAAACCCTTCTTGTTACTCTTAAAATCTCTTGCTAGCTGCAACTCCAAGTATGATTTGGCCTTCCTGATTTCACTCCTGCGTGCCTGAGCAATATTTTTATACTCCTGCCCGGTCATTTGTCCAGTCTTCCACCTCTTATAAGCTTCTTTTTTGTGTTTAAGATCAGCAAGGGTTTCACTGTTATTTACTATTCTTTCTACTGTGACAAAGTTCCTCCTCTACCTTGGTAGATCCTGCACTTATTGGTAGATTTGCTCATCTCAGACATCTTCCCCTCTGGTGGAACCCACAGTCCGGGTCAGCTCCTCCTGTGTCTGATCAGGAGCTGGGAGGAACCAGGGCCCGCCCTCTACTCCAGGTTCCAGCCCAGGGCCCTGTGGATTGCAGCTGTCTATAGTACCTCCTGTAACAGCTGCATGACAACTCCCTGGGCTACTTCCCCAAGGCCTCCTCCAAACACCCTCTTTATCCTCACCTCAAGACCTTCCTCCTGGTGTCTGATAACGCTTGTACTCCTCAGTCCTCCAGCAACACAGCCACAGCCTCTTGCTCCTCACATGCACACCACAAACTGAAGCGAGATCCTTTTTAAACCCAGGTGTCCTGATTAGCCTGCCTTAATTGATTCTAGTAGCGTCTTGATTGGCTGCAGGTGTTCTAATCAGCCTGTCTGCCTTAATTGTTTCCAGAAAGTTCCTGATTGTTCTGGAACCTTCCCTGTTACCTTATCCAGGGAAAGGGGACCTACTTAACCTGGGGCTAATATATCTGCCTTTGATCACTCTCCTGTAGACATCTGGCCTGAGCAGCCTATCACACGACACATCGGGATGGTTTGTTCCTGCAACCTCAATTAGGAGTCTTTAAAATATAGCCAGCTCTCCTGGACTCCTTTCCCTCTCACATTATTCTCCCAGGGGATCCTGCCCATCAGTTCCCTGAGGAGTCAAAGTCTGCTTTTCTGAAGCCTAGGGTTTGTATTCTGCTGCTCTCCTTTCTTCCTTGTGTTAGGATCCTGAACTCAACCATCTCATGGTCACTGCCTCCCAGGTTGACATCCACTTTTCCTTCCCCTACTAATTCTTCCCAGTCTGTGAGCAGCAGGTCAAGAAGAGCTCTGTCCCTAGTTGGTTCCTCCAGCACTTTCACCAGAAAATTGTTCCCTACATTTTCCAAAGACTTCCTGGATTGTCTGTGCACCGCTGTATTGCTCTCACAGCACCCCATTAACTCTATTCTCCCCCACATCTCCTCTCATTCCTCTTCACAGCCCACTGTAAAATCACCTCACCCGTCAGACCTTCCCATTCTGATCCTTCCCCTGGCTCCCTCGCAGGTCCTACACTAGAGATAGCAAATTCTCCAAAAATGCATCTCTCAGGGCCACCCAAACCACATGTGATTTCAGCAAATCCTTTCAGCCACACACAAAAAGGGAATGTTTTGTTTTAAAAGTCCAGCCAGTCTGTTTGGACTATTCCACAGCAAAATGTTGTCACTTTTCATTTTGAAATTGAGGCAACTTTAAAAAAAGAGGTGGTGAGGGGGAGGTCTTGAAAAACATCCCCACACAACCTGAAATGAACAACCAAAACAATTTTGTTTCAGGCCAAACCGAACCAATATTTTTTTTAATTACTTCTCTGACTGGCCCCCAAACTGAAAAGTCACTGATTCGCTCAGCTCCATTCAGCACCCGAGTGCAGCTCCTTCTTGAGTCTTTGCAAACTTCGTCCCCACCTAGTTCTCCAGGCTCATTCTCCTGCCACTCTCCCAGCCATTCCCTTTGCATCCTTCCCTGGTTCTCCCTTGCCAATCCCCTGCCATGGTGCTCCTCAAGCTAACATTATTCTCCTCTGCTCCTGCCCCAAACTTTCCTCTCTTCCTTCAAGTTCTTCCTTAAACAAGATCCTGCTCAGGACAATGGGGAATCAAATAAACCAAGCAAGAGATTCGCTGCCTCTCCTGTGTTGTACAGCCCCCAGCATGCTGTTGGGACTCAAGAAATACCCACGGGTCCTGCGCTCTGACTGCCTTTTATTGTAGCCTTTAGGAATGGGATTTAGTGTCCGTGTGTATCCTTAGGAAAGAATCTTTTCAGCCCTCTTATTCTCTCGGCGCAGGGCACCAATGCGGCTGTGGTTGGACTAGCAATTGGAGCGTCTCACGCTGAGACAGACGCCCAGTCCAATCTCACGCTTCAGGGATTCCATGGTCCCTGAGGGCTGAGAAAGGAATTTTTGACCCATGTGACAGAGAACAGCAAAGCTGGCTAGGTGCATTGTGGGGATTTCACCTTCCCCTTTGCTGCTGCAAGAGGCAAGATACTGGAGTGGACTGACACAGAATGATTTTGCACCTTGTGGTTGAATCTCCTTTTCTCATGACACATTACACAGACAGGGTTTGTGGAGAGGCCCCAGGGCTCCCTTGGATTAAAATTCCCAACAAAAGCCAAGAGCAATGCCCCTTAATCCAATCTGGGGGATGCAAACCCCAAGCCAGACAGCCCCAGCCCACCTTGCCTCTATGATGTCAGCAGTGGCCCTATGTCACCAAGGGGGTAGGCAGCCTGTGGCTCAGTGTGCTCTGGGAGCTGGAGAAGGGAGTACACGGCTGTCTGGGCTCTGCTTTTCAGACAGTTGGGAGCATTTTTTGGAGCATATAGCACCTGTTTACACAGAACTCGCAGAGGAATCCACATCTTCACTGTCATCTGCAATTATATGTGAGACATCAACATCCTGCTGTGGCTCGAACATCCCAGCACAGAGGTGAGGGACCTTTCCTAGCGTATCCTCAGGGTTAGGAAAGAGACAGACGAAATTATACCAAGCTCTGACAATCAGTCTTTCTTTAGGTAAATATCTAAACAGCAAAAATGGAAAACAAGGTTAAAATCACTGATTTAAATCAAGATTTTCTCTGCTTGCTGATTTAAATCACAGTGAAAATCATTGATTTGACTCACTCTGATTTAAACCAGTTCGTACTGCTGTGAACTCGGTGTGGGGTGGAAAAGGGTAATTTTCAATTGTGTTGGATGTCAAGTAATTTTATCCCAAAACTTGGTAAAAATATGTAGTTTAGAGAAACAAGCAATGCTGGGCTAGCTCTTCCTATCTCTTTTTCTGACCATTCAGAGGGTGACTCCACTGTTTTAGTCACAGGGGCTCTTTTACATACCTTAGGGAACACCAGGATTAAAGCCAAGCAAAAGAATCACTGTTACTAACTATGGCTATTTGATTATTCAAGAAAAGAAAACACTGAACAAAACAACGAAAAGACAGAATACAAATGAGAAAAGGCTGATTTCTGTTCAGTCTCAACTGCGTGCTTCTCTCTGGAGCACTTTTAACAGATAACAACTTTGTGAGCAGCCCTGCCTTTGATGGGGCACTTTTCTTTTGGTAAGTTGAAACCAAGGTCTTATTTCCCAAAGTTATTGCGAGTCATAGATACTAAGACTGACTATGGATGGGCAAAATAATTTTAAGAGCAGGAAGATCCTATTAATAACTAGACTGTTTATCTAGATGGGCAAAGTAAGCAATTTTAACTAAACTCTCGGAAGCAGAAGAAATTAGTAAAATTACTGAGTTAGAAGAAATCATTTAAGGAGCTGTCTGGAGACTGGCCAATGAACAAAATATTTAGAATCTTAAATACAGTTAAATCCCACAATTTCTCTGTTTCCCAATATTTAGCCTTTGTCTCTTTCCCAAATGCATGGTCTAACCATTTAGTGGTTGCCAGGAGAAACTGTTAACATCTTAAATTACAACAGTATTTTCATATCACAACAAAACTGTTACAAGTGTTTATAACTCTAACCCCTTGGCAGGGTTTTAGTTAACTTCTCTTACCAACACATGCTGAAGTTTTGGGGAGGTTGCCTTGGGCTGGTTTCTTTCCGAGGCTTCTCTCTTCTGTCTGTGTCAGCTTGCTTGTAGAGAAGGAGAGGATGAGTTGAGTTTGAGCAGGGTCACAGAACTTAGAGTTTTTATACTTGCCTCTTTCCTATTTCCATGTAATTTTAGAAAAACACACCTCTCTCTCCCTTTACTTGGCTCCGTACATTCATGGAGCCTCTTCATCTTACGCATAGGCAGTTTGTTCATGGGTACATGTGTTAGGGCTGTAAGTCTTTCTTGACAGTTATATTTCCTTTGTTTGTGTGGGGGAGATTCTCAGAACAGCTTGAAATTTAGTCTTTTAACTCTTCTTATTCAGTTCATTTTCTGAGATATTTCTTCAGTTTCATTAGGGTTCAGCAGGAAATGAAATTCTGTTTTTAAAAAGTCCAAACATGCCTGTTCTTTATGAGAAGGTTTTTAGTTCCTGAAGCAGTCTTTGAAAATCAAATCATTCTTAGCAAGTCTTTAGATTAAATAGTGATTGAAGAAGTTGTTGATTCTTTAGAACAATTGTTGGAGAGATGATTCTTATCTTTCTGAGTTGGGGGAAGGAGTGGCTGGAGCTCTGCTAGTAACAAATTAATTCCTCATTAATATAATAAATAGTCTAGACTTAAATGTCTTCTTATAGTGGTACTCAGCTGAGCAAGGTCATTTGATTTCATGTTAATACATAATGCATTTTACTACATGTAGCAATGATATTAGAAAACCACATTAGATGCTTTTCCTTCAGTTAAAATACTGTGCAATGCCCTCCAAAACAGTTTGCCATTTCAATATTTTAGAAATCTGCTAAAGTTTTCTACGAAACTTCTTCTCAACTACACACATTTTTCTCTAAAGTTTGAAGGCCCCAAGCAGAGGGTTTTGTTGCAAAGCGGACACTTTGTGGCCTGGATTTATTGTTCTAACATATATGGAGATATACTTCTCTCACAGAAGTGGAAGGGACCCTGAAAGGTCATTGAGTCTACTCCCCTGCTTTAACTAGCAGGACCAAGTCTTGATTTTTGCTGCAAATTCCTAAATAGCCCCCTCAGAGATTGACCTCACAGCCCTGGGTTTAACAAGCTAAGAGCTCAGACCACTGAGCTATTCCTCCCCTGCCCTAGCCCAGCCCTCAATTCAGTTTGGAATATCCAACATAAATAACATCCTCACCTTCTATAGGGCCAGATCTTTCCTAAAACATTTTTCTTTATAACATGTGTTTTATTGAGTTAAAGGATTAGATCTATACTAAACTGGCAGCTTATAGAAGAGGGGTGGGTGCTCTGGTGTAGATAAAACACTCTTTTGGGTGCTTTGATTCTTGACCCAAGTTCCTTAGAGTTACAAGTGGTTTGTTTTACCAGTTAAACTTCTATTAAATATTTTCTACAAAGTACAAATGCCAATAATTGACACATATTTTAAACAGAGCACAAAAAGAAAATAGTATAAAAGTTAAAGCAAATTAAAATGAGGACAGCTGCCTTTGACATGTTTGTACAGATACTCTTGCAGGACATAAACAGATTTATGGTTAAGGAGATGTAATTTTCTGGACATTTGCTCATTTCTGGAAGGCAGAAAGCTGAAGCCTTCTGCAATTTCTTTGATTAGTGTGAACATTTTATAACCTAGCTAACTAAAACTGGACTACTCATTTTTTCAAGCATCCTGGTGATAAATGTATATTTGACTGTTCAGTAATGGCACAGACATGTTTGTAATGACCAAACATTATAAACATAAGTTATAATAATGCTATTCGTAAAATGTTTACATCAATATTGAGGTCTCGCCACCTCTTAGCTGTCTTGTCTCTCCAGCCAGGCAGGCAGCAAAAAACCTAAGTCTGGGTCTCCTTGGCTCATCTAGGAGCATGTGTGAGTATGGTGCGGTCTGTGTCATGGGAAGGAAGCCCCAAGGACTCATTCATGTTGGTTTGTGTCTTAGGAGCCGATATGGATCTTTATGGCTACCTCTGCTGACTGCTGGTCCGGTCTGGAGGTGAGTAGGAATTCTCCCCAGAAATGGACCCTCCTTTCCCCCCATTGCTGTCCTCTTCAGAGCTACCTGCAGGGGACTACTGGGAATCTGCATGGAATCTCCATGCGCTTGGGGAGTCAGGGTCTCCTGATGAAGGAGGTTTGTTTTCTCCAAAGTTCTTTGGAGCATTTTTTCTTTATTTAAACCCCCAGACTTTTCTAGCCCTTCTGGACTGGCAGGGAATTCTCTGATGGGACCCCAATGCAGCACTCCCATCCCAACCTTGTCTGCATTCTCCTTGTCTCCTGCAAGAGATCTCTTATTAACTAGAGTAGCAGGGACAAGCAGAGCTGGGGAAGTTCTGGCCTCTAATGGAATCCTGCTGGTTAGGAAAGAATTTAGGGCAGATTCTCCACAAATTTTCCCCAGCCCCTATAGCCCCTGCCCGTGTTATCTCAGCTCCCTACCTGTGGGGTGAGATGTTTGTCAAATGCCCTTGGAGATGGGTGTGCAGTATAAATGCTCTGGACTTTGACTGATGGCAGTCCCTCTCCAGAGGTGCCCTGCAGTCATTAGTTCTCCATACAGCTGTATTGTCTACCTCAACCCCTGCGGTTTCTATCAGAGACCAGGAAAGGAGAAATGACCCCCTCCCCTTTGTTCTTTTCCACAGCCACAGACCAGGGGAACGCTACGGCAACCACTGGGTGTTGCAGCCCTTCCCTATCTGAGCCTGCTGCTTCAGGTAAGTAGGAAACAGTGGCACAGACTCCTCAGATTCACCCCTTTCCCTGCGTAACCTTCTGTAACCTTGATGCTGAAATATTTCCAATTCATAGTAAGTTGTTACAGATAAGGCTGCAACAAAACCCAGGTTCAAGCATCTAGGTCGGTTTCGGAAAATGTATTTAGGCGACACTATGAATGATAAAACCAAACTTCATTCCAAAATAAAATGATTAGTTAAGGAAACAGGTGTGCAGTTACCACCTACACTGTCATCACTGAGTGTTGGATTGTGGATCAATGCGGGATCAGTGCACTGACAACAGCATGAAGTACAGCCTTAGAGCCCCGGGACAGAATGGTACCTTGGGGTGTTAATTGGAGCGCTCACCGAACTAACAAAACAACTCCCAGTGGAAGCTATTCTCAGACTATTGAACATGCAACTTCCCCTTACACTACTTATATTTCCATCGCCTCCTTATTGACTCTTTACATTATATGTGGTTTACGTTAACATCTGCGCCAATATCCTTCCCACGCAATTACTATACATAACATTTTAATAAAACTGTCACAATTCTCAAAAACAGTCGTTAAAAACCCTGCTTAAGCCAGTTAGAGCCAAACAGTAGCATAACCCCAGGCCATATGCTTGCTAACTCTTACTTTCCATAACAGTATCTCCAACTTATTGCTAACTTTCCTCACACTAACAACTTCAGTTTTCTAAACTCTTCTACACTTGAGCTAACTTAGGCCCCAAACCTATTTTCTGCTTATTTCTTAAGCTAAACCATCCCATAGGTAGGCCAAATTCACAGCCACGAAAAAGTCATGGACCATGAAATCAGACCTTCCCATGAAATCTAGGTATTGGAGGGGTGGGGAAGGGTAGGCTCCTACCATGGCCCTGGGCTGGGGAGGGAGGGAACTGGCACTTCCCCTGCACAGCCACCCTCACGGGGGAGATAACATCCCCCTTCAGGTATATACACCTGTTCCTCAGAAGGCAGTGCAGAAGTGAGGGTGGCAATCTCACAACCCGCCTACAACAGTTTTGCGGCTCCTCCACAACTCCCTTCCAGGGCAAAACCCCCACTACAACATTGTGACATTTCAGAGGTAAATATCTGAAAACTTGAAATTGATTTTCAAATCCTCTGGCCATGAAATTGATCAGAATGGACCGTAAATTTGGTAGAGCGCCACCTATAGGCCATACCTGTCCTTTGCCAACTCCCTCCAGTGGGTCAGCCCCCTCCTTCCCAGGAGGTTCTGCTTGTGCCTGGCATTTGATTTTTCCACAGGCCTTGTGGTCTGCACTGCTCAGGGCCGCCCAGAGGATTTCGGGGCCTGGGGTCTTCGGCGGCAGGGGTCTCCGCTTCGGCAGTAATTTGGCGGCGGGGGGTCCTTCCACTCCAGGACCCCCCATCGAAGTGCCCAGAAGACCTGCGGCGGGGACCTCCTGCCACCGAATTACTGTCGAAGCTGGACCCGCCGCCGAAGTGCAGCCGGGTCTTTGGCAGTAATTCGGCGGCAGGGGCCCCCATTGCGGGTCTTCGGGGCACTTCGGCGGCAGGTCCCAGAACAGAAGGACCACCCCCCAGCGCCATCCCACTTCGGTGGTAATTTGGTGGCAGGGGGTCCCTACCGCAGGTCTTCGGTGCACTTCAGCGGCAGGTCCCAGAACAGAAGGACCCCCACCGCCGCCGAATTACCTCCAAAGACCCGGCTGCACTTCAGCAGCTGGTCCCACTTCGGTGGTAATTCGATCGGGGGGGAGTTTTCCTGGGACCCCAGAGCGAGTGAAGGACCCCACTCCAGGGGCCCTGAAAAACTCTCATGGGGGCTCCTGCTGGGCTTGGGGCCTGGGGCAAATTGCCCCACTTGCCCCCCCTCTGGGCAGCCTTGGCACTGCCTGAATGAGGAGGGCTCTTGGACTCTCCATCTCCCTGCAGTTCTCTCTCCCCAGGCACTGCACGTGCAACATTTCTAAATCCTCCAAGTTGTGTTTGCTGCAAGCTAGTCCCCACCCCCTGCACTGCTGAGACCCCTTCACACACTGTGTGGGAGTCGGGGGCTGTGATTGTTGGCACCATCCTGTGACAGTGAGAAGGAGAACTGAGGTGGCTTTGCCTCTGTTTAGAGAAATGCTTCTTTCTGGGTCACACAGGTGTTCTCTGTAACCGAGAAAGTTCTTTGGTGACCCAGCTGTGACTGTTTTTATTACTCAGTGAAATCAGCTTCATTGAAGTGTCACAAGAGGACTGGAACTTGCTGCTTTGGGTACCGAAAACTCCCATCACCTCAGCAGTATCATTCAGATCATTCCCCTGGGCATTCAACCAGAGACCTTTAATGGAGAAATTTAACCCTTCTCTTCTACTGACAGACACAGCAGTGCAAGAGACTTCAGCGTCAGCCAGAGATGGCAACCCACCTGACACAGAGTCTCCTGGTCCAGGTAGGCAGAAAGCAGCGTGGTACACAGCCAGAATTCCTTTCCGAGGCCAAAGTTGCTGTTCATCTGCAATGTCTTTTACAGAATCAACATAATGTTGAGTATCAGGGGGTAGCCATGTTAGTCTGTATCCACAAAAACAACAAGGAGTCCAGTGGCACCTTAAAGACTAACAGATTTATTTAGGCATAAGCTTCCGTGGGTAAAAAAACACTTCTTCAGATGCATGGAGTGAAAATTACAGATGCAGGCATTATATAATGACACAGACTATCATAATGTTTAGTTCTAGCTTGTGCAAACAGTATAATTCCCAAGGCATCCTTCTGGGTGAACAACGGTATATTAACACGGGGTGCTATATTAGAGAATCACAACTGTTATTATGAGTAAATGTCTCATTAGGCTCAGAATTCAGAAGGATGTCCACAACTGCTTATTAACTCATGTGCATGGTTGCAGCAATTATCTAAGCAGCTGAAGTGACTACTTGTGCAAATTGTCATTGTGATCTATAACTGGTTGACTGTGTGTCAAGCGACCACGGCTGTGGCTGGAACTGTGACTGAGATGCCCACATTTTTCATATGTATATTAGAACAGATGGTTAAGGGTTAATGTCTCTTTTACCTGTAAAGGGTTAAGAAGCTCAGTAAACCTGGCTGACACCTGACCAAAGGACCAATGGGGGGACAAAATACTTTCAAATCTTGGTGGAGGGAAGTCTTTGTTTGTGCTGTTTGTTTTGTTTGTTTTTCATTCTTGGGGGTAAGAGGGACCAGACGTGCAACCAGGTTTTCTCCAATCTTTCTGACTCAGTCTCCTGTGTTTCAAAATAGTAAGTACTAGCTAGAAAAGGCGGATTAGTCTTATGTTTGTTTTCTTAACTTGTAAATGTGTATTTTGCTGGAAGGATTTTTACCTGTTTGCTGTAACTTTGAATCTCAGGCTGGAGGGGGGGAAAGTCCCTCTAGTCTATATGAATCTGAATACCCTGTAAGCATTTTACCATCCTAATTTTACAGAGATAATTTTTTACTTTTTCTTTCTTTAATTAAAAGCTCTCTTTTTTAAGAACCTGATTAATTTTTTCCCTTGTTTTAAGACCCAAGGGATTGGGTCTGAACTCACCAGGGATTGGTGGGGGGAAAGGAGAGGGGGGGAAAGGTTAATTCCTCTCTGTTTTAAGATCCAAGGAGTTTGGATCAGTGTAGCCTCTCAGGGTAACCCAGGGAGGGGAAAGTCTGGGAGGGGGAAAAGAGGGGGGATGGTATATTTTTCCTTGTTTTAAGACCCAAGGGGTTTGGGTCTTCGGTTCCCAGGGAAGGTTTTGGGGGAACAGAAAGTGTGCCAAACACTATATTTTGGCTGGTGGCAGCATTATCAGATCTAAGCTAGGAATTAAGCTTAGAAGGGTCCATGCAGGACCCCACTTTTTGGACGCTAAAGTTCAAACTGGAGGAAAAAAACCTTGACACAAGCGACCACGGCTGTGGCTGGAACTGTGGGTGCTACTAAGCCACACACATTCCACTCCTGGAAACAGACGCCAGTGCATTTTTCATGACTGAGATGCCCACATTTTTCATATGTATATTAGAAATGGCTTTGTGAGTCATGATCAGATGCTGTCTCAAGCACCGCTGGTTTGGTGGCTGTGCAGTGAGATGGGCCAGAACAGGTAACTTCTTGGTCAGAACATACCTCATAAGTTCAAATACCTCATGGAACCAAATGCTCTAGGTGATAGAGCCGCCTTGCTGAATCCCAAGGAAGAGGAGAGGTACCACAAAGGTTTTATCCCCAAAGAAGGGGGATCCCACATTTCAGTGCAGCATCTCTGTGCATCTACCTCCATCCGAGCCTTGCAATGTCTCTATTTCCTTGGGGTTCTCCAGCTCATGAATTACATCCTTCTGGCTGAGGGGAACCCAATGGAATCCCCTTCAAAGTCCCTAGTCAAGCAGAGAGCCTCCCCATGTAAATGGATGTTCCCCCCACCTGGAGCAATTCCAGCCATCTTGGGAGCCACAGACCAGCACGAAGAATTGAGCCTGGGTCTCATTCCACATGGCAGTGCAGAACACCGAGCACCTGAGTGCTAGCTTGGCCTCCCAAGAATAAGATGTGAATGGTAGGGTGACCAGATGTCCCAATTTTATAGGGACAGTCCCAATTTGGGGGTCTTTTTCTTGAATAGACTCCTATTACCCCCCACCCCCGTCCCGATTTTTCACATTTCCTGTCTAGTCACCCTAGTGAATATTCTGAGGTCTGTGCAGTAGAAGAGAAACTCCTGTGATCTGTTTACAGTGGTTCTTGTCTTAGGAGTCAAGATGGGGCTTTTGGACCGTGTTTACCAAAGACTTATTCAGACTATTGGTGAGTAGGAATTCTGCCTGGGAGCATCCCCCATGATACAGATTTACCCTCGCTCTCCTCTGATTCCTATTGCCCTTACAGAGACTCAGTCACATGACACTTCACCCCACCACTGCTCTTCTGAATTACAGGACGGACACCTTGCCAAATAGATAGGAAAAATCTGGACTCCAGCCAGCCAGGCCCCACTGACTCTTCTGTCCCAGGTAGGAGTCAACAGCCTTTCGCTGTGACAAATCATCACATTTCTATTGCTGTCCCATCAGGAAGTTCCATCCCAGTGCACACAGGATCATTCAGTGCCTCAGTTTCCCTAGCTTCATAATGGGACTAACAAGACTCACAACCTTCACTGGGGTCTAGAAGGTGTGGGTAATGTTTGTAAAGGAACTAAAAGGGGAAATGCCCGATCTCAGTGGTCAGTAACATGACACCATCCGGACAGTGATTGGTGGAAATCCCTCACCAGGGGTTCCATAAGGTGCAGACAGTTCCCACACAGCTGTATGTCCCTGTCGTCCCCAGGGCATTCTATCAGTGACCATGAGTGCAGGAAATTAACCCACCGTCTGCCTATATCCACAGACACAGAGGAGCAGAAGGTGGCCCAAAAACAAGACCCAGTGCCACAAACCCTGGCTGCAGGAGCAGGCAGCCCCTCCAGCACTTTCTGTGCTGAGCCTCATGATCCAGGTAGGTCCATGCCCAGTACTGAGTGCCAGGAATAAAGGGGTGGGGAGGGGAAAGCAGCCACAGTGACAGCAAAACCCCAGTGCTGAGAGGGCAAGAAGAGACTCCACCCAGGCTCTGTGCCCTGCTCTGCATATGCACATAAGCCACTGCCCTGTGCTCCACCTTACACGCCAGCCTCCATGCCATCCCACGCTGGGCTAAAGCCTTGCTGCCATAGGGCAGCACTGGTATCACCACCGGGCAGTCCGGGTACCAGTAAAGGGGGAACTGACCCACCAGGCAGCTTCCTCTACCAGCTCAGCTGCCCCGTGGCTCCTTATAATGATTTCCAACATTTTGCTAGTTCTTTTGACTGCAGCTGCACATTGAGTGGATGTTTACGGAGAACTATCCACAATGACTCCAAGATCTCCTTCTTGAGTGGTAACAGCTAATTTAGACCCCGTCATTTGGTATGTTTTCCAATGTGCGTTACTTTGCACTCATCCACACTGAATTTCATCTGCCATTTTGTTGCCCAGTCACCCAGTTTAGTGAGATCTCTTTGGAACTCTTTGCAGTCTGCCTGGGACTTAACTATGGTGAGTAATTTTGTGTCATCCACAGATTTTGCCACCTCAGCATTTTACCCCTGAACAGTAAAGGCCCCAGTAACATCCTTGGGGACCCCACTATTTACCTCATTGTGAAAACTGAAAATAGATTCTTACCCTTTGTTTCCTGTCTTTTAACCAGCTACAGCCCATGAGAGGACCTTCCCTCTAATCCCATGACTGCTTACTTTGCTTAAGAGCAAACTTAGTTTCCTTCTGTTCATTTTAGGCACCAAGCGAAAGACCTATTGGTCACGCAGGGGACAGCTCACCCCAATCAGCAAGGAGGAGGAGAAGGAAAGGCCAAGGAAGACCAGAGTGAGTGAGGAGAGAACGGGAAATTCACAGCACACTGGGGAAGTGTCCATGGCACAGACAGTACAAGGTTCCCTCCATCACCAACTCAACCTGGATTCCCGCCTGCTACTGCCTTCTCCGCAACACACTGACCCTCTAAGGCTCTGACCCCTTTTTCGCATCTGCTTGCTCCCAGATTCACTGCCATTCTCTGGCCCTAGAGAACATGCTCTGACCCCCCTTGCCAGGGCAGGTATTGCAGACGGGAGGAGAGAGGTGACTCCATTTCCAGCACCTGGCTCTGCTTTCTTTCTTCTTTGCTGGCTGGTCAGCAATGGGCTGCATTAGGGAACCAGGGAGAGAAATAATAACCATTGTCCTGAGCTTCACCTCTCCCCAGAGTGTCCCACGCACTCACCTCTCCCTGGGCCCAGGGCAGGGTTAGCTGTTAGCCCAGCCTAGACCTGCGGAGAGCAAGGCTCTGGGAGGGGAAGTGGCTGGTCCAAGGCCAGAAAGCAGGAGTATCCGTCCCTGGTACACTCTGGAAGAGACCATTGTAGGAGGTGAGCAGGCAGAGACAATGGGCCTGATCTTTGGCCCCTGGTAAGGCCGCATGAAGGGACATTAAACTCTCCCTTCCAAGCTTCCATGTGGTTTCCTCACCCCAGCATGGGGGCAGGGAGGAGCCCTTGGTTGCTGTCTCCCCATCCCTGACCTGTCTGTGTGGGTCTCTAGACTGTCAGCCCTTCAGGACACAGATTGTCTCTGTTTGCGCTGTGCTGCACCCAGTGCAACAGGGCCTGATCCTGACTGGAGCCTCTGGGCACTGCCATAACATCAGTAGTGATAAGTAATCAGGGCAGGCCCCACTCTTCCAAACCAGGCCCTGTCATCCCTGCCATCCTCTCAGCACACACCACCCCGGCTGGCACCAGGTACAACTGTCCTGTTGAACCAACCATCAGTGATACTAGGCTATTGCAAACAAAGGGGTCAAATGCTCCTCCCAGAGACGGGAGAGTCCGGCACCAGCTGGAAGCTGCTCTCCACCAGGGCCATAACTTTATTCCTTCCAAGTCTGGGCTGTGGTTACCCAGCTGCTGATGGGGATTCTACACATTGGAGCTTGTCTGCCTGACACGTCATCGCCATGTCCTGGCTCTCTTCTCTTGCACAGGGCCTTGCTTGCCTGAGGGACATGGATGAGGCTGCCCTGAGGAAGGACATTGGCATCCTCTTCCCAGCGCTCCACTCCATGGTAAGAGATGCTGGGATCACTCAGGCAAAATGCCGGCGCCTGTTCGCTTAAACTGGGTAGACTGTGGGATGAACTGTCCCTGCCTCATCCTGTTCCCACTGGGGGATGGACACTGCAGAACTCTCCTTTGGTTTCTTTTCCTCCCACTCACCCCAACCCCTTTGACCGGGAACATCAGCATCCTTTACTTTGTTCCAATGCTCCACATCTTCGGTTCCTGACCCGTCAAACTCTGCTTCTACATGAACCACGGCCCCCAAAGCCTCGACCTCACTCATAGACTGATCCAGCTTGCTGGCCTGTTCTTTAGATGAGAATTAGAATCTGCCTCTCCACCCTCATCCCTTCACTCTGCCATCCCAGGACTTGGCCTGAGAGACACTGGATCTAGTTTACCTTTGCTGCTGTTGCTTTCTTCCCTTAGGTGTGTCATCTCCCCAGAGAGCACCTGGAGGAGCGGAGAGATGCCCTGGACTCTCTGGTCCATCTGGGTAAGAAACCCTTTCCCCTTTCCCAGAGAAGGAGATCCCAGCCTGTGGAATTTCAGAGCCCAGGCTCAGAACTATATTCCCTTCCCCTTCATGATTCACCCCTTTACGATTCACTCCTCTTCCTGCAGCTCACTTCTTCCTTCTGGAGCTGCTTGTGTTCCTGTTCAGGAGGCTGAACAAGGATGAGGAAGAGGCGACCTGTGGCAGTCTCTTCATTCTGGACCAGATAGTCCGATCCAACAGTAAGTGACCCCACAGCGAGGCCTCGTCTTTTGATGTGTTATGGCCTCTTGTGCAATTAGCAGCGCTTAACACTGGGCCTCATTGGGCTCATTTGCACCTGTCTGGAGTAAACAAGCCAAGTCTTGCAGCCCCTCAGCCGATGCTGCGGCAATGAGGGAGGACAATCACTGCTGGAATGGCAAGCATGGGCAGATGCAGCTGATTACCTGTGGGGGTTACCTGCCAGGAGGGTCATGTAGGCACATTGAGGTTGCTCTAAGGTTCCTGAGATCTCAGGTCCCTGCACACCCCAGTTTAACATCAGCCCTGCCAAGCCAGTGTCTGTGTCTCTTACAGTTTCCGAAATGACACAGCATGCAGAGAAGCTGTTCATAGCCCTGGGGCCAATCCTGCAGAGCACAAGCATACTGGTGAGTCTGGAACCATGGCCAACACGTCCAAAGCTAGTGAATGTCTGCCTGCCAGCGCAGAGCCTGCCGGGACCCTGTGCATTGAAACACATGACCCATCAGTGCGCCATAGTGTAGGGCAGAAGGTGGGGGAAAGAATCCCAGCAGGGCTCCGCCTGCATTGCCATCTCTGGGCTGCCTAGCAGTATTTCACCAAACACCCCGCTGAGAAAGGATCCCAGCCTGGACCGGGAGGGGACAAGGTCCCTCCACACTGTGTGCAAATCATTTCTCTTTCTGTCTGGATCTGGCAGGTCAGAGAAGCCCTTGCTTATTTTATCCGCATAATGGGGGAGCATGGACTTCTGGAGAAACCTGATTCAAGACCCTTAATTGACTTCTTGGTGCGTCAGTGCACCCTGCTCCTCGACAGCACGGTAAGAATCCGCAGAGACCTTAGTGATGGGGGTCCGTGAACAGGGCAGAACATGGGGTCAAGGGATAGGGAAGGAGGGGCAGCTGCAGATGGGGAGGGGCAGGCAATGAGCAGCAAACAGGGCTTAGGAAGCAGATGGAACTGGAGATGGCACCCTCCGTCTACTGATGGAAGATGATGACAAATGGAATACAGTGTTTTTTCCTCTCAGTCCGTTCTCTCCGATCCCTCTCCCAGCTGCCATCTGGGCTCTGTCCCTTGTGCTGAGAGGGCAGGACCCCTGGCTTCCTCCATCTCTCGCCCCACCGTGATCATCCACCCTACAGGACACTAAGCCATGATGGGTCTGGTTTTCACTATGCAGAGGGGTGGAGCTTAGAACTGGGTCCACACAGACCCTGAGCTGGTTATGGCACAGTCACAGCCAGGGTTGTGCCTTTTCCCTTCAAGCCCCATTTTCACGCCCTGCCATGCCCACTATAGGTACCATGCCATGGAGATCTCCACTGAATCTGAATCTCCCTGGTATCTCATTATTTCTCACCATCAGGAGGCAGCAGATGAAAGGCACACCATGGAGCTCGAGGTCCACCAGCTCTGCTCCAGCACCCTGCAGTCCCTGGGTGACTCCCCCAGAATGGCCAACGTAAGTGACCCTGCCCTTCTCCATTGGACACAGGCCTCTCTGGGTCTGAGCTTTTCCATGAGACAGGCCGCAACCAGACTTATTTACCTGAGCCTCCCCACTCCAGAACATCATGGGGTTGGGTAAAATGGAGCCAGATCTGATTCTTTGGAACAGGGAACACTCACCAGCTGAGTGCCCCTGCATGCCAGGGTTTGGTGTCACAGGGGCTCTTCCGCTCTAGCATTCCCTGTGGTCAGTCATGCTGCTTCTGCAGCTTCCATAGCTCAGTCCCTCTTCATTGGTCCCTCTGTTAACTTTTTCCTGACCGTTATAGGGTGGGATCTATACAGACCATCACATTCTTGTTTTGCAAAAGCCAGTCCTAGCCCAGGACTTCCTGCCTCTCACCCACACTACCCTGGTGCCTAAGGGAGAATCCACTGAGCTGGGAGACACTACATCCAAATCTCATCTCTGCTGACTACTGCTTAGGTTTCCACACACTGCACAGATGATTACTGACCCAGGCCTCAGAACGCAAGCCTAAGCAGTCAAGTATTAGCCAGCCCCTCCCCACACTGAACAAATTAACAGCCATGTTGCTCTAGGTCAAGTCAGGCAGAGCTGAGACTAGAAGCCACATTTCTAATAAAGCAGACCCAAGTATTGTGCCCTCAGCTACACTGTTGTTCAGACTGAGCCTGTCAAAGATATGTGCTTTAGTTACTACAGGTGGGGAGAGACCCCCGGGGGTTCCTGCTCTCCACTATTCTATACTGTCTAGCAAAGAGTTGTTTAACCCTGTGGCATAGTGTGTGTTAAGTCCCACTCTTGTCCACACAGCAGACAGCAATTTCATCTGTGGTTCAAGTGGCGCAGGCCTGTGTGGGGATGTGAAGGTCAGAGCTCAAATCTCCCTGAGCGCCTGTCATGGTTTCACTTGATGGTATTGGTTTTCCCAGTCTGGACTGTGAGGCAGGACATTGTGGCCTACCTGTGGGCCCATGAGTTCTGCAACTCCCTGCTGACCTTCAGGGTCGAAACAGGTTGTTGCTGGACCCTCTGGGGGCCGTCGACTCCCCTGCCCATGAGGATCCACCCCAGCCCTCCCTATGAAAGTAACCACCTTTGACACCTTAAACACCTGGGGCTGTAGGGTGGGTCTCCACAGGAGGCAGGTGCTCTCCTTCCCACGGGTCAGGGGGTTCTCTGTGATCTTCCTGCAGGAGACCCACATGACTCCAGCCACCAAGGTTAGTTAGCAGCTGTTGTGAGGGGACAAGTTTTATTTCAGTCACCTCACCACCCATTTGGCAGGGGTGGCCACCCTGTTCTCCTCCGAGCTACAGACCGAGGTGCTGTGGTTCGCCAAAGTCGTGCTGGATCACCTGCTGCACCTCTGGGCCTCTGTGGAGGGGCTGACATTGAATCTAGTCAAACACAGGCCTAGAATGAGTGCATTTTTATCAGCAGGCGTCGGCCTTCCTCGACACTCTGATGGAGGATGGCACTTCCCCTCATGGATCCAGGGAAGATACATGGAAGGGCCAGGGCCTTCTACGCCAACCTCTTCTGCCCAGATCCGCCTGATGCTGAAGCCTGCAGGGTGCTCTGGACTGAATTCTCAACAGTCTGCGCAGGTGGCCAAGACCAGCTGGAGCAGCCTCTCTTTCTGGCCAAGCTCTCGGAATCCCTCCGTCTCATGCCCACCAACAAATCCCTGGGCATGGACGGGCTGACGGTGGAGTTCTACTGCATGTTCTGGGATGTCCTAGGCCTGAACCTCATCACCACCCACTACCCCTCAATGACTACTGCCTCCTGGTGCCCACCTTGCCCTATGTCGAAACTTACGTGCTAAATCTCAGCTTTTACCTTTCCACCGTGCATCCTTCTCTGCCGGAGAACTGGCATGATTTGGAGGCCAGGGTGGGTAAGCAGCCATGGACTCATAGACTTATAGACTCGTAGGTCAGAAGGGACCAATATGATCATCTAGTCTGACCTCCTGCACAAAGCAGGCCACAGAACCCTACCCATCCACTTTTATAACAACCCCTAGCCCATGACTGAGTTATTGAAGTCCTCAAAATTGTGGTTTGAAGACCTCAAGCTGCAGAGAATCCACCAG
>NC_133777.1:46280298-46293218 GCF_003597395.2 Chelonoidis abingdonii | reverse complement strand
GTGCCTCATCATGTCTGTGTTCCATCATCTGCTCAAACCCCCTTCTAAACTCAGCCAGAGTTTCCACCTGCATCTCCAGTCCTCTTATCTTTTCTTCCAGCAGCTCTATCAGGCGGCACTTCATGCAGACAAAACTCCTTTCAGGTGCCCCCTCTAGGACCATGTACATGCCACAGTTTCCACATCCGGTCATCCTCAGTGTGTCTCTCACTGCTGCCTCTGTCTCAGTCACGGCCTTCCAACTCTGTGCCTGGCAGTCCATGCCACACACTGCACCACAGGCCCCAAACAAGCACTGGGCTGCTGGCAGACGCCTTCCCCTTCCCTCTTCTGGCTTGTTGGTTTCTCCGCCTTGGTCTCCCCTGCTACCTCCCCCTGGAAACTCCCACTGAAACTCCTGTTAGCAGCTCTGTTCGCTGGCTCCTGTGCCGCTGCAGCTGTCTGTCATATGGACAGGACTCCTTCGGTGCCTCTCTTTGTGGGGGAGGGCACTGGTACTGAACCAACTAGTCCTGTCTATGCTCTGGCAATAGCTCAACACTCTGATCCCGGCCCCAGGGATCCTGGCCTGGCTCCAGAGGGTAGCTCTGGAGTGCTACTGGCCAGGATTGCACTGGGTCTCTGCAGGGGTCTTGAGTCTTCCCCTGGAGGAGGGAGGACAGGGCCTGGTCTGCCTCTGCAGCCAGGTCCATGTCTTCTGCCTCCAGGCCCTGCAGAGTCTCCTTTATGGTGCAGGTAGTCCAGTGTGGAGCACGTTAGCACATCCCTTCCTCCACTGCCACTGAGAGCTCCGATACGACCGGCAGCTCTTTTTTTCTCCACCCAAAGGGTCTTTCGCGAGACTTCTCCAAGCTGCCGGTCTTCTACCAGTAACTCCTCCCGACCTGGAAGCTGTTCTCGGAGACCAGGTCTGTTGTGGCCACCGAGACAGCTGACCTCCTCGCGGAGCTCCTGCTACACAACCCCAACCTACATGTGCAGGCGGCGAAGTTGCCCTTGGTGCACCGGAGGTTGGTCCTGGCAGATACCACCAGAATCAGAGACCTCCTGGACTATGACGAGGGGACTGGGTAGATCCCCGTGCGCTCGGTCGGCACATGGGGTTCTCCATCCTTGTGACTTCCCTGCACGTATTCCAGGAAGTGGGAGCAGCTTTGTCACCCACTTATCTTGTTTTCCTGCAGTTGGCAGTGAAAGAGGGAGCTGCCTGCTCACTCTGGGCCCTCTAGACCTTTTTATCGGGCCCCTGTTCTGTGAGCCCCCTCTGGCACCCGCCCTTTTGGACTCCAAGCCAGCTGTGTACCCTGCAGCCAGTCTGCTTTTGAACTGCCCTAAGGGATAAACTGTACATGCTCCATATGTTGCAATTTCTTACCCTCATGTCCCCCCCCCGCAACACAAAATGGCAGGAATACCTTCCACCTGTACAGGGTGAGGAGCCCCAGTGGGCCAGCCTCTACTCCACCTTGGTCCCATTGCCCACCAGGGACATCAGTTGGCAGCTCCTTCAAGGAGCCAGGAGTACAGGCGTGTATCTGGCATGATTCATCTCCATTCCCAAGGCCTGCCCCTTCTGCGGCATGTGGGAGAACATGGTGCACGCCTACCTTGAATGCACCAGGTTGCAGCCCCTTGCTGAAGTTCTGGATGCACTTTTCCCCATACCTGTTCATTTGTGCACACTCTATCCGTGGCCCCATGAAGTCGCGAGACCTCCTTGTCAACCTCCTCCTGGCCCTGGCCAAAGTCACCATCTACAACACCAAGAGAAGGATGTTGGACGAGGGGGTGCACTGTGACTGTGGAGCCTATTTCCGGTCTTCCCTAGTGTCATGCCTCCAGGCAGAGTTCCACTGGGCAGCATCCGCTGGCTCCCTAGACAGCTTTGAGGAGCAGTGGGCGCTGTCTGGAGTCCTCTGCTTGGTGCCCCCATCCGGATCCTCATTTTGAACCTCTGACCACCACTCCCAATCCTGTTTTACATTAGTTGTCTCAAGTAATCATTTGGAACCTGGGTACAGTGGTCCCTCCTGCCCACCCAAGTCCCAGGTTTTTTCCAATAAGGCCTCACTACACTTCCCCTCAGAAATGTGGGCCACAATCCCCACATGTGGGCTATGAGAGCGTTTCAGAGGGAGAGTGGGAGACAGAGTCAGTTTGAGGTTCTCACCTTCTGAAGGCAAGCTGGGTTCTGGATTCAGTGCTCCTGGTGTATGGGCTTTAGAAGTGAACCAGTGGGGAGTTCTCAGTCAGATCAGGGATTTACACCCACCACTTGGTCATATTTCAATTCCTCTATATGTTCCTCACAGTGATTTCCCCTTGGGGATCCCCTCTGTTTTCTGGGGTTAACCCCCAATATTTTGGTTGATTTTATCAACAATTATTGATCTGTGCTGCAAACTCAATTAGAGCGCCATTGGACCACAGGCTTTGTCAGTTTGGCTTTCAGGTTCTGTTGTGAGTGCACTTGAAAGGAAGGTGGCTAGTGGGGAGATCGTCTCGGAGAAGGATTTCTCCAAATGCCAAACCATATCAATAAATACATGGAAATAGCAGAAACTCCTGTTAAACAGATCCATCTACAAGTGTTTAAAAGTGACCTGTAAGAAAAAAAGGTGTTTGTCTCTCCTTGCTGCTCTACAATGGATAAAGAAGATCTGAGGGTTTGCCTGTCAGATTTTCTAAGGGTTTTCCCCCCCTCCTTGCTTGTATTTGATTGACAAATATCCTGGGTTATGTCTATCCAGCTTCTGCGGGTGCAGTCTGTGGATGGCCAAGGCACAATTGGAGTTGCAGATAGCAAGGGATGTGAAGGGTAACAAGAAGGTAGAGTCAGGGAAAGTGTGGGACCCTTACTGAATGGGGGAGGCACCATAGTGACAGATGATGTGGAAAAAGCTGAAGTACTCAATGCTTTTCTCGCCTCAGTCTTCACAGACAAGGTCAGCTCCCACACGGCTTCACTGGGCAACACAGTATGGGGAGTAGGTGAGCAGCCCTTTGTGGTGAAAGAACAGGTTAAGGACTAGTTAGAAAAGCTGGACATGCACAAGTCCATGGGTCCAGATCTAATGCATCCAAGGGTGCTGAGGGAGTTGGCTGATGTGATTGCAGATCCATTGGCCATTACCTTTGAAAATTTGTGACAATCGGTGGAGGTCATGGATGATTAGAAAAAGGCAAATATTGTGCCCATATTTAAAAAAGGGAAGAAAAAACTACAGCTTCACTTCAATCCCCGGCAACATCAGGGAGCAGATCCTCAAGGAATCCATTCTGAAGCACTTGGAGGAGAGGAAGGTGATCAGAAGCAGTTGGATTCACGAAGGGCAAGTCATGCCTGACCAACCTGATTGCCTTCTATGATGAGATAACTGGCTCTGTGGATATGGGGAAAGCAGTGGATGTCATATATCTTGACTTTAGCAAAGTGTTTGATATGGTCTCCCACCTTACTCTTGCCAGTAAGTTAAAGAAGTATGGAATGGATGAATGAACTATAAGGTGGACAGAAAGCTGGCTAAATTATTGGGCTCAACGGGTAGCGATCAATGGCTCGGTGTCTAGTTGGCAGCCAGTATCAAGTGGAGTGCCCCAAGGGTCGGTCCTGGGGCTGGTTTTGTTCAACATCTTTATTAATTATCTGGATGATGGGATGAATTGCACTCTCAGCAAGTTCGCAGATGACACTAGGCTGTGGGGAGAGGTAGATATGCTGGAGGGTAGGGATAGGGTCTAGAGTGACCTAGACAACTGGAGGATTGGGCCAAAAGAAATCTGATGAGGTTCAACAAGGACAAGTGCAGAGTTCTGCACTTAGAAAGGAAAAAATCTCATGCACCGCTACAGGCTGAGGACCGACTGGCTAAACAGCAGTTCTGCAGAAAAGGACATAGGGGTTACAGTGGACGAGAAGCTGGATATGAGTAAGCAGTGTGCCCTTGTTGCCAAGAAGGCCAATGGCATCTTGAGCTGTATTAGTAGGAACATTGCCAGCAGATTGAGGGAAGTGATTATTCCCCTCTGTTCAGCACTGGTGAGGCCACACCTTGAGTATTGTGTCCAGTTTTGGACCCCCACTACAGAAGGGATGTGGAAAAATTGGAGATAGTACAGCAGACAGCAATGAAAATTATCAGGGGGCTGAGACACATGACTTATGAGGAGCGGTTGAGGGAACTGGGATTGTGTAGTCTGCAGAAGAGAATAGTGAGGTGGGATTTGACAGCAGCCTTCAACTACCTAAAGGGGGGTTCCAAAGAGGATGGAGCTCGGTTGTTCTCCGTGGTAGCAGATGACAGAACAAGGAGCAGTAGTCTCAAGTTGCAGTGAGGGAGGTTTAGGTTGGATATTAGGAAACACTACTTCACTAGGAGGGCGGTGAAGCACTGTAATGGGTTACCTAGGAAGGTGGTGAAATCTCCATCCTTAGAGATTTTTAAGACCTAGCTTGACAAAGCCCTGGCTGGGATTATTTAGTTGGTGTTGGTCCTGCTTTGAGCAGGGAGTTGGACTAGATGACTTCCTGAGGTCTCTTCTAACCCTAATATTCTATGATGACCAGAGAATTAGTGAGATTATGACATCCAAAGTAACAAAATAATTTAATCCTGCTCCATAGAGGAGGAAAGGTATTTTGAGCCAGATTGTTCAGAATTTTTATATCTTCTCTACACATTTGCCCCTAAAAGGTTGGGGGTTATCAGCACTGGGATTTGAACTTCTGCAGGCAAAATCACCATTAATCATCACAGACCACTGCCTTAAGTGCTCAGCCCTTCTAACTGACATGATGGCTACCCCCAGGCTTTGTAATAAAACTATTCTGTTCTTACTTTCATGTCATTATTCCAAAGACATCAGGATGAACATTGAGAACCTATACTGGCAAAACCATTTTTTCTAAACAACAACTTCTCTCTAAGCAGAGGCTTCATAACAAGTGGAAATGCATTTTGCTCACAGAAAGGCACTGGAACAAACACAGTCTTTAATACCACATCAAGAGTTTCAGGATATCCGAGTTTGATACAAAAAGGTTCAATTGTATAAGGCCCTATATATACTATGGACCTGGTCCAAACCCTGTGGAAAGACTTTAAGAGCCTTCAGTAGGCTTTGGATCAGGCCCTAAAAGCACAGCCACGTTTTGTAATTAGCTCATGACATCCCAATCTCATTTGGTTTACTAAGGTGTATATACTCAGCAGTTTGTTTGTTTTACAACAAAACCATGTGTCAGCTGAGTTTCTGCTTCCTCACTACCTGCACCGTGTAACCATGTTCATGAGTGCCTTCTGGGAAAATCTGGGCAGTTATTCCATAACACCTCAGCATGGAACAGAGTGCCTGGAAGACACATACATAAAGCAGTACCAGCAGCATGTGAGGCAATGCACTCTAGGATATCCCACCACACAGTACTGGGAGGAAGAGCATCTGACAAATCAGTTACGCAAATGTGCATAAAGGATTCTAGCTGCACAGCAAAATAGCACTGATTACAGGAAAATAACTATATGTTAGCTTAGGCCCAGGCCTCTGGCAGGGTGACTCATCGTGAGTTGCCATGGTTACTGTCAATGTCTGGGATGTGGCTGTAACTAAGAGAGTGAAACTCAGGTCAGACTGTCAGAAAACAGACATGCCAAACGGTAATATGTTCTATAATTAGATTTCATCAAGACAGTAACAAAAGTGCATGCCTGGATTACTATACTAGCCTCACCATGAAGTCACAGCCAGTGTTTGTGATGGGTTCAGTCACAGAGACCCTCTTGGGACTGTCACCTGATGTGCTGAAATTACCTCTGAGACCATTTTCCCTGCCAGCTTGGGACTTCCAGAACCCTGCCTTGTTGAGCCAGGCATGCTAGCCTGCTGCAACACAGACCCAAGGTCCAGGCCATGCCCCCAAAGCTGCAGAATTTAACCAAAAACAGCTTAGAAGGTTACCTCTCCAGCACCCAGACACCCAGTTCCCAATGGGATCCAAACCCCAAATAAATCCATTTTGCTCTGTATAAAGTGTATACAGAGTAAACTCATAAATTGTTTGCCCTCTATAAGACTGATAGAGAGATATGCACAGCTGTCTGCTCCTCCAGGTATTAATCACTTACTCTGGGTTTATTAATAAACAGAAGTGATTTTATTGAGTTAAAAAGTAGGATTTAAGTGGTTTCAAGTAAAAACAGACAGAACAAAGTAAGTGACCAAGCAAAATAAAGCAAAAACACACAAGTCTAAGCCTAACACATTAAGAAACTGATTACAGGTAATCTCGCTCCCTCAGAGATGTTCCAATAAGCTTCTTTTACAGACTAGACTCCTTCCTAGTCTGGACCCAATCCTTTCCCCTGGTACACTCCTTGTGAGTTCCAGCTGACATATTCTCATGACTGTCAGCCTCCTTTGTCCTGTTCCACCCCCTTTTACAGCTTTGGCACAAGGCGGGAATCTTTTGTCTCTCTGGGTCCCCACCCCTCCTTCTGAATAGAAAAGTGCCAGATTTAAGATGGATTCCAGTATCATGTGACATGGTCACATGTCCTATGAGAACCCAGCCTCCATTCTTCCTGGGCTGGTCCAGAGCCATTTACAGTTCATTGATTCTGAAGCACGCTTAATGGCTTCCACTTAATATGGTTAAATCAGCAATACAAGTTCATATCTTAAATTCTCCTGACTCCAGACATAGAAATAATACAAGCAAACAAATAGGATAAACACACTCAGTAGATTATAAGCTTTTTAATGATACCTTACAAGAGACCATTTGCATAAAGCATTTTCCAATTACATCATATTCACATTCATAAGTATATTTTCATAAAGCATATGGAATACAACGTCATAGTCCCCTTAGCTCTCCAGCCCCTTTTTAACACCCAGACAAACGGGACTTTATGATGAAAGGTTTTTAAAACCACAAACCATCACATATTAGATTACTTCCAGCCCCTAAGGGCCAGTCACTCACCCCAAGTCAACATATACTCCAGATCTCACCAAGAGAAAGTTTACTAAAGGAATTGGCTGTCAGCTAACTAAAGATTTATTAGCTAAGAAAAGGAAATGAGTTACTGAGAGGTCAAAGCAGATAAAATACTTTACAGATGAATCAGATCTTGTAGTCCAAATGATGCAGAGATGTAATTTCTGCTAGTTTTCCACAAGTTTCTCAGGGTTTCCCAAAAATGGCTTTTGGGGACCTCTGTCTTGTATCTGGAACCTCTCTGTCAGTGTTCAGATGGATCAGAGATGAAGGATCTCTCCCAAGATTCTTCTTTTTATAGTTATCCCTGGAAAATGATCTGGCAAGTGTTTTTATCACAGCATGCATTTTCCTCTGAAGAAGAACAGGTAATGTAGACCAGTGATTCTCAACCAGGGGTACTAAAATTTCATACAAACAACGACTTGTTTATAATGCTCTAAATACTATACTCTGAAATGTAAGTATAATATTTATATTCCAATATGCTTATTTTATAATTATATGTAAAAATGAGAAAGTAAGAATTTTTTTCAGTAATAGTGTGCTGTGACATTTTTGTATTTTTGGGTCTGATTTTGTAAGCAAGTAGTTTTTAAGTGAGGTGAAACTTGGGGGTACGCAAGACAAATCAGAATCCTGAAAGGGCTGCAGTAATCTGGAAAGGTTGAGAACCACTGATGTGTTGACTGATTTTTAATCTGGCCAGGAAATCAGCCTAGATTTGCCTCCCTATCCTGCATCTGTCATTGGGTTGTTAGCCCCAAAGAAAACTTAGCCCTGGTCTACACTGGGGGCGGGGGAATCAATCTAAGTTACGCAACTTCAGCTATGTGAATAACATAGCTGAAGTTGATGTACTTAGAGCAACTTACCGTGGTGTCTTCCCTGTGGTGAGTCGACTGCTGCTTCTCCCCCGCCAACTCCGCTTGCGCCTCTCGCAGCGCTGGAGTTCAGGAGTCGACAGGAGAGGGCTTGGGTGTCGATTTATCATGTCTAGACCAGACACGATAAATCAATCCCCACTTGATTGATCACTGCTCGTGGATCCCACGGATAGTGTAGACAAACCCTTACAAAGATGAGGGAAACATTAAATAACAGCTTTATTTATAACAACAGCTAAAACAGTAATAAGGGATAAACACTAAGGACTTCCAAACTATAACTATAGAGGACCAAATACAAACCCAGCTGTGGCTGTAACAACCCGGGACTTAAAGCCCTGACCCAGAACTATATACAGGACAGGTGATCTGAGCATAGATGTCTCTTTACCAGCTTGGTTACAGACGCCCACCGACATGACAGGACAGAGAACCAGATGCAGGCAATGACAGCAGGCTGCTGAGGATTAGCTCTCCAGACAGGTAAACTGACAACTCTGTTCTTCTCTTCACAGGCCTGCGCTGTCATGTGTGCATGGGTGAACTGGAACCAAAGGACAGCAGATGGATGGCTGTCCTCGCATGCAGGTATGTACCCTCCCCCAGCAACCCTTAGTGTGGTACCTGTCTGCCTCTCAGATGGGCAGCCCCATGTGACTGGAGGGCTGGACTTTTATACTGCCTTGTTACTAGGCAGATTACCCACCTTTAGCAAAAAAAAGTGCTGTGATGGGGCACCTGCCCTGCACTGGCCCTGAGAACCTGGGGCGCATTTGTTTGATCCTGCATCCATCTCCTTCGGGAGATGGACTGCGGCTCCCGCTTCTTCTATGCCTTGAAGAAAAAGAGGAGGGCTAAGAAGCACATCATCTGCCTTTTGGCAGAGGATGGCACTTCCTTCATAGATCCAGAAGAGATGTGAGGAAGGGCCAGGGCCTTCTACACCTACCTCTTCTCCCTGGATCCAACCAACGTTGATGCTTGTAGGGTGCTCTGGAACAAACTCCCAAGAGTCAGTGTGGGTGACCGGGACCGGCTGGAGCTACCTCTCACTCTGGCCGAGTTCTCTGGGCATGGACGGGCTGATCGTGGAGTTCTACCACATGTTCTGGGACATTCTCGGCCCAGACCCTGTCACCATCTGGGCCAAGTCCTTGGGGAGCGGGGTCCTCCCTCTGTTGTGCAGGCAAGCCATGCTCGCCTTGTTACCCAAGAAGGGAGACCTCCATGACCTTTGTAATTGGCATCCCATCTGACTCCTCAGCATGGACTATAAAGTCTTAGTGAAGGTCATCTCTGTGCAGCTGGGGTCCATGCTGGCAGACATGGTCCACCCTGACCAGACCTACACTGCCCCGGGCCACTCCATCTTTGACAATCTGTATTTGGTCCAGGATCTCCTTGAGCTTGGGTGTGGGGACCGTCTGTTGCTCGCCCTCCTGTCTCTAGATCAGGAGACAGTGTTCAACTGGATGGACCACAGGTATCTCCTGGGCACTCTGTGGGCATTCGGCTTCAGAACCCACTTTGTGGGTTTTCTCTGGGTAATGTACGCCTCCGCGGAGTGTTCAGTCAGGCTCAACTGGACTCTGACCATACCTGTCAGCTTCGGACAAGGGGTACAGCAGGGCTGTCCACTATCAGGCCAGCTGTATACTCTGGCCATTGAGCCTTTCCTTTGTCTCCTCCATTGGAGGCTGATGGGAATGGTGCTCTGTGAGCGGGAGATTCAGCTGGTCCTGAGTGGTAAGTGGCTGCAGCAGGGGTGGGGGACTCTGAGAAAGGGGAAGTGGCACTAAGGGGCTGCAGCAGGGATGGGCATTCTGAGCTGGGGGAGGCAGAGGGGAAACAGCAGTAAGGGGCTGCAGTAGGGATGGGAGGATCTGAGCAGCCAGGAGGGGAGGTGGCATTAAGGGGCTGTAGCAAGAATGGGGGCTCTGAACTGGGGGAGGGGAGGACTCAGTGGTGGACATGCCAATCAGTGGGAAGGGGGAGGAGAGGGACAACATGCAAATAATAATAAAACTGGTAAGAAGTAGCTCCAGGAAGCTTTGGACTCCTCCTTTTCTAAATCGGGGGTGGCAGTTAGGGGGTGCGGCAGTGTTGGTGGCTCTGAGTGGGCGGGAGGGGAGGTGGCAGTAAGGGCTGCAGCAGGGAGGGGGGCTCTGAGATGGGGGAAGGAAAGTGACAGTAAGGGCTGTAGCAGGGAGGGGGGGCTCTGAGCTGGGGGAGAGGAGGTGGCAGTTAGGGGGTGCAGCAGGGATGGGGGGCCGAGCTGGGGGAGAGGGTGGCAGTTAGGGAGTGTGGCAGGGATGGGTGCAGGGATATTAAAGAGGGTATTAACAATGAGTTTCCCAAGTGACAGTGACCCCCCTCCAGTTTCACGAAGTGCAGAGGTCTTTTAGTTCTTCTGTTGGGGCTTGTGGGCTCTTGTCTGCAGAAAACACTGATTGTATCTGTCCTGTGAAAGATACTCTATTACTATGTAAAATTTACAAACAAGTTAATTGACTTTGTTCTTGAAGTAAACACTATGCTAGCCTTAAGCTATAATTGATACCATGTAAACAAACAGACCCCCACCCTCTGTAATTACAGGGCCGGGAATCTCATAGGAATTAGTGGTGGAGACAGTAAATTAAAATATGGTTAAGATATGGAATGTATGTTGATGAATGTTTGATGTATGTGAATGGTTAGGGAGGTGCCAGCCTATAAAGGATCCATTGGCAGAAGAATGTGTCAAGTGGACCACCAGACAACCCCCAGAGGGTAAACTAGGATCCACCCCAAACACCTGGAAGGAATATGCCACTTTAGACAGTGTGGAGCCACCATGAATGTGAAACGGTTCCCATAGACTAACATAGGAATTAATTCCTATAAAAATGGACTCTAAAAACTGAGGACTTTTAGTCTATGGTTCTGCTGCCAGTCTCCAGGAGCATTAGGTGCATCTGACACAGACTTGGCTCCATCCTCATGACCAAGGTACCTGGCCAGTAACTTGGCATGAGTAACGTCTAGGCTGGTAACTATAACACCTATACAGAACCTGAATGAATGATTGTGTGAATAAATATATATATGTGTGTGGTGTATAAGGAATAAGTAGTGATAGGAATAAGTAGTTAAACAGCGTTGTTTGCTTTTATCTTTTGCTTTATTATTATATTTACAATAAATGTGGCATCTTTGCCTTATCCTTCTTAATAAGATCCTGCTGGTTTTTATTATATTGGTATAACATGAGGGGCTGAGCTGTGGAGGGGAGGTGGCAGTTAGGGGGTGCGGCAGGTATGGGGGGCTGAGCTAGGGAGGGGGTGGGAGTTAGGGGGTGCAGCAGGGATGGGGGGCTGAGCTGGGGAGGGAAGGTGGCAGTTGGGGGTGCGGCAGAGAGGGGGTATCATAGTATCTTTCCTCAATCTGAACCTTAGAGTCCAAAAAAATTGAGATACTAGCATGAATTTCTCTAAGCTTAATTACCAACTTAGATCTGATACGCTGCCACCAATCAGGACTTTGAGTGCCTGATAAACTCTGGTCTCCCCAAAACCTTCCCTGGGGATCCCCAAGAAACTGGCCACCCCTCCCCAGCTCCAGCCCCCATCCTACCGCATCCCCTAACTGCCACCTCCAGTCAAGCCCCTCCATCGCAGCCACCACAACTCGCCACTCCCCAGCTGAGCCCCCACCCTGCCGCTATACCACTAACTGTCTCCCTCCCCAAGCTCATCCCCCATCCCGCCTGGTCGCACCCACTAACTGCCTACCACCCTCGCCCTCACTAACCCGCCCCCCTTCCCTGTCTGCACCCGGACTGCCACCTCCCCTCCCCGAGCTCACCCCCATCCGCTACACCACCTAACTGCCACCCTCGCCCAGCTCACCCCCCATCCTACTTTTTTCTTATTACCCCTAAACTTCCACCTTCCCCAGTCAGCCCCCATCCTCTACCGCATCCCCTAAACTGCCACCTCCCCACCTCAAGCCCCTCCATCCCAGCTGCACCCCAAACTGACACCTCCCCCGCTTCTCCTCCTCCTACGACACCCCTAACTGCCACCTCTCCTCACCAGCGTAGCCCCCACTCCCTGCCATACCCTCCAACTTTGCACTCCTCCCCAGCTCGCCTCCCCATCCTGCCGCAGCCCCCTAACTGCCCCCTCGCTTCCCCCAGCTCAGGTCCCCCCCTATCCCTGCTGCACCCCACTTAACTGGCCACCTCCCCAGCTCAGCCCCCATCCTCCACACCCCCGGCCACCCCCCCTCCCCAACTCAGACCCTCCCATGTTCATATAACAGATAGCTAGGGAATGTCCTTCTCCTGTGAGGGTAACAAACAGTGACCTGCAACACCTGATCCAGAGACCAATCAGAACAAATACCAAGTCTGTATGTTAGTTGAGGAGCCTTATGTTTGTGTTTGGTTTACTTTGTACTCCGTGTCTGAACTAGATGCGCAACCAACAGATTTCTTTCCAATCTTCCCTGCTACAGTCTCTTAGATATTCAGATCGTGAGTATGGTAGAGGCTGTTATAGTCTTTGAGTTTTCTGTATTTGCAACTGTGTAATGCTACTGTAGAAGTTTTAATGTTATTTGGCTGAAACGTATACTTACAATTGCTACTTTCTTTGAGTAAGCTTTTCTCTTCATGCATATAGCTGGAAAGACCCTCTAATATTTACTATTCTAGATTACAGAGATACTTTAACTTTTTTTCTTCTTTATTAAAAGTTTGCTAACGGCTTTTTATCTTTCCCTAGTTGAGGCTCAAGGAATTGATCTTACTTACCAGAATTGTGGGAAGAAGGGAACGTAAATTTCCTCTTATTGTTTTAGTATTCACAGATCCGAAATCTTATTGCCTCTGGGTGAGGGAGAAGCGATGGGGAGGGGAGTCCCTTTGTAGATTCATGGAGCTTGAATCTTCTATCTCTCCTATGTACCCAGGGCGAAAGATCCTGGAGGAAGAAAGGAGGGGAGGAAGATGTTTATTCCCCTTTGTTGTGGACTCAAGGAATTCTGGG
>NC_133777.1:46269173-46280273 GCF_003597395.2 Chelonoidis abingdonii | reverse complement strand
ACTCCGCTGCGCCTTCCGAGCGCTGGAGTTCAGGAGTCGACAGGAGCAGGGCTTGGGTGTCGATTTATCATGTCTAGACCAGACACCGTATAAAATTCAATTCAATCCGCACTTTGATTGATCACCTTCTGCTTCGTGGGATCCACGGATAGTGTAGACAAACCCTTACAAGATGAGGAACATTAAATAACACTTTTTTAAACAACAGCTAAACAGTAAAAGGATGATACACTAAAGGATTCCAACTTAATATAGAGGAACAATGAAACCCAGCTGTGGTGTAACACCCGGGACTTAAAGCCTGACCAGAACTATATCGGGGAAGGTATGCTGAGCATAGATGTCTCCTTGAACAGCTTGGTTTTACAGACGCTACCGACATGAAGCAGGACAGAGAACCAATGCGGAATGAAGAGGCTGCTGAGGATAGCTCTTCCAGACATGGAATACTGCAACTTTTGTTCTTCCTTCACAGGCCTGGCGCTGTCACTGAGGTGCTGGAGTGTGAACTGGAGACAAAGGACAGCAAAATGGATGGCTGTCCTCTAGCGGAGTACCTATTCTCACCCCAGCCCACTTATGTGTGGTAGCATGTCTGCTCTTCAGTGATGGGCACGCCAATGTGAATGGAGGGCTGGATTTTGATATCTGCTGTTACTAAGGCAGATTATAGTCTTTAGAAGGAAAATAAGGTGATGGGGCGTGCCTGCATCTGGCCTGAGACATGGGGGCATTGGTTTGAATACTGCACCATCTCTTCGGAGATTATGGGATGCGGTCCCTTCTTCTATGCCTTGAAGAAAAAGAGGAGGGCTCAGAACAGCATCATCTGCTTTTGGCAAGATGGCATATCCTTCTAGATCCCACGAAAGGATGTGAGGAAGGGCAGGGCTCTACCCTGCTCTCTCCTGACACCAACGTTGATGCTTGGTAGGGTGCTCTTGGAACATACTCCCAAGGAGTAGTGTGGGTGACCGGCGACGAGCTGGGCTCTCTCACTCTGGCCGAGTTATCTGGGCAATGGAGGGCGATCGGTGAGTTTAGCCACAGTGTTGGGAACATTCTGGCCAGACGTGCACCACTCTGGGCATAGCCATGGAGAGCGGGGTTCGCGTCTGTAGGGCAGGAACAATGTCCGCCTTCGTTACCTCAAGAAAGGGAGACCTCCATGAACTTTGTAATTTGGCATCCCATCTGACTCCTCACATGGACTAATACAAGTCTTAGTGAAGGTCATCTCTGTGCAGTGGGGGTCCATGCTGGCGAGACATGGTCCACCTGAAACCACTGCCGGCCTCATCTTGACAATCTGTATTTGTCCAGGATTCCTTGAGCTTGGTGTGGGACGTCTGTTGCTCGCTCACGTCTGCTAGATAGGAGACAGGTTCACTGAGACCACAGTATTCCATGGCACTCCTGTGGCATTCGGCTTCAACCATACTTGTGGGTTTATCTTGGGTAATGTAACGCCTCGCGGAGTGTTCAGTCAGGCTCAACTGACTCTGACATACTGATTCGGAAAAGGGGTACCAGCAGGGGTGTCCACTATCAGTGCGCTGTATAATCCTGGCCATTGAGGCTTTCCTTTGTCTCTCCATTGGAGGTGATGGAGATGGTGGCTGTGAGGCGGGAGATCAGCTGGTCATGAGTGGAAGGGGCTGCAGCAGGGGTGGGGACGAGAAGGGAATGCATAAGGGGCTGCAGCAGGGATGGGCATTGCTGAGCTGGGGGAGGCAGAGGGGAACAAGCAGTAGGGGCTGCAGTAGGGATGGGAGACTTGAGGCAGCCAGGAGGGAGGTGGCTTAAGGGGCTGTAGTCAAGAAGGGGGTCTGAACTGGGGAGGGAGGGGGCCAGTTAGGGTGAGGCATGGTGATGGGGGCTGAGTGGGGAGGGGAGGTGGCAGTAAGGGCTGTAGCAGGGAGGGGGGCTCTGAGCGTAGGGTGGCCGGTGATTAGGGGCTGGCAGTGTGTTGGTCTTGAGTTGGGCGGGAGGGGAGGTGGTAAGTAAGGGCTGAAGATGGGAGGGGGGATCTGGATGGGGAAGGAAGATGACAGTAAGAGGCTGTAGCCAGGGAGGGGGGCTCTGAGCTGGGAGAGAGGTGAGTAGGGGTTGGCAGTGGGGTGGAGGGGGTAGGCGAGGGATGGGGAGTGCGGCTGGGAATGTGGAGTAGGGAGTGCAGGTGGTGTAGAATACAGAGGGTATTAGCATAGAGTTTCCAAGTGACAAGTGACCCTCCAGTTGTACCGAAGTGGCAGGTCTTAGTTTTCTGTTGGGGCTTGGGGTCTTTGCTGCAGAAAACTGATTGTATTGTCCTGTTGAAAGATCTTATTATATGTAAATATTACAACAAGATTATTGATTTGTTCTTACGGCAAACAATATGCTACCTTGAAGCTATAATTGATAGCCATGTAAACTGAAACAGCGCCACCTCTGTAATTACGGCGGGATATTCGAGAATTAGCTGGTGGAGACTGTAATTAAATATTGGTTAGTAATGATGGAATTATGAGATGAGTTTGATGTATGTGAATGGTTGGGAGGTCCAAGCCTATAAAGGGATCATTGGCAGAAGAGTGTAAAGGTGACCACAGACACCCAAGAGGGTAAACTAGGATCCACAAACACCTGGAAGGAATATCACTTAGAACAGTGTGGAGGCACCATGAATGTGAAACGGTTCCATGACTAACATAGAATTAATTCATAAAAATGGAGCTCTAAACTGAAGGATTTTTTTTTTTTTTTTTTTTTTAAGTCTATGGTTTGCGTCAGTCTCAGGAGATGGCCTATCTGACACAGACTTGGGTCCATCCTCATGAACCCAGTAGGCAGTAAGCTGGCATGATGAGACAGTCTAGGCTGGTAACTATAATATACAGAATTGAATGAATGATGTGTGAATAAATATATATATGGTGTGTGGTTAAGGAAAAGTAGTGATAGGAATAAGTAGTGTAAACAGCGTTGTTGCTTTATCTTTTGCTTATTATTATATTTCATAATATGTGGCATCTTGCTTATTTCTTAATAAGAATCCTGCTGGTTTTTTATTAATTGGTATAACATGAGGGCTGAGCTGTGGAGGGGAGGTTGGCAGTTAGGGGGTGCGGCAGGTATCGGGGGGCTGAGCTAGGGCAGGGGGTGGGAGTTTAGAGGGATGCAGCAGGGATGGGGCTGAGCTGGGGAGGGAAGTGGGCAGTTGGGGGTCGCGGCAAGAAGAAGGGGAGTACACATCATAGTATCTTTCCTACTATCTGAACTTAGAGCCAAAAAAATTGAGATATACTAGCATGAAATTTTCCTAAGCTTTAATTGACCACTTAGATCTGATACGCTGCCACCAAGAGAACATCTTGAGTGCCTGATTAAACTTGGTCTCCAAAACTTCCTGGGATCCCAAGATAGGAGGTGCGGCAGGGATGGGGAGCTGAGCTGGGGGAGGGGAGGTGACAGTTAGGAGGTGCGGCAGGGAAGGGGGGGCTGAGCTGGGGGAGGGAAGGTGACTGTAAGCTACCGCAGTAGGTTGACCGAGCCGGTGAGGTGCCCGTGCTGTCACGTGACACAAGTCACTGTCTCGCGAGACTTGGAGCTGCGGTAGGAGGTCGGAGGCAGAAGGACGGAGTCGATCGCTTCTCCCTATCGTCTCCCGTCCCGCCCCGGGCCGTGTTGTGCTGTGTCCGGCCTGAGAGGAGGATGTCGGGCTCCGGGTCGTTCCCCCTCGCGCTCTGCCTGTTGCTGGCTGCCGCCAGCCTCATCTCGGGTCCCGCCGCAGCAGAGAACGGTGAGTGGGAGGGGAGCAGGGTGGGGGCGCTGGGAAGGGGGAGGCTGTGGAGCGGAGCAGGGTACGGGGGAGGCCAGGCTGGGGAGAGGAGGAGCAGGGGGGCTGTGGAGCGGAGTAGGGTATGGGGGACCTGAGGGGGGGAGGTTGGGGAGCGGAGTAGGGGGCCGGCGAGCGGAGCAGGGTACGGGGATGGGGGGGCTGGGAGAGGAGGAGGAGTAGGGGGCTGTGGAGCAGAGCAGGGTATGCGGGCTGGGAAGCGGAACAGGGCAGGAGGAGATAGGAGGTCTTGGGGGCAGAGTGGAGGGAAGGGGGAGTCTAGGGATCGGAGCAGGGCGTGAGACGGGGAGGCTGAGTTCAGCCGTTACCACTTTAAATACTTAATGCCAAGATATAACTATATAATTTAAAAGTATACTTGTGCTAATAGTTATGTGAAAACATGATGCCTTGAATGAATCACCCCACTTAAATCTCTGGTGGCCTTTTTGAACCTGTTCTTAATAGCATAACCTGTTAATGCAGTGGAAATATTATTTAAACAGTCAGTAGACAGGTCAGTGTCTTCAGATAAATACAGTCTGCAATGTCAAGAACCATAGCTTTAAATCACAGTTGCTTTCTGAATTTTTGTACCTCAAGGAGCTTCTGAGGCATGTAATGTCCTATGCAGCATTTGGGGTGCTACTGGTAAAATGGAATGTCTCTGTCCGCCTACTAAATCTGCATCTGCTGAGCTGCTTTAAATGATTTATAATGGAATAAAATTGTAGTTTCTTAGCAACCAAAAAGAGATGCTCTGATAGGACCATAAAGAAAGAACTGTTTGTTTTCTCATAGGGTAGCGTGTGCTAAATCTAGCATAGCATAACATCTCCCTAGTGTGAGTTTGCAGCTAAGTGCATGACGGTGGCAATGTAAAGCAGGGCCAAGAGCCTGGGTTAAACGAGTGAAACTCTAACATCTCAAGGAAGGTTATGCAGAGTTTATAAAAATGAATAAGAACATAAGAATGGCCCTATGGGTCAGACCAAAGGTCCATTTAGCCCAGTATCCTGTCTTCTGACAGTGGCCAGTGCCAGGTGCCCCTGAGGGAATGAACAGAACAGATAATCATCAAGTGATCATCCCCTGTCGCTCATTCCCAGCTTCTGGCAAACAGAGGCTAGGGACACCATTCCTGTCCATCCTGGCTAATAGCCATTGATGGACCTCTGTAACATGATGAGAATGATGAGATGTGATCCTAAAGCTAGTGCAGAGGTTCCCTAATTGTGGTATGCGAAATAGTTGCAACTGGAACCCTGTAATGGGGTGTTCTGTCCCCTTTAAAAGGGTGAAACCTGGGGCTAACCAGCCCCTATTCCGTGACCTGATTCTTTAAGGAAACAAATGTTGAAGGGAGCAGTGAACTGACACCATCTGTCAATCAGACAGATACTTCCTTAACATGATAACATCCAGTGTGTAGATGAGGCTCAGGAGGAGAACCTGGAGAGGAGAATTGCAGGGGAGCATTGAGTTAGGAGGGAGGCTCCTTGGGATGGGAACTAAAAGCAGAAGGGAGATTGTGCAAAGTAATGCATGTTGGAACACATAATCCCAACTATACATACAAAATGATGGGGTCTGAATTAGCTGAATTAGAAAGATCTTTGAGACATTATGGATAGTTCTCTGAAAACCTCTGCTCAGTGTGCAGCAGCAGTCAAAAAAGCTAACGGAATGTTGGGCACCATTAGGAAAGATAAGAAGACAAAAAATATTATAATGCCGTTATATAAAGCCATAGTACACCCACACCTTGAATACAGTGTGCAGTTCTGGTTGCTCCATCTGAAAAACGATATGTTAGAATTGGAAAAGATACAGAGAAGGGCAAAACACATGATGGGGGGAATGGAACAGCTTCCATATGAGAAGAGATTAAAAAGATAGGGACTGTTCAGCTTGCAGAAGAGACAGTCAAGGGGAGATATGATAGTTCTATACAATCATGAATGGCCTGGAGAAAGTGAATAAAGAAGTGTTATTTACTCCTTCATGTAACACAAGAACTGGGGGTCACCTAATGAAATTAATAGGGAGCAGGTTTAAAACAAAGAGGAAGTACTTCTCCAGACAGCGCATAGTCAATCTGTGGAACTTGTTGCCCAGGGATGTTGTGAAGGTCAAAAGTGTAACTAAGTTAAAAAAAGAAATAGATAAGTTTGTGGAGGATAGGTCCATCAGTGGCGGTTAGCCAGGCTCTGGATGTTCCTAAGCCTCTGACTGCCAGATGCTGTGACTGGACAACAGGGAATACATCACCTGATAATTGCCCTCTTCTGTTCATGCCCTCTGAAGCATCTGGCACTGGCCACTGTCAGATGACAGAATAGTGGGCTAGATGGACCACTGGGCTGACCCAGTATGACTGTTCTTATTGGTGTGCTGGGGGAGCCTGTCTGAATCACAGCCCAGCTCTGAGGTGGGAGAGGGGCCCAGTATGAGAGTCCAAAGTTCACAGGAGCCTCTAGGATCTAGGGCTGGAGCCTGGACACTGGTGGGCTGGAGAGGTGTATTTGAATCACAGCACAGCTCCATGAAGGAGGGCTGTGCAGTCCTTTTATGAAAGGGGAAGGAGTTCAGACCAATAACCAGGGCAGGAGGAAACCTGTGAGAGAGACTGTCCCGTAGGCCAGGGCCTGCAGTGAGACTGACAGAGCTCTGTGGCCCAGAGGGAACTGAAGAGGGTATCTGGGAACCTAAAGTCTTGGAACAAGGGTAAATTGGAGCTGAAGTTTCCTGGTGCCCAGGTAAGAATCAGAGATTCATTATCAATAGAAGTCAGGCCAGATGGCTTCCTGACAAGGAAAAGGAAGAGATGATTAAACTGTCATAGGGTGGGGCGCTCAGTTTTGAATTTAACGAAGTGCTGCTCAGTAACTTGCGGTTAAGAAGAAGAGAGGACTTTAGTCTGATACCTGACAGAACTTTGGGATTTTTTGATGCCCTTCAGCACTAAGTATCTGTGCAAGCATTTTTCCCCCTAATTGCCACTAAAAACAAGTATAGGACAAACCTCTGTGTAGAACTGGACCTCTGACAAATTTATTAGTATCTCACCTAACATAGCAACTACTGTATATTCTGTGAAGCAAGCACACCCTTCTCATTAATGGCACTTTTAAAATTTTCTCTGAGTTATTCAAAATGTTTAATATTTTTCTTGATTTTAAACTTTGTAAAAAGTAAACAGAGTAAATTTTGGCTCATGTTCAACAATAATCCAGATTAGAATTAAGCAGGAATTTCAAATTTAAATTAGACAAATTAAAAAATCAAGCCATTGATTTAATTTAGCGGCATGTCAAAATATATCAAAACATCATTTGACATATTGCATTGTTTTCTATAATCTGAGTAACATGACCAATGTAAATTAATAATTCATGCTTTTGATTCACTGACTAAAAACCCAAGTTGTTTTATGCGATACATGAACCAATAAGTTTGTGAACAGCTGAGCTGGTGAGATGTATGTATCTAGGTGGGTTCTGCACCCAAAGAGTATACTAATGCAGTTGTAAAACACATAAAAATTAGCTAGTATGTATTAAGACATAGCTGAAGTTATAAATGCTGTAGGGCTTAGAGGTTTTAGTGCAGAAAGATGGGACTGCGGATCTATGCCCCTTTTGAAATATAGATCTAAAAGGAAGACAATCACTTACTATAAGTAAGGCTAAGATTTTGTCACGCATATTTTTAGTAAAAGTCACAGGCAATAAAGAAAAATTCATGGAAGCCAGTGACCTGGCCATGACGTTTACCAAAAATATGCATGACAAAATGGGGAGCTTCAGGCTCCATACAAGGCCTGGCTCAGCGATACAGGGTCTCCCCAGTGCTGGTGGCTCCAAGCTTGGGACACTCCTGCCACCTGCAGTGGCTTGGTGCCCCAGCATAACCCTGCTGCTTGCTTTGGCTTGGAGCTTTGGAGTTCACCTCCGCCCATGGCGTCTCTGTGCTACAGGGAACCCCCGCCATCTGCGGCGTCTCCGTGCTGCAGGGTGCCAGCGTGGGGCTGGGAGTTGCGGGGCAGCCCCCAGAAGTTCCCAGGAGCCCCACCATCTGGGAGCTGCAGTGTACCCCTGCCTCTGCCCTGGGTGGGAGCTCGGGGCCCCCACAGTTCCCAGCTGCCAGCGGTGATGGGGGACCCTGCAACTCCCAGACACCGGGGCTCAAGTCACGGAGGTCTCTAGAAGTCATGGATTCCATGACCTCTGTGACAAAATCATAGCCCTAACTATAAGTCACTGGTTTTCAATGTTTTCTTCTGGCTTGCAAAGGTTATTGTTTTTAGCATTTACTTTGCAGAGGAATGCTACTATTATCTTGTCAACATAGGTCAGTTCTGTTGACTTGCCTCCTGCAAATTATTGGTTTAGAATAACTAGTGAAGATCCCTTCACATGCTTATTTGAGAACCTCTGCCAAATAAATCAATGAATGGACACTTGGAGAAGATATGAAATCTTTAACCTATACAGTTTGGAAGTCTGAAAACAGAAGACATGACAGCACTGCTGAATCTTATGCGGCTAAAAATCCTCCCAAACTTTCAGAACCCATTTAAAATGGATGAATAATGTAGGCTTTCTTGCAAGACTAAAAATGTGCAAAGCTAGAAGCTAGGATTTTTAAGACAGTCTAAGGGGGTTAGGTGTCTAATTCTGTGGGGAATAGGCAGCTAAGTTCCTGAGATCCCTGTAAAAATGCTGGTTGGAACATGCTGTGGATAAGTCTGATCTCCCTTCAGTCATAGAAATGCTGTCTGACTCTTGTGGTCAGATTACTTTCCAGGTGTCATCTCTATTGGGTTTATCTGTCTTTCTGTTATGTTTCTATTTTATGTGAGTGAAGTGAGGGGAGCATTGAGTTAAATGGGCCATATGCTTGTAGCTGTTGTTTTATAGAAATGACAGGCAGGATGTAGAATGATGGGACTGGATATAAATCTATATAGACTGCATGCAGATCTGCAGCATAAATGTTTGCTTTGTGACAGTGAGTACCGGTCTTCAGATTAGTGAATGTTGACATAAAGCTGGGGTTAGGCTGAAGTGTTTAGCACTGTAGCGCACTGATCATGATTTCTGTTGCTGGCATAAAGGCCTAGCTAGCCAGGTAATATCAGGAATTAGTATAAAGCAAGTCCTTTTAGTCACAGAACTAGAATCCTAGTTCAGGCGTGTGGTGTTTGGATGGAGTAGACCAGGGGTTGGCAACCTTTCAGAACTGGTGTGCTGAGTCTTCATTTATTCACTCTCATTTAAGGTTTCATGTGCCAGTGATAGATTTTAACGTTTTTAGAAGGTCTATAATATATAACTAAACTGTTGTTGTATGTAAAGTAAATAATTTTTTAAAAAAATGTTTAAGAAGCTTCATTTAAAATTAAATTAAAATGCAAATCCCCTTGACCGGTGGCCAGGACCCGGGCAGTGTGAGTGCCATTGAAAATCAGCTCGCGTGCTGCCTTTGGCACACGTGCCATAGGTTGCCTGCCCCTGGAGTAGACTAAGGGTATGGCTACACTTGGTAATGTCCAGCGCTGGGAGTTACAGCTGTGTTTGTACAGCTGTGTAGGGACGGCGCTGCAGTGTGGCCACACTGACAGCTACCAGCGCTGCAGTGTGGCCACATTTGCAGCAGTTGCAGCGCTGTTGGGAGTGGTGCATTGTGGGCAGCTATCCCACAGAGCACCTCGTCCCATTTTGGCGCTGTGGGTTGTGGGAAGGGGATCAGCAGCTGCTCATCAGGTTGAATGGACATCTCAAGCGTGTTATGTTGCCTTCCAGGTATTAGGAGGGGTATCACCATACCTTTGTCTGCACTCTGCTCTGGTTTTACACATTACTCCCTAGGCTAAGGTGAACCACCTTTAAATTGCCGGGAATCTTAAATCCCCTTCTGTTTGCTAGCCAGAGGTCTGTTGGAGTGAATCAATCAATCAATCACCTGACCTTGCCTCCCGCCCAAACGGAGCCCCAGCATCGCAGCAATGCCGGCGCAGACTCTCATCAGTGTTTTGGCAGAGCTGTGCAGTCAAGCTTCCTCAAGCGTAGAATTATGATCACCTATGGCAGATATCAAGTCATGTTGAAGGAGGGCCTTCATGTGAACGGACGCGTCTGCAGTGCAGGGTAGAGTAAGGATGCGAGTGCTCAATTGCAAAGCTCGTGAGAACGCATTGTCAGGGCTTGCATCCCCAGACCTGCCGTACTTGATCACGAGCTGGATGCATACATTGGGTTGAGCCCCACTGTCAATGCGAGGATCGATGAGATAGTTAGTTGCAGAGGAGGAGGGAGAGGGTGTCGATGAAACTGAGAGTTGATGTCTGGGGGTGGTGGGAGATACCCCGAGTCCAGGAGGCATGCAGCCAGAGCTCTTCTCAGCCAGGAGGAGACTAGTCCGTCGCGCGTCGGATTCTTGTTGGTGAAGAAGAAGCAGAGAGCATGTTCCGGAAGCAGCTTTATTTTAAGGAGAAAATGTTTGAGTGTAGGAGGGGGCGGGGGTCTATGGCTGCCTGATGCATGCCTAGGATGTGGAATTAGCCATTGATTATTGTTTGGTCATGTCGCTAGGTTAACGGACCTCATCTCATTTTCATTAAAGTTACCCAGAGCTGGGCAATTTGCGCATTTATAGGAGAGAGTCACCTTGGTCCTTGTCTCAGTCAGAGGCTGAACGTCCGTCGCCATTGTGCAGTGACGGATGGGGCACATTGCGCACACGGTCTTGCTAGGACCAGGCGGAACTCACTTGCGGCGGAGAGACACCATCCTCTGCTTCCAGCGAGTGACCCGAGCAGCGAAATATCTGGCATAGGTAAATCTGTGGAATATGTAGGTATATGTTCAGAATGCACTGCTTCCCCAGTGCTCTATGCTCTTACCCGATGCAACAGCAACCCAGTGAGCTGCTTATTCAATGCGCTCCCGTTCACAGGGGAGTCGCTGAGCAGAACATGATTCAGGTGTACTGCATGTGACATTGTGGGGGTTGAGTGTTCAGTGCACTTTTCCCAGCTGCTCTCTGCATTATACCAATGCATCAGAACCTAGTAGGCCTGATTCACACTCGTCAGTGTGAGTCGTGGCAAAAAGGGATCCATTAATCAGCTCTTCCAGTTACTCACATGTCTTCCTGCTGTGGCCTCTCTTGCATGTTTGTACTGTGCTTAATGTGCTACAAATAGTCGACAACTCCTTCATGATTATAAATGCTAGCCTCTCTAAAATGTTCATTTATTTCTTATTTTAAGTGTC
>NC_133777.1:46166398-46266961 GCF_003597395.2 Chelonoidis abingdonii | reverse complement strand
GCTGCATCACCAGCGCTGGAATCGCTACACCCCAAGCAGACCAGGTGTACAGCCAGCGCTGCAGCCAGGGAGTTGCAGCGCTGGCTGGGCTTTCCAAGTGTGTACACAGAGTGAGTTGCAGCGCTGTAACCCCATCACCAGCGCTGCAACTCTCCAGTGTAGCCAAGCCCTGAGATCATTAATTAGAATATTTATTACTTAGCACACGCCCTCCCCAACTTTTCAATTGGAATAAATGATGGTTGTCCCAGTATTTAATAGGTTAGAGAGATGCCTTGAGGTTGTGCTCAGTTGCAGGAAATGTAGATAAGTAAGTTGAACTCTGCAGTAAGGCTATGTTTACACTGGCAATTGAACGACAAAACTTTTGTCTTTCAGAGGTGTTAGCTCCCTCTCCCTCCGAAAGGCAAAAGTTTTGCCAGTGTGAATAGAGCACTCCTGCCGACAATGCGAATGCCACTCAGTGGGGGTGGAAGTTTGTTTGTTTGGCAGAAGAGCCGACAAACAGCACTGCATGACTTTTAGTGGCGTGGCAGCTACAGCCTTAATGTCACAGAAGAAAATGGGTTTGTTTCTTAAAGAATGTGCATTGCCACTAATAAAAACAAAGATCAGTGACTTAAAAATGCAACAAAAACAAATCACTGTACAACCTGAATAGGTCTACTTAAGTATTTTCACTTTGATGACAACTTGCTTAAAAATGTGACTTCTAAATACAATAAATATTGTATTCATGCCTATCATGCTGAAGGATCCCAAAATGTTTTACGGACTATACCTAGGGATCACACTATCTATTTGAAACCTAGTCACCCCGGTAGTAAAAGGTTACAGTGTTGTTGTGCACTGTGAAACACTGTAAGAGTTTAGGACAGGAAGTTAAAAGTAGCATAGCTGTTGAAATTGAAGAAGACATTGCCACCGTGTTTTGATGAAACAACTTCCTCCTCCAAAAATGCTATGGAGTCTTGAATGGCCACAGACAAGCAAATCTCTGCTTTCTGTCTCAGACAAAAGATTGTCATTTATTTGTATGCTGAACTTAAAAAAAAATTACCGTGAAATATCCTCTTTAAATAAATGGGGAATAATAATTTATTATTCCTATAAAGCTCCAATAGAATTTTAAATTATTCAAGTGTTTTTTAAGATTGTGTATGAAGATTCTAAAAACATATCAAATTTGAAGCATTTAGAGAAATTGACATTCTTGCAATTTAAACTTTCATGCTGGGAATACCTGAGAGAAACTTGTCAGGTTTTGCAAGACTGAGTGGATGTCTACTTCTCAATGTAAGCTAAGGGTCAGAGGGCCTCAAGCCCACTAGTTCAGTGATTGCAAGCCTGAACTTGGTTGTCCACACTAAATATTGACCCTAGGTTTAGAATTTCTGAACTCTGGTCTCTCACCCATACTTGGGCGTCAACACTGCATTACACAGACCTGAGTCAAACTAGCCTGTCCTGAGCTTCCTAGTGCCCTCCCCAGATATAGCTGCTTTAGCGCTTTGTTTGTGGTGCAGTGTGGAAAAACTTGACCGTCTGCCTCACACCTCGCAGGAAGTTGTCACAGCCTGCCAACGTATTCTGCCGTGCTGTCTTTTGGGTCTGCACACACTCAGCAACATGGAAGAGTCACCATTTGAAGAACTTGTCTTGGTTGTTAGAATATGTACAGAGCATCTGTGAGACACTGGTGGATATTTAGATGGTGTTTTATAACCCTACTGAAGGCATCTTTTGGAGAAGGAGGAGTATGCAGACATGGCAAACTCAATGTGGCTGATGCTGCTTGTGACTCCTGGTGTAGCTGCTGGTACCTCCTGCGTAGACCAGCACTTCTGGAGCAGGGCCACAAACACAGACTTCTGGGATCACATTATCATGCAAACCTGGGATGACCTGAAGTGGTCCAGAACTTTCTCAGACAGAAAGCTACATTTCTGGAGCCATGTGAGCAGTTTGCTACAGCTCTCCAGTGTCATGGCATGCATGAAGGCTGCCTTGCCTGCCCAGAAGCAGGGGGCTGTAACCATCAGGAAACTGTCTACCCCAGACTACTACTACAAGTCTGTTGCTATCCATTTTGGTGTTAGAAAGACAGCTGTGGTTGCCTCAGAAACCTCTGTCATCAGGCATGTGATTTTAACCAGAGGTGGTGGGCATAAACAATATCTCTGAAGTAACTACTAGGTTTGAAAGAATGCGGTATCCAAACTATGCTGGGGCCGGTTATGGAACTTATGTACCTGTAGTTTACCCTCCTGAAGGCTCATGTGAGTACATAAACTGTGAAGGATACTACTCCATTGATATGCACGCCCTTGTGGACCATAGAAGCTGACTTATGGATGCCAGCATGGACTGTACTGGAAAAGTTCATGATGCTAGGGTTTTCCACTGATTGGGAATCTACCTCTGTGGTCAGGTTGGGATGCTGTTTCCACCAAATGACATTGTCATAAATGGAGTTACTGTCCCCATTGTTATTCTAGGGACCCTGCCTATCCCCTTTTGCCTTAGCTTATGAAGTCATATCCTGATCTCAGGCGGCCTGGCAAACAAAGGCTTAATTACACTCTCAGTAGGTAGAATGGTTGTTGAATGTATATTTGGCAGGGTACCATTTACAGAAGTGCTTGGATTCCAGTGGAATCAGTGCTGTCTGCATTACCGTGGCTTGCTGTGTACTTCACTAGCTTTGTGAAACCAAAGGTGAGCCATTTGCCCCTGAATGCACATCTGACAGTAATGGATTGCTAAACTGGTACACTCAGCCAGAAGGTTCACCTGTCACTGTCTGGAGCAGGATCTGCCTGGACAACAAATCAGGGATGGTCTGTGCTCCCATATTATGGACTTGCATGGGCCAATGGAAGAGGGAGAGTACTATGTTTCTGAATGTGTTTGTATAACAAAGTTAACAATAAATGAGGAACTGTCACTATATTCAATGAATGGGGACTTGGGGAGTGATTGCCATGATTTTTAATTATGAATGAGATGGGGGGGGGTGCACTGTGTCACAACAATTGTGGATTTTCATCATGGATTGATGTAAATAGATGTATTTAGAAATTGTGTTTGGAAACAACTTCCCAGTTGTTCTGTATCCTGTGTTTCTCTTTATTATTCAAAATACACATTTAATTCCATTCTAGGTGTGCGTGTGCACATGTGTGCAGTTGTCAGAGATTTTTGACTTAGTGGTATCTGTAGGGCCAGCTGTGGCACTCCCTTGAGTGCCACACTCATGTATCAGTATATCAGGTGCCACCAGCTCTATGCCCTCTCAGTTGCTTCTCGCCACCCGTGGCGGTTAATCGGAATGCCTTTTCTTGCATAGCAAGGGCTAGCAGTTTCCACCATCCTTTCTGGTTCACAAGCATAAGCACTTCTGATTCTTCTCTTCTCACCCATGCCAATCCTATCTTTAAATCCCACTGAACGTTGCTCTAAAATTGTTACTTGAACCATAATTGTATCCCATCTCTACTATTGTAGCCTTGTCCCCGTACCTCATGCCTCTACTGCCCATAGAAAAAAAATGTTTTGCATCACTAGATTGGTGTCCATCTCCTCTTCAGATTCATTCTTTGTAGTTTCCTTTTGGTTTCTATATCAAATTCAAATCTTGTCTTTCAGAGCTCACATAGCTTGACTCCTGGGTTTCTCATTGGCAATCTTTTTCTGTTGCACCCAAACCACATATCTTACTTAACCTCCACTTTGTCTCCTTTCACTTTCTGGGCTTTATTCCTTGTGGCCCCTGTGCCTAGAAGCCCCTTGAAGAACCCTCAAAGTGCTTGTGATACTGTCCAAAGCAACCAGTTGCTTATTGTTGGAAACCATGTCGTTCTCTTCCTCAACCACACATTTTAACTTGCGTTTCAACTGAAGCTGTTCAGGGCAGGGCTGTATTTTATTTGGCTATAAAGTTCCATGTTGTATAAATAACTAAAAAACCTAGGTAATTAGGAAGTTCATTAAAATACACTCAGCTCGTCTTTAAAGTTGTACTTTAAGCTGGAAAGAAACTTAAAAAAAAAAAGAAGCTGATTTTAATCAGTCCAAGGATCAGTAATCATAAATCAATGTACGTACACTGTCCTGGATTTAGAAAGCACATACACTAATCTCTTGATGTAGGACCTATACTATGTGACGTTTGATTTTTAAATATATACTGGATCTGATGGGATGGGAAAAGCAAATTACCCTCTTCCTCGCTAAAGTAAAGTTGTTCCATATCCAGATACAGTGTTTAAAAGCACATCTATATAGTGCTGTATTGTACACATGGTTTTCCTAACTTTGGTTAATACATATTCCATTACCTGAAGAGCTTACTCTTTAAGAAAGAAAACAAACACAAGAAAAATGAGATTGTGGGGCTCATTGCTGACGAGCAGCAGGGCTGCTTGAAGAGAAGAGTTTTTGAAAGTGGGGAGAGGGCTCTTGGCAGGCAATGGAAGTTTGAGGCTGTTTCAGGTATGGGGGAACAACATGACGGAAGGTGCTGTTGAGAGGGGAGAAGGAAACTAAATATGAGGTAAAGCAAACATATTGGGAAGAGTGCAAGATGTGGGATGAGGGGCATAGAATTGGGGCAGACAGATAGGGCCAGGGTGGGCAAACTTTTTGGCCGAAGGGCCACATCTGGATATAGAAATTGTATGGCGGGCCATGAATGGTCACAAAATTGGCAATTAGGGTGAGGGGGGCGGGAGGTGAGGTGAGGGCTGGGAGTGTAGGAGGGTGCTTCAGGCTGGGAACGAGGGGTTTGGAGGGAAGGAGGGGGATCAGAGGTGCAGGCTCCAAGCAATGCTTACCTGAAGCAGCTCCTGGAAGCAGTGGCATGTCCCCCTTCCAGCTTCTACGTGGAGGCACGGCCAGGTGGCTCTATGCTCTGCCCTGTCCGCAGGTGCTGCCCCTGCCGCTCCCATGGGCCACGGTTCCCAGCCAATGGGAGCTGTGGGGGCAGCGTGTGGAGCCCCTTGCTGCCCCTGCACATAGGAGCCAGAAGGGGGACCTGCCACTGCTTCTTGGAGCCGTGCGGAGCGAGGCAAGCCCCCTACCCCACACCCTGGCTGGAGCACCGGAGCGGGGCAAGCTCTGAACCCTGCTGCCTGGTGGGAATTCAAGGACCATATTAAAATGTCTAGAGGGCCAGATGTGGCCCCCGGGCCGTAGTTTGCCCTCCCCTGATGTAGGGCATTGTAGATGAGTATCTGAAATTGGATTAAGATGAGAAGTCAATGGGAAATTCAAGGAAGGGGCTGATTTGATCAGAGGAAGGGGATGGTCACTGTAGTTGCAGTATTTACGACAGAAAGGAGGCGAAAGGCAGAGGTTAGAGAGTTTTAAATGATCGAGGTGAGAGATATCCACAATGTGAACAAAAGGTATTTTTTAGGAATGATGTGGCTGAGGAAAGAGCAGATTTTGGTGCTATTATAGAAGCAGGATCAGCAGGATTTAGCAAGAAACAGGATTTGGTAGAGGAAGGAAGCCTGATTACATTAAGGGTATGGTCTGGGAGATAGGGAAGACTAGAGGTGTCAATAGAGAAGAGGGAAAAAGCAGAGGGCAGGACAGGATGGAAACAAATTTTGCTTTTGGGGAAAAATGGTTCAGAAGGCAGTTGAACATCACAAGTTTGAAGCAGATAGTGCTGTGAGATTTTGGCTGAGAGAAGATGTCAAGGTTAGAGAGGTAGACTTAGGAATAATCAGTATCAAGCTTGTATTTCAGATAATGGGAGCAGATGAAGGTGGCTGTGGTGAAATATAAAGAGAGGACCAAGAACAGAATCCTGGGAATGCCAGCTGATAGGAGGAAGAGTGAGGAGCCAGCTATTAAGGGAGATGGTCAGCAAGGTAAAAGCACAGTTCTGGAAACCAAGAATAGAGTGTGGAGGAAAGCAGTGTGTCTAAGGCAGCAAAGAAATTGCAAATTAGGATGAAGTCTTAGATTGTTGGTGTGTCAGAGCAGTTTTAGTGAAATGGAGAGGCTTGGAAAACATTCTGATGGGGATCAAGGAGGGCTTGCAAGAGACATTGAGGTAGATCAAGCAGAGGAAGCAAAGAGTAAACAGCACACTACAGGATATTCAGATACAGCAGACTAAATTTAGGACTCCAAATATTTTGATAGAGTTCTTCTAATTTCTATTCGTAAGACTCTTCCATCTGAATTTCTTATAATGAAATGAAATAATGAACGTGGAAATTGCAGCTGAACTGTAAACCAGATAGTTACCGATTAAGGGAAAACCACAAATACAGAATCACAAAAGCAAATCTTTTAATAGTCTTAGCATGATGGATTATGCTGTTTGTAGACCAGCGTGGTAACTGAAAACTCTTGAATCTGGGATCCATCAGTAGAGAGGGTTTACTTAGATGGTTAAACTGTCTTAATCTCTGCAGGAAGTGAATGAGAAGGTCAGAATGGACATGTTGATTTGTTCAGGGCTTGCATCCAGGAATTTGGGGTATTGCATTCTGTACTGGGTTTCTTGTAATCTCCTTTGCTGTAATTGCAAGGCTGACTAGCTGATGAGTTCTCCAGTTCTAAGGATGATGAACTGTATTAGGTAGAGTTACTTGTATGACAGGAAAGAGGGACTTCTTGGGATATTTTCAGGTCCCAGAGCAGTTGGGCATGAAAGTCTCATGAAAAGTTAATGGGAGTTAGGTACCCAGCTGCCCTTTGTGCCTTTGAAAATCTTCTCTCCAGTATCCTTTAATGGCACCTAATACAGTAAATAGGGGAAGCATTGGTTTGATAAAATGTTGCTACATTTTTACGCTTTAAAATGTGACATACAATAACTTTTTTACACACTATGCAGCTTGGCAGCAAATGTAACATATCAGTTGAGAGGCGAGTGTTGTGGTAGCAAAGAGTTCAGATCTGGGATTGTTTTGGGTTGGTATTGGGGAAAAGAATACAAGCATTTCTCAGGAGCGGTCTAAAGAGACCAGAGACAAGTGGTGCAATTGTGCATGCTCCATTTTTAAAAAGATGGTCAGAAAGAGCTTTTATTATTATTAAAGTTTAGTGATGGTGAAAAAGCTTAGTGCTGGTGTTGGAGTGATAGTATGGAAAGGATAGTTTTATATCCACAGAACATAGGCAGTAGTAATACTCGGTTCCCTGCACCACACTGCCAAATTGCGAATGTGCTTTAATTCCCACTAGGAAGGACCTCTTAAGGGTCGGCATGATTCATTCTTGATGCCTATAGAATGCTTGTCTTTGGAGACTAACCGTGCCAATTATTTCAGTTTGTGTTAGTGTTTCAATGTGGATACCTGTTTGTGTGGAACTTGAGTATGTCTACACAGCCTGCAGAGGTGAGCCTCCATGCCCAGGTCAACAGGCTCGGGTAGTGGAGCTCATGCTAGCCCTCTAAAAATAGCTGTGTAGATAGTGCTCTGAAGCCCATTTCCCTCCTTAGGCTTCAGAGCTTGAGCTGCAAATTCAAAGCATTGTCTATTCAGCAATTTTTAAAGCCCCAGTGCAAGTCTTGCTTCCCTTGTTGGTTGACCTGGGATTGGAGGCTTGCTTCCATGGGCTGTGTAGACATACCCAAGGAGACCACCAGCTAATTTTGTGCAGGCCTAAGAAGCGTCATCAGATGGCAAATGTTTTCAGTTGCCACTAAATTGGCTAGATTTGAACATCTGAAGCCAAAAAGGCTCCATATCCTATTAGTAAGGTACTCTGCTTTCTCTTCAGTTCGTATAAATCTTTCGCCTTTTACTAATGCTCTGAGCTGTTTTGCTTAGTGGCTCGCTCCCATCAATGCACCTGTAATGGAAGGCTTCAAGGAAATTGAGAAAGCGGCTAATCAGGGCACTGCTTGTTTTAGTAAACAAAATTTGAAACAAAATTAAAACTAGAAAAGTAAATATGGGATCATATGACTTGTGCAAGAATTTTTAATTACAGATTTATCTTAGTTATAAACTAGCAATCATATCTTGGGGGCTTAACGTTCAAATAGTCATATGCTAATTATGCTTTAAGTCATTCTGAACGTAGTCCTGTCTCTTCCCCTCCCCCCTACCTCCATTTGCATTAAGGTCTTAGATTCAACCTGTGACGTTAAGGTCATGTATCTAATTTCTAGCACTCATCTTAATTACTCTGGACAAGTCTGTTTCCTTGGATTTCCCCAATAAAAATACATTTTACAGACATCCAGATTAGAACTTCAAATGTTTCAGATGAAATTTCAACTGAGGTACTGCTGTTAATGTCTGTAGAAGTTCTTCATATTTCTCATAAGAACAAATGCCTGTAAAAGATCACATACTAAATATCTAACATCTTGATTTTTACATTACACCTTTGTGGGGTTTCGTGGCAGCAATCTTTAGTTTCTAACCATTTCTCTTGCTTGCTTCTCCTGCTTTCACACACTTCTTTTAAATTACTCTTCCTTTAATGTTGCTTTTATCAAACTCTGCTTCTGATATTTATGCTTTTTGTTTTTATTTATGCTTAGATGACTTTTTCCAGCTGCTGTTGTTTTTTTACATATATATTTTTTTAAATGTTGGGGCTCTTTCTGTTCTGGACATGGCTTTACAACCCTCTTTTCATTGTTCTCCATCTTGCCTTCACCTTTTTCTTTATAGTTTGGTGCTATCATCTCTCTCTCTGCTCTTTCAGAAATATTTGAACTTTGTTCCACTTCCCTTTCTGCTGACTGTTCTATAACCTGCAGTGAAGGATTGGGTACTGAATGGAACAATTGTGAGAATGTTATAGTGTTGTAAAAACTTCACTCCCTAACCTACCGCCACATATTTTCTATTAGACATTCCTGTACCCGCTTCTTTCTGCAAGCCAGGATGTTTGCTGTCTGAGATGAGCTTGTTACCATGAAGCTTTGTTACTTGCATTTTGGTCTTTCACAGCCTCTATATAGTATCCAGTGGGCCTATTTGACAAGAATAAATATGGCACCACTGATGCAGTCAGGGTACACTGTACTCTGTGATTCTGCAAGTGTGGAATTTGCCACAGTGTTGTGCTCCATAATCTAACCTTTCATTTATAAAACTTTCTGGCCCCATGTGGTTTTGAAAATAACCTTGAAAATATGAATGGAATGTAAACTGATGCAATGGTCTCTCTTTGGATCAGCAGACAGTCTGACTTAACTACTTTGAGGTGTGAACTGTCACATTTGCTCAACTCAATGTGAAGACAATACAAACTTGAATTTAATATTGAACTAAATAACAACTGTCGTGATGATTCACTTTCCTATTTAATCCCTTTTTTAGCTGAAAAGAAGTTGCTGCAGTGTTTCTAATTTGCCCCACCAGAGTGCTACATAATATATGTCTGGTTTGCTCCTTTGTAAATGAGGCCTCGTGTACAATACGTTGCATATCTTCAGTTCCTCTTGGACCCAGAATTATGCAGAGTGAAACTTCTTCCCTTCTGGCAGGGGATGTGTAGAAACTCAGGCTGTCAGGAGCAAACATGAGAAGTAGCCTCAGCAGAGATCCTCGGACGCTGATATGAGACTGCTTGCTGTTTCCACTCTAAATGTTCTCTCACCTCCTTCCTCATGTTTCTTAACCCCTCACTTTATCTTCAGAGATACAAGTGTGTTTACGTAGCGAGATAACTAAATGTCATAGTTCATTTGCTGTGCCTCCACTTCCATTCAACCCTAGTCCCAGTCTGTCCTCCCTTACTAGCCCTTATCAGCCCATCTGACATGCCTCTTCCACCCCCACCCGCCCAACACTGTCTCTCCCCATAGTCCCTGTCTCCCAACCTGGCCTGACAGGCACTGCAAAGAAGGCAGGCTCTTTCTCTTCCCTAGCTGGCCAGGAGCTGTTGCTCTCTTCAATGGCCACAGTGCCCTTTGGTGGGCAAAAGGCAGAGCTGCAGCAACATTTCAGCAGAAGCTTTTTTTCTGCTCCCCCCCCCCCAAAGTGCAACTTATTAATTATGCACACATGCAGTAGCGCAAAATTCCCCCAGGAGTAACATGAGGTGGTGGTCTGGCTGGTTCCTATGTATATTCCACATGTTGGTATGTATGTGTGCCTTGTACCTGAGTCCAGAAATTCTAAAAAGCAATGTCTGTTGGCCTGCGCATGCCCAGTAGGTGTCCTCATGCTCCCGACCGAGGTCATCAGAGGGCCAACACCTCTCCAGTTCCTTCTTACCGCTGCATGATCTGAGTTGGAATCCTGCGTCCTCAGATTGCTTCAGCTTTTTTGATAGAATCTATAAATCTGTAAGTACTCTTTATACATCTACACCTTGTATTAGTGTATTTAGAGTTTTATAGTATTGTTAGTGTATCTTGTTTTCTCCTGCTGGGGACTTCCTTCCTGTGGTCTGGGACTATGCCCAGGGTCCTGGAGTCCAGGAATTGTCTCTCTTGTCCTCACAATTTCTCTGTCCGTGGTGATCACCAATGCTGCCTCTACTGCTTGGGTGAGATGCATATCTCTGCAAAGTGCTGTACTGGTCATTCATTTCCACCAAGAGCTCACAAAGCTTTGCCTAAGGAAAACACCTGATGGAGAAGGCTATGAGGCCACTCTCTGGTCTGGGTCAGGGAGACCTCTTCTCACCCTTTCTGGTACATTGGCCCCAACAGATGAGCAGCGCTCCTCAAAGAACATGCTTAGGAGCAGATTTTGCACCACCTAAGCACAAGGATTCTTTCTCCAAGGCTTCCCATGAGAGTAGGGGGCATTCTCATGGTCACAAGGAGAGTTCTCTATCAAGGATGCAGTCCCTCCCTGAACTTGTCAAGATTGGGTGAGCCTTTGTGTGCAGCAGTACTGGAAAATCACCAGGATAAAGTGTTCAGGAAGAAAGAGCTGTTGATGATTCTTGCATTACTGCACTGGAGGATAATACTACTTTGGTGTCTCAGGAACTGTCTCCTCTCCAGCCATCAAGCAGGAGAGGCCCCGGTGCTGAGGACCCCGCCATTACAAGGGGAGTAGATTTCAGATTTGGACAAATCAGATGTGCTGGCTACTCCTGTATCTCCCTGGAGAGAGCTGAACCCTGACAGGAAATCAAGGAGTTATGGTCGCTATCTCTCCAGATAAGACTTCCCAAGGGACTGCTGGTACCCAGTACCACGCGGTCCCCCACAAACGGTTTACCCCTCTTTCCTTCTTAGGCACTGTGATATCCCTATGGCAGATGCCCAGGACCCACCCATGAATCTTACCACACTTCTTCTTGGCACCCACCAGATCCATCAATGTATGAGGAGGAGGATATTGACTCAGATCTAAAGGTATCTGTGGTACCAACAGAAGTCTTATCCTTGTCTCCCAAGTTGCTCCTTCCTCTCTGTGTCTATCAGATTACTATAGGCAGTACCACGAGCTATGGCAAAGAATTTCCAGTGACCTCGAGATATCACTGGAGGATGTTCAGGACCCACAGCACTGGCTTCTGGATGTTTTGCAAACTACAGCACCATATAAGGTGGCCTGTCCTGTTGATGATGCCCTCATGGAACTGGCTAAATGGTCTGGCATACTCCAGCATCCTGGTTCCCCACACCTAAAAGAGCTGAGTGGTGCTATTTTTCCCCACTAAGGGAGCCGGGTTGCTAAATATCAGGTCTTGTTAGGGAAATATGACTTTAACAACTATTCCAGGTTAAGAGACTTTAAGGACCAGCTCCTCCCTGAGGAGAGAACTCAATATTAGTCCTTCAAAGAGGAGGGCAAGTTAGTGGTTAAAACATATCTTCAGTCTGCAGTGGATGCAGCAGATACAACATCCAGAGGACTGGTCACTGGTGTAGTCACAAGGAGAGATTATTGGTTACAATCATTGGGTTTCCTTAGGGAGGTCCAGAACACCATTCAGGACCTTCCTTTTGACGAGTCAAGCAAACAGACAAGTCCCAACATGCATTAAAAGACTTGAGTTTGACCATACGCACCCTTGGGATCTACACTCCAGTCCTGAGGAGGAAACACTTGAGACAAATCTATAAATCAAGACTACCACCTCATGTTACTCCTGGGGGAATTTTGCGCTACTGCATGTGTGCATAATTAATGAGTTGCACTTTGGGGGCGGGGGGCAGAAAAAAAGCTTCTGCTGAAATGTTGCTGCAGCTCTGCCTTTTGCCCACCAAAGGGCACTGTGGCCATTGAAGAGAGCAACAGCTCCTGGCCAGCTAGGGAAGAGAAAGAGCCTGCCTTCTTTGCAGTGCCTGTCAGGCCAGGTTGGGAGACAGGGACTATGGGGAAAGACAGTGTGGGGCAGGTGGGGGTGGGGGTGGAGGAGGCATGTCAGATAAGGGCTAGTAGGGGAGGACAGACTGGGGCTAGGGCTGAATGAGAGTGGAGGCACAGCACCAGAGGGAGGAGGGAGGTGCACAGTCACATGGTGATGGGGGAGGGGATGCAGAGCTACATAGGGACAGAGGGTGGCTGAGTGGGGGCACAGAAACAGATTGGGACAGGAGGAGGGGGTACAGGGACACGGGGAAGGGAGTGGTTGGGTGGGGCACACAGACACATGGGGACATGCAGGGACACGCTGGGATGGGAGGAGTGGGTGTCCGAGTGGACATAGTGGGATGCATGTGGACAGAGGGTGCAGGAACACATGGGGGTAGGGGCACATATACCTGACTGAACGGGACAGACTAGGGGTCAGCCAGGGTCTGCATGAGGGAATCTCCCTAACGATCCAACCCCCCCCCCCCCCCCAAATAAAAAATAAAAGCCGTGTTCCATATTTTTCCCACCCATACCCAACAACCCTGCAAGTTCACACTCAGGCTCCTTCCCAGCAATTTACTTCCCTCTCCCTCAGCTCCTCCATTATCCCTGACTCCCTCAAACCTTTGCACGGCTTCTAATGGGTGTGGGAATACAGTTCTGTATTGTAGTTTAAATGAATTATTGTTCAGAGTTCTGTATTAATGTGCCTAGTAAGGAATCTGTTTGTCAAACAGTTCCTGAATCTTTTTTTGTCTGTATTGTTTTTAATTTTTTGGAGCAGAATTCCTCCAGGAGTATCATGTGTTCTACTACCAGTGTGCAGCTGAGCCCCTGTGGCAATGTCAGAATGTTCAGAGACCTTGCTTCTTGGTCCCCTCTACAACCACGACCTCTACCCATTCTCAGCCACCTGCAAATGGCGACTTTTGGCATCTTGGTTAAGATCCATCTGCAACCCTCCTCTTCTCCCATCACCTTTTGGGGGCCATCTCATACTCTTCCCCTCTCACAAACCCTCTTCCCAGTCCTCCTCTAGGGACGACTCTTATGAGATGATTCTTCTGCAAGAGGCAGACTCTCTCCATGCAATAGAGGATGTCTCAGCTCACTATCAAGGGCGAGGGTTCTATTCTCTGTATTTCCTAGTCTCCAGAAAAGACTGAGGGTGGAGACCCATTCTGAACCTTTGACAAGCTCAACATCTTTATTTGAAAGTGGAAATTCAGGATGGCTACATTAGCATCCATAATCCCCTCCCTGCAGGAGGTGATGTGGTTCAGGGCTCTTGACATGATGGACACATACTTTCATATTAGACATTCATCGCTCCAGAGGGCATTCCTTCTGCTTGTGGTTGGACAAGAACATCTCCAGTTCAGAGTCTTTATCTTTGGGTTGGTGACAGCATCCAGATTGTTCACAAAAGTTTTCTTGGTGAAAACTTTTGTGAACTTGGTGAAAACTTGGTGAAAACTCATTTGGGCAGCCCAAATGAGACATCCAGAGGTACACAGTTTTCTCCTATCTGGGTGAGTGGCTCTTGGTAGGCTGCTTCTGCCAGGAAGTCAAGCTGGCGATTGTAGTTTCTGATCCATCTTCTAGCAGCCCTGGGCATTTGCATAAAGAAAAGTCCATTTTTATCCCCTACAAAGATGATAAACTTTAATGGAGCAACACTGAGACTCTGTTTCTGCAAGAGCTTTCCTTAATGAGCAGCCCGATCATAGGATCGTAGAATATCAGGGTTGGAAGGGACAACCCCCTGCTCAAAGCAGGACCAATTCCCAGACAGATTTTTACCCTAGTTTCCTAAATGTACCTGTCAAGGACTGAACTCACAACCCTGGGTTTAGCAGGCCAATGCTCAAACCACTGAACTATCCCTCCCATCTCCCCCCCAACCCCATCTCATGAATTTGCTGCAGACCAAGAATTGTAGACAGTCAGTCTGATTTAGATGCCTTGGAAACTACTAGAGCAATGTATAAAACATTCAGATTGCGAATACCTGGAGGATGAAGGGGTAATCACTAGCAGCCAGGGTGGATTTACCAAGAACAAATCATGCCAAACCAGCTTGATTTCCTTCTTTTACAGGGTAACTGGTTTGGTGGATAGAGGGAATGTGGTTGACATCGTATAGCTGGACTTCAGTAAGACTCTGTGACACAGTCCCACGTGACATTCTGTGAAGTAAGCTGGAGAAATGTGGTCTTGATAGAACTACTCTTAAATGTCTCAAGTGCGGTTCCACAGGGATTTGTTCCGGGTCCGGTGTTACTTAACATCTTTATAAGGAACTGTATGTAGAAATAGAGAGCATACTGATCAGTTTTGCTGATGACACAAAGCTATGTGGGGCTTGCTAACACTTTGGAGAATAGAGCTAAGATTCAAAGGGCTCTTGATAAATTGGAGAACTGGGCTATAAGACAACAAAATGGAATTCAGCAAAGACATACACAAGGTTCTATACTTAGGGAAGAAAAACCAAATGCACAAATACAGAATGGGGAATAACTAGCTTGGCAGCAGCACTGCTGAGAAGAATCTGGGAGTTGTGGTAGATCACAACCTCAACATGAGTCATCAATGCAATGCTGTTGCACCCCTTCCACAGCCCCCGCCCTCCAATGCAAATGCAGTTTTAGGTTGCATTAACCAAGGCATAGCATGCAAGTCACAAAGGTGATAGTACCACTCTACTCAGTCTGAGTAGGCCTCAGCTGGAGTATCGTGTCCCAACTTTGATCACCATTGTATAGGAAGTTCCAGAGGTGAGCAACAAAGATGGTCAAAGGGATGGAATGCAAGTAATCTGAGCAAAGGCTGAAAGAACTGGGTATGCTTACTTGAAGACCACTATCATGTCTCCCCTCAAATACTTGAAAGGCTTCCATAGAAAAGATGGAGAAAAGTTATTCTCTCTTGCCACAGAGGGCAGGACAAGAGGTAATGGGTTCAAACTACATCATAGCAGATTTAGAGTAAATCTCAGGAAAAACTTCCTAACTGTAAGGCGAGTAGAACAATGGAACAGATGCCTCAGGAGACTGTGGAAGCTCTTTCACTGGAGGTTTTCAAAAGGAGGCTTGATAGGCATCTGTCTTGAATGGATCAGTCTCAACAAATCCTGCCTCTTGGCAGGGGGTTAGACTAGGTGACCTTTGCAGTCCCTTTTGAACCTATGATTCTAATTACAGTGAGAATGTGTATATTGCTGTTAGGCCATATGGCCTCATGCACTTATGTGATACCATTCGACAGGCTTCATCTGTGATATTTACAGGACTGGGTTTGCTTGGTCTACTCACTGAACAAGGATCACATCAACTTCAAGGTTACTGTTCCCACTAGAGTCATCGCCTTCCTCACTTGGTGATCAAACCTGGAAAAAGGCAGAGTGGGCATCCCCTTCAGTACTCCCACCCCCAATCCCACGATCATAACAGATGCTTCCCTTCTGGGGTGAGGTGTGTATGTGAACAGCCATGCTGCTCAAAGTACTTTGACCCCACAGGAGGCTAGACTACACATGAACATACTAGAACTAAGAGTTGTCTGTCTCCCTTGCAAGGCCTTCTTCCTGCTTATACGTTCACTCCATATTCAAGTGATGTCAGACAGTATTACCATGGTCCTTTACGTAAACAAGGCAGAGCAAAATCTCTTCCCCTTTGCCTAGAAGTAGTCAGACTTTGGAACTGGTTCATCAGAAACCACATCACTATCCAGGCCCTATAGTTCCCAGGTATTCGGAACTCCTTAGTAGACAATTTGAGCAGACACTTTTCTGTGCACTGTGAATGGAAGATCCATGACACTCTGTCAAAGTGAAATATTCACACTGTGGGGTACACCTCAGTGAGACTTCTTTGTGTACCAAATGAACAGAGAATTTCCTCTGTACTGCTCCAGAGAAGCTATGGGCTGCTGCTCCCAGGGCAATGCTCTTCTGTTGTCATGGACAAACTATCTCAGATACGCATTTTTTCCCATTCCCCTGATTCCACAGGTCCTAAGAAAGGTATGTTGTGAGAGGGCCAGCATCATTCTCCTAGCACCCAATGGGTCAAGGAGTTTTAGTTCCCTGAACTTCCATCTCAGCCCACCGTCCAATCAAAATCCACCCCTTCCTGGACCTCCTAACTCAGGAGAGGGACAGAATCACATGCCCTAATCTGAGCTCGCTCCACCTTATGACCCTAACTTTTGGATAGGTGTCAGAAATAAAATGCTCCTGCTCATCACCCATTCAGACTGTCCTTATCCAACGTAGGAAAGGTTTATATAGGACCTGTTATCTAGCTAAATGAAGGTGTTTCTCTGCCTGGGTGCAGCACAACCAACTTTATCCAGTCACTGGAGATATGCTGGTCATTTTAGATTCTCTTTTGTCTGTGTAAAAAAAAAAAAACACAAAAAACCAACAAAAAAACCCCACCCCTCCTCCCCAACAACTCAGGACTTTCTATTACCTCATTATGAGTCCACCTTGCAGCAATTAATGCCTTCCTCCGGACTTCACCCACCCAACTACAGTATGATTCATGAAGGGCCTGATTAGGACCTGCTTGCCAGTGGTCAAACCTACACCTCAGTGGGACATCAATCTCTTTCAGTTGGTACTCACCAAACAGACCACCATTAGAACACTTGGTGACATGTTCCATTCCCCACCTGTCCATGAAAGTTGCATTTTTAGTGGCAATCACTTTGGCCAGGAGGGTCAGTGAGTTGGGAACCATCATGACAGACCCTCCTTATACAGTTTTTCACAAGGAAAAGGTATTCTTTTGCCTCTATCCTAAATTTCTCTCTAAGGTTGTTTCTGAATTCCACATCAACTTTTGTTCGTGAAAGAGACAAGCTTTTCAGCTCCACAGAGTAGTTCTTCAGTTCTGTGGAGCTCAAAAACTTCTCTTTCACCAATAGAATTTGGTCCAATAAAAAATATTACTTCACCCACCTTGTGTGTCTGTGTCCTTGGATCAACACAGCTACAACAGTGCAAACAAACATGGAACTAATATGACACTTGCAAACAGTCATTCTTTTCACTGTTCACTCTGCTTGTATATTACCTCCCTTTCCCCTAACCTGTGTCTGTCTTGTCTAGACTATAAGGCTGTTTGGGGGAACAGATAGTCTATTACTCTGTTTTGTATAGGGCCTGTCAAAATGGGGTCCTGTTCTTGACTAGTTGGGCAATACCATGATACAAATAAGGATCTTCTGCATTGCCTCTCTCCATTTTATGGCCTAGTATTGTCTGTAAAAAAAATAAATCAGTAGAGGTCCAAACTGCTGTCCTGTTCTTTGTGCACAAACAGGCTTTGTCCCCAGGAAGCTGGCAATGGAAGCCCTTCGGTTACTGGGAAATTCAGTTATCTCAGTGCATGTCACAGCAGGTTGTAGATCATAGACCCTCCCATTGCAATAGTGAAACTTCTATATAAAATATTTTTTAAATGTGACTCCTCTCACATGCTTCTACAGCCACTTCTGTATTTGAATGCAGCAGCAGTTTAACAGTGCACAGCACACTGCCCTGCAGAATAATTCAAATATAACTCTTCAATTAACATAGCAGGTGGAGTTGAGGGAGGTAGAAAGGAATGGGGCAGATCAACTGGATTAACATCAGTACTCTTCCAAAACATACTATGAGATCGCCAATGAACATGATTTCATCAGAACTTTGTCTCATCTTATCAGGGTATATCAATATGACATACCATTTATAATACTGGGCATTGTTTCAGCACTGTCAGGACATGGAGAACACCCACTATAGAATCACCAGTGTCACTTCCTGCAGCCCATTTATATTTTCTTGGGTTCCCATCTGACAAGGTGTTGCTCAGTTTAGTTTGTGAGATGTGAGTGGATCACTGTCTTTGGTATTCACTTCAGGCAACTTGTTTAATGACTGTGCCCCTAGGCAGGCAGAAACTCGCTTGTTTTTTAAAGTCTTTAATGCTGCACCTGACTAAATGAATTAGGAAAAATATGGATAGGCTATGTAGAATAGTAATTTTTAGTGTGGCGGGGAAATTATGCTTTAGTATACAACAGTGAGAAAGCTAATAGAAGTTTGAGCCTGCTGGCATTCATGTTTAAATTAAGATTATGTATATTTCAGTAGCTACTTGAAGCTAGCTTGGGAAAGGCTTTATGTGGTTGTGTTTTAGTAATGGTTTAGCAGAGTTATGTTACCCTTCTGCAACATTATCACTGTTACAGAAAGATATTCTCGCAGTCTGTTTAGTAGGTTACATTTTTAATTAGGATGTAACATTTGAAAAAACTTGTTCAGTACTATTGGTTGTCTTGGGTCATACTTTATTGCTGTCTTCATTGTGACTAATTTTGAGACATGTTTTAGGCTAATTCTCTAGACTAATTTTAGGCTAATTCTCATAGCAGAACCCATTGCAGTGTTCATACGCCCTTCCTACCTCTCTCCATTCTTGAATGTTATAAAATGATGTTATAAAAGGGGTATGTGGAGCCCTAGCCTTCTTCATTTGTTCTACTGCTTCTTCAGGTCTATGGTTCTGTTAGAACTCTGAGGAAGAGGGGAAGGTGTGTGGTGAGTGTGCATATGCAGAGTCCATTTCAAAGAACTACAGTTACAGGAAACTATTAGTAGTGTCGTCATCATGCCTAGGAGCCTTAGTCATGAATCAGGCCCCCATTGTTCATGGTAGTGTACAAACACAGAACAAAAAGACAGTCCCTTCCCCAAAGATCTTACAATCAAGTATGACGAGACAACAGGTGGATCCAGACAGAGCAATGGCAGGGTGCAAGGAAATAATGAGACAATATTGGTCATTATGAGTTGTGGTCTCAGCCCACCAGCAACGTAGTAGAAAAGTGTATTCCTGCTTATCGGATAGTTTGATAACCAGTGCATCTTGTAAAGAAGTTTGTAATCTGATCTTAATTGAATAGGGATTGAGGTATTACTCTCTGAAAATGAGTTTGCAATTTAAACGCGAGGTCTAGGGAATAGTGGTTTGTAAACGTTTGCTTCAGTTGGAAATATGCCTAAAACATGCTATGCAGGCAGCCATTGCTCTGGAATGTGACCTAACCTCTACAAAAGGTAGAATTGATGCTAGTTTATAGCTTTCTTTTGTGCACTTTCTAATCCATCTGTAGTGAGATAGTGTGTCCCTTATTGATGTCTGTCTATGAAATGAAGAGACTAGAGCCTTTCTTAATGCCTTGGTTCTGTTAAGATAGTATGCAAAAGTTCTTTTAGCATTCATGGTGTGCAGCTTTGACTCCCTTATATGAGCATCAGATCTAGGAAAAGATGCTGGCAGACTCATTGTTGGATTAAGGTGAAAGTCAAATGCCACTTTGGGGAGGATTCTAGAATCAGGATGAAGCACCACCTTATCATTGTGAAAGATAATGAATGGAGGATTAGCCATGAGGGTATGTAGTTCACTCAGTGGCCTATGATATGGCTCTGAGAGAGCCATTTTGATCGGTGGAACAAAAAACACTCTCTCCCAGGTCTCAAGGGAAGATTAATTAGCTACATAAAGATTAATTTAATATCCCCTAACTGTACTGGATTCTTTACTAGTTGATACATATTGACAAGTCTTCTAGTAAATTTCTTCACTGTATCATGTGCAGACTGGCTTTTGCTTTACTGATGCATAGTGAGCTGATATAACTGCTAAGTGAACTTTCAAGGAGGATATAGAAGTCCTGAGAGCTTTAACTGAAGTATTCAAGAGTAGACTGAATTTGTGCACTGGTAGATCTGTGTATCCTTTTTTCATTTGTCCACTTTACAAACCTACTCCATGTGAGAGAATAGTGCCTTCTTGTTGACTTTCCTAAAGTTAGTCAATACCTAGTGCACTTCTAATGGGCAAGATTTCATAAGATTCAGTAGAGGACTATAGCCTGTGCAATTAGGTGCAGGGACAGGAGGTTCAGGTAATAAATTCTACCTTCCTGTTGTGTTGTGTTTGGGGACACAGGGAAAAGTTTGATACTGCCTTGGAGAACTGAAGTTGTTCCAAGAACTATTGTTGCCTGCCTGAGTTAGAGTAACAAAAATTATTTTCAAAAAGCACAAGAGTACTTGTGGCACCTTAGAGACTAACAAATTTATTTCAGCATAAGCTTTCGTGGGCTACAGCTCACTTCCTCGGATGCATAGAATGCATAGTCTCTAAGGTGCCACAAGTAGTCCTGTGCTTTTTGCGGATACAGAGTAACACAGCTGCTACTCTGAAACCAAAAATTATTTTGGCATTGTCTTTACCCTCTGGATGAGAGAGAAGTGCGGAAGGCAGAGAACAGACCTTTCTTCACACCTGGAGAGAGCTATGTTATGTGGCTAGATTGTCTAGATTATTATTTTTAAATGAATGACACGGGATGTCAAAAATGGGCTGGGAAGTCTCTTCCACTGTGACTGAAAGGAGTTTCAACATTATTGCATTTCTGTGCATGTTAGTAGAATTGTAACACAGCATCAGAAGGAGAGGATGCAGAAGCAACTATAATGTTTTTGTCTGGGAAAGATTCATCATCAGATTCTGTCTCCAACTCCTGATAATCAGCCTGGCTGCAGACTTCTATTTCTCCTCTGGCAGTGACAGAAATTATAGTGGAAGAATTCTTCCTATAAGGAGGTGAAGTCAATTGATCCAGGAGTCCTGATATGAGGAGCAAGACTTTCTCTGACCCTTAGGAGGAGAGGAGTGTTTTGTCTGGATGAGAATGTGGAAGATTCCTATACTGCCTAGGAAAGGGCTAATAGGACCAGTCATTTCAAATCGAAGTTCCATGTCGTTCTCTAGGAACCATATTTATTTTGAGGTGCATTTTTTTTTCTTGTGAGAATGGAACTTAGGACATATATCTAATGCATTACAATTATTCTTTGGACTGTGATTCTGATCTTGGATCCAGTTCAAACTATGGATGAAACTACAGGTCCTGGCACGTGTATTATTGAGAGGCATAAAATGTTACTGGAGAGCCTGTAGGTATGTAAGAGAGTGGAAGGGAAACGTTGGGATATCTGCAGTGACTTATGTGACTGCCTCTTCTTAACTCCCCCCAGAGACAGAATAGAGAAACCAGGGGCTTTCTCCCTACCCCCACCCCCCGGGTGCTCTTTGGAGGATGATACAACCTTGCCCACCTAACTGTACCTTTTGGATCCATTGTTACATTGCACTTGAGCTTCCACTGTAAATGTTGGTGCAACATGGATGAGTGAACAAGAACTGAATCAGGAATATTCTTTGGATCAAGAATGTTTCTCTGAACCACTGTTGATTTTCCATATGTCTTGAAACACTGGAAAAGTTCCAGATTGTATCAATATTTTTAAAGGGTAAATGGGGTAACCTGGATGCTTATAGGCCTGACAGTCTGACATCGATTCCAGGCAAGATAATGGAGTGACTGATATAGGACTTGATTAATCAAGAATTAAAGGTCAGTAATACAATTGTCAGTCAACATGGGTTTATGGAAAGTTGATCCTGTCAAACTACCTGGATACCTTTGCAAAAAATCAGATTACAAGTTTGGTTGATGAAGATCAGACTTTTGTAAGATGTTTGACTTAGTACCACATGACATTTTGATTATAAACAAACAAACTACAATGATGTAAAGTTAACATAGCCAACTTTTAATCCACTGAATGTTTGCCAACTGATAGGTCTCAATGTAACTGTAAAGGAGGAATCTCCATGGAGCAGGTTTGTTTCTAGAAGAGACCCAGAGGGATCTGTTGGCTCTATGCTATTTGTATCAATTTGTGTCAATGACCTGGAAGAATACATAAAATCACCACTGATAAAACTTGGAGATGACACACACATTGGGAGAGTGGTAAATAATGAAGAGGTCACTAATACAAAGTGATCTGGATATCTTGGTGTAAGCTGGGTGCAAGCAAACAATATGTGTTTTAGTATGACTAAACTTGAACACGTACATCTAGGGACAAAGAATGTAGGCCATACTTACAAGAAGGGGGACTCTATCCTGGGAAGCAGTGACCTTGAAAAAGATTTGGGGGACATAGTGGACAATCATCTGAACATGAGCTCCTAGTGGAACGCTGTGGCCAAAAGGGCTGATATGATCCTTGGATGCACCAGCAAAGGAATCTCAAGTAGGAGTAAGAGAGGTTATTTTACTCTGTATTTGGCACTTGTACGATGGCTCCTGGAATACTATATCCAATTCTGGTATCCACAGTTCGAGAAAGATGTTGATAAAATGAAGAGGGTTCATAGAAGAACCACAAGAATGATTAAAGGATTAGATGATGACATATTTTATTGTGATAGTCAAGGAGCTCAGTCTGTGTAGTTTAACAAAGAGACTATTAAGAGGCCCTTGATTGGTTTATAAGTACTTACAACAAGAACAAGTATTTAATAATGAGCTCTTCAAACTAGCAGGAAAAAAAATGTAGCATGATCCAATAGCTGAAAGTTGAAGATAGACATATTCAGATTATACATAAGACATAATTTTATAACAATGAGGGTGGTTAACCAATGGAAAAATGTACTGAGAGTCATGGTGGATTATCCATCACTGACAATTTTTAAATCAGGCTTGGATGTTTTTCTAAAAAGTACACGGTATGAATTGTTTTGGGGAAGTTTTATGGCCTGTGTTATACAGGAGGTCAGACTAGATCACAGTGATCCTTTCTGGCCATGGACTCTATGAATTAGCTAAACTTTTCAGAACAGGAAAATTGATCTTAACCCTGTACAACATCTTTATTCTTTGGTGTAGGAGCCTGTGCTCTTGAGTCTCAGGATTCTCCTGAATGTGATTTGGTCCTCTAACAGGAGCCATTTTGACCTTAGTAGCTCTTCTTGAACCAGAGAGAGACTGATTCGAAGATTTCTCCTATGTTTTTTATCTGATTCCAGAGGCTGACACAGACTGTTTCATTGAATGCTTTGACGTTGAATCCGATGGTCTGGGATCCATCTTGGATCCAGACTCTGGTGCAGAGATTGGTCCCTTCTGCATTCTGCTCTTAATCTTCTTTGTTTCTAAGGCCTTTTAATTTTACTTACAGCCAAGGTCCTTTGGATGTGAGAGATTTTTCAGCTAGAGCTTATTGCAATATAAAGCTTGTAGCCTGTTCTGGCGCTCCTTGTAGGGCCTCATGGTAAAAGTGCTGTGAATTGAGCACTGTGAATGAGAATGTCCCTTTGAGGCACACCAGGCATCTGGTATGGGCATTTGATTCTGGAAAGACTAATGGACAAGAGGCATGCTTCTTGAAGCCAGCTCTTTGAGCTTTCATAACTGCCATGGGTTTGGTGGTCAGAATCAAAATCCAAATTAAGTAATCTAACCTAAAAACAAAATAACTTAAAATAAACAAGAACCCCGATTAGCTTAATGTTGTTCTTAATTGATAAAGCACTGATCCTTCTTAAAGAGAAGGTGCAGTGACCTGGTTAGGCTAGGCTGTGCTAATTGTGAGGAGCAGTAGAGGCAAACTAAGACAAAAGTGATAATTTTAAATTTTTAGAACTTAATAAGGGAAAACCCAAAAATTGTACCAGAGGATAAATAATATAGTTCATTACCAAGTACTTACTATTTCATAATAAAAAACTATAGGTAACAAATGCATTAACCTTTGTGAGCTTGTACAGGATATTCTTCACCCTATGCAGTTAATACCAAATGGCATGGTATTAAAAAGAACAAAAGAGATTTCTCAGCATAATATAGTGTCAGTTCAGGGAAGGAACCAACTTTTCCTCTCCTTGGCTGTAAGTCCAGCTCCACTCTTGCTGTCTTGTTCTTTGCTTCTCTTTCACTTGAAGTGCTCCTTAGATTTGACGTTCTTGTGACTGTACCTCTCTTCATTCACTTTATCTACAAGAGTGGTTTCTTCACTCTGGTGGGCCCTCACTTGTCCATATTAAGAACCTTTGAACAGTATTCTTTCAATAGATATCGAACAGTCATTTTCTCTGTTCATATACTTCAGTTATTTTGTGGGTGGACTTCTTGTATACTGTTCACAGGATCTGTTTTCATCTAACACAGCTTTTTCGTCAATTCCTTCTTCCCCCAATTATATTTTTCCTTTCAGTTTTCTCCCTTGATACTCTGTCTCCAGAATGTCTGTAGATTTTATTTTCCTCTGCTTCCCTTCTCTAATCGTGTCTGTTCACATTACTCACACATTTCCTTCTTCTCCTGATCTGAAACCTCTTCTGTTTTCCTTCTTTTCTCCTCCTCGCTTACCAGATTCCTCCTGTTTGTTATCATTTTGCCTCCTATCCCAGCTCCAGTTCATCTGCTAACTCAGCATCTTGATACTTCTGCTTCCCTCCTTTCTCTCTAACATCTTTTTCCAACTGCCTCCGTTTGGGTCACCTCCCCAGCTTGATCTGCTGTCTCCTTGGCTCCCTCTCTCCTTAGGGTAGTGTTTGTGCTGCTTCAGCAGGTGCTAGTGCCAGGGTCAGGGTTACTACAAAAGATCTGGATCTGGAGAGGTTCATGACCATGTGTTGCTACAGCTGGGAGGAACTGAGGTGGATGGAATGCCAAATCCCCTTTTATAAGCTCGTCCTGAAATCCTTCAAGAATGGAGAGGGAAGAGGAGGGAGGGGACCCATGTATGTTCCAACAGGCTCTGTTATGAGCAATGTTCCCTCTAATTTTTTCTATCCACGTGTGGAATAAATTTTATGTGCACTGAGGTGATGTGCACCACCAGCAGAAACAAAACACCTAGATATTATATAATATCTTTTAAGAGTTACCATAGGGATAATTACTCCAGTCAGGACAGTTAGGTGTTTTAGAACTCACTGCTCAAAAGAACTAAATTTAAGCGTAAGAGAGAGAAATTATGAAATGCATAGACCACTCAAAAAACTAAAATAACACACTTTGAAAGAATAAAATTACAGAGAATATATGTGCATTTCAAGAAGTACTAAGAAGTAACAACAATAATAATACAAGTGTTGGGAGGTGAGTGTGAAAGACTGTGTGCACGGGGGTGCGTGACACACAGACTGTGTGTGTATGCTGGCTGCTGGGAAAGCTTCCAAGAGACTGTGTGCCTTCTCTTTAAGGCACTCACTGAAAGCTCCCCTGCTCCTGAGCCCTGCCCCCGTCCCTTGCTCTGCGGAGAATGGGGTACATAGGCAGCGGGGAGGATAAGAGACTATGTGTGTGAGTGTGAGTGAGAGAGAGCTGGCTGCTGGATATGTCCTTGAGAGACTGTGCGTTATCTTTTTAAAGCACTCGCTGCCTGGAAGGCTCATTTAGACCGCAGCAGCTCTCTCCTGCTTCGAGTCCTGAGCCCTGGTCCCTCTCCCCAGCTCTGTAGGGAGAGTCCCAAGAACACTTGGACATCAGCTTTCCCTCCCCCACCCCCCTTCTGCACAACCAGCAGGAGGGTCCTGGGAGCAGCTGCAGGAGGGGGGTGGGGGAAGGCTGCAAAGCAGTGGGGAGAGGGGCACCTGAATACATGCTGCTGGATGTGCACAGCTCTGCTAATCAAATGTGTGGTACTTTAATCACTTCTGGGCGACTGCACAGCTTAGAGGGATCACAGATTATGAGTGAGTTCCACCGTAGAACTGCACCCACCAACACATCCTTCAAGTGAATATTCAGATGATGCTCAGAACACTTACTACTCAAAGTGAAACTATACTTTGGAAGGAGTTTAAAAAATTACATCAAAGGCTTTTGTATTTATTACTTAGTAAATTGACTTTATCTCCCTCTCCCTCCCCCTCCCCACAGCAATGTCTTCTGTATGCAAGCTGAGCTCTGCTGAGTCCAGTGGCACTTAGTGGTGGCTAGTAGCACTGCAGCCCATTTATGAGAGAGGAAAGAAGAAAGGAAATTCTGCATGCACAACGTTAATTTCTGCAAAATTCTGCTTTGCGCAGTGACACAGAATTTCCCCAGAAGTAAAAGTAAGCGAGTGTGCCTCAAAGGGCACATGGATTAGATATGTCAGATTACATGGTACCATTTTATCAGTTTGTTTTTCTGAGCAACTACACTTAAAACAAATGCATGCTATAGTAACAGACATGATGAAAGAAGAATACCAAGTGAAGTACAAGAGCACAATAGAAATTTGATCCAACAAAAGAATTGGTTTGTTCTTCTTCAAGTGCTCGCACATGTCCATTCCGATTTAGGTGTGTGTGCTGAAGAAGAGACTTCGAGGCCACTGAGAGAAGACCCACTCTCCGGTACCGAAGGGAGGTAAATGGACAGAACGAGACAGAGACCCAAGCCGGGCTGATCTCTTTCCCCAGCACTGTGGCAAATGCCAGTAGCGATGGCAGCACCGGAACCGCAGACACCAGATATCCAGCCAGCTGCCTGGCACTGGGCAGAACAGTTCGTGGCACCATTACGCCCGAAGGCCTGTGCAACAGCGAAGGACTTATTAACTTTACTGGTATCAAGCCTGGCCAGGAGGCAGGATACAGCACCAGCACCACCCAGTGGCACTAAGGCATCGACCAGCTTTAGATTTGTCTTAAGTCCAGCATCCAGGGCAAGCCCCCTTTCATTGCCTTGCCAGAGATGTCACCATGGCACTGATAACTGGCACTGGGGGGATTGGTGCTGCTGTGGTCACTGCAGTCATCGTCATCGTCCTCATCCTCTTCCATTTTGGACTCAGGGTATGACTTCAAGATGCCGGCGCTGGGAACAGTGATGGCACAAAATACCAGGACCACGGGACTGTGGGGTCCAGCACTATTACAGTGGCCCTTTTGGAACCCATGGAGGTTCCATGGTCCAGGGCACCAGCTCATGGCGCTCCTGCTCCGTGCGCTCAGAGACCACAGCGGCACCAGGGGTGCACTGGGAGACTCCGGTACCAATCTCCAGTGCAGACGCCAGAGCAGGTCCCACTACTGAATCTGGCACTGACCCAGGACTACTCCCTGGTACCAAGGCCAGGACTGGGGCTGATCAACAAGAACAAGTTCCTTGACAGGAGGTTGCACTGGATGCTATGGCAACATATGGCTACTCATCTTCCCCAGATAGGTCCTCCCTGCCTCAGGACGACCTTAGAGCCCATCAGTACTTTCTAAAGCAGATGGACTCCAATCTAGTGTTGCAGGTGGAGGTTGTCAAGGAATCAGCAGGTAGGTTTCTGGATATTTTGTCGGCCACAGGTCTTGCAAGGGTTGCCCTCCTCTTGCACAACACCATCGTGGGACTGATCAAGGCCCTCTGGCAGAATCCTGCTTCCATTCTTCCCACGGCCAAGAGAACAGAAAGAAAATACATTGTGCCTGCTAAAATACATTGTGCGAGTTTCTGTTCTCGCATCCTCCCAGGAAAATGGACCTTCTAGGGAAGAAGGCATACTCAATGGGAGGGGCTTCAGCTAAGGATAGCAAACCAGCAGGCACTGCTGGGTCGTTAGACTCCCACATGTTAATGTCATATGAACAAATTTAAGGGCAAGCTTCCACATGATAGTCAACAGATGCCTCGTAGATGAGGGCAAGACAGTGGTGAGAGCCTCCTTGCAGGCAGCCCTTGACATTGTGGACTCAGCATCCGGATCTTTGGCCACAGCTGTGTCTATGCGTAGGAGCTTGTGGCTGCAGGCAGCAGGGTTCACTCAAGAAGTACAACAGTCGGTGCAAGACCTGCCATTTGAGGGACCCTCGCTCTTCTTGGTGCAAACTGATGCCAGGCTCCATGGGTTCAAAGATGCCAAGGCAACACTGAAGTCCCTGGGTTTGCAGTCACAGCCTAGGAGGCAATATAGGCTGCAGCAAAATAGTCTTTTCTACCCCAACCAGAACTGTTACGACCAGAGGAGATGGAGGAACAAGAGCTTGGGATGCAGACTTCCCCCACTTTCCTCCTCTGGTGGCCTGGCATAATTTGCCCCAAGTCACTCGGGGGACATTATATCAATTCCTCACAATCTGGATTCAGTTATTCCGATTTTTTCTGACAGTCTTTCCTACTTTCTAGAGGCCTGGAAATGGATCAACTCCGACCGCTGGGTTCTAAATACAGTGGAATTTGTTTTTTACCCTCCAATTTATTTCAACTCCACCTTCCCAGTCCCTTTTCAGGAACCCCACTCAGAAGCTTCTGCTAGAGCAAGAAGTTCAGTCCCTCCTCAGCATGGGAATGGTGGAGGAGGTTCCATTACATCTAAGGCAGGGGTGGGCAAACTACGGCCCGCGGGCCAGATCTGGTCTGCCAGCCGATTTAATCCGGCCCTTGAGCTCCCGCTGGGGAGCGGAGTCTGGGACTTGCTGTGCTCCAGTGCTTCAGCTGGGGAGCAGTGTTGGGAGCCACTCCACGCGGCTCCTGGAAGCAGCAGCATGTCCCCCCTCCAGCTCGTACATGTAGGGGCAGCCAGGGGGCTCCGCTCTGCACGCTGCCCCTGCTATAAGTGCCACCCCCGTAGCTTGTATTGGCCGTGAACTGCAGGCAATGGGAGCTCCAGGGGTGGCACCTGTGGATGGGACTGCTGCAAAGCTGCCTGGCCATGCCTCCACATAGGAGCTGGAGGGACATGCTGCTGCTTCACGGAACCGCTTGAGGTAAGCGCCGCCTGGAGCCTGCCCCCTGAGCCGCTCCTCATGCCCCAATCCACTGCCCCAGCCCTGATCCCCCTTCTGTCCTCCAAACCCCTCAGTCCCCGCACAGAGCACCCTCCTACACCCTAAACTCATCCCTAGCCTCACCCCAGAGCCCCCCCCCACACCCCACTCTTCTGCCTCAGTCCAGAGCCCCCTCCTGCACCCTAAACTCCTCGTTTCTGGCCCCATCCCAGAGCCTGCACCCCCAACCAGAGCTTCCAACCCCAATTTTGTGAGCATTTATGGCCTGCCAAATAATCTCTATTCCCAGATATGGGCCTCGGCCCAAAAAGTTTGCCCACTCCTGATCTAAGGGGAAAAGGGGTTTTACTCTCGTTTATTTTTTTTTGATACCCAAGGCCACGGGAGATCTCAGACCTGTCTTAGACTTGCATCGACTCAACCATCTTAAAAGGTTGAAGTTTAGCAGGGGCTCCTTGGGTTCGATCATTCCATCACTGGATCCAGGGGATCGGTATGCTGCCCTCGACTTAAAAGATGCATACTTTCACATATCGATCTTCCAAGGACACAGAAGATTCCTGAAGTTTGTGGCAAACCAAGGACTTTACCAGTTTGTGGCCCTGATGTTTGGCCTTTCAGTGGCCCCGAGAATCTTCACCAAATGCATGGCAGTGGTATTCACTTACCTTGACAATTGGCTCATCAAGGGCAGGTCTTGAGTGCAAGTGCAGTTGGACATCGCCCTCATTCAGTCAACCTTCTGGGAATTGGGCCAACATTCAGAAATTGACCCTGGTATCTATTCAGAGAATAGACTCCCAGCTGGCGAGGGCTCTTCTCCCAGAGTGTAATTTCCAAGTGATCAGAGTCAATACGTCTCGTGAAGTCTCAACCAATCACCAAGGTCAGGCTTTGTTTGAGCCTCCTCAGCCATATGGCTTCATGCACGTATGTTGTTCATCATGCGAGGCTGAGACCTCTCCAAGCGTGGCTTGTTACAATCTACTCCCCTTCAAGACACCATCTGGACAAGGCAGACACATTGCCACCTCATATTTTCAGCCCTGTGCCATGGTGACTGGATCCTCAAGTGTTCTGTGAAGGGATTCTCTTCACAAAACCTTGAGTTAACAGCTCAAGATCCAGGGTTGTTGGTCTGCGGAGGACCTATCACTTCAGAGCAATGTGAGGGAGCTCGGGTTAGTCCGATTGGCATGCTAGGTGTTCTCACCCCATATTGCGAACACAACAGTCTTGATCCTCATGGACAATACATAAGCCACGTACTATATCAACAGACAGGGAGGGGCTCATTCTTGCCCTCTGTGTTGAGAAGCAGTAAGTCTAGGGCAGGGGTTCTCAGACTTTTGTACTGGTGACCCCTTTCACACAGCAAGCCTCTGAGTGCGATCCCCCTCCCCCTTATACATGGAAAACGCTTTTTAATATATTTAACACCATTATAAATGCTGGAGGCAAAGCAGGGTTTGGGATGGAGGCTGACAGCTCGTGACCCCCAATGTAATAACCTCATGACCCCCTGAGGGGTCCCGATCCCCAGTTTGAGAAACCTTGGTCTAGGGGAATTCTGCATCGAACATTTGATCAAGGTCTCATATCTGCCAGGAGTACAGAACCAGCTTGCATACTAGCTCAGCAGGTCCTTCTAGACTCATCACGAGTGTCGCAATGAGCATCTTCCACAGATGGGGATTTCCCCACATAGACCTGTTCGCCACACAGTCCAATAGAAAGTGCCGTCAGTTCTCCCTGAGGGGTCACAGCCCTGACTCCATGACAGACACCTTCTTGATGAAGTGGTCTCATAACCTGTTCTGTGCCTTTCCGCCCATGTCACTAATCCACAAGGTGCTGACAAAGACCAAGCAGGATTGGGCTCATGCCATGCTGATAGCTCTAGTGTGGCCCAGGCAGCACCGGTACACCTTGCTCGTCTGTCTCTCTTGCAAGGCCCTGATCAAGCTTCCTCTGTGCTCAGGCTTGATCTCACAAGACTATGGTCGATTACTCCACTGGAACCTCAGCTCCCTGCATTTGACAGCCTAGAATCTGCATGGCTGAACCCCGAGGAATGGGCTTGTTCAGAACAGGTTTGCAATGTTCTCTTCAGTAGGAAACCTTCCACGAGGTCAGTTTACTGTGGAAAATGGAAACTGTTCTCCCTCTGGTCTATTATCATTGAAAGAGCAGGGCCTGGCCTTCACTCTATAGGTCCACCTGGTGCCATTTCAGCATCCCACCCAAAGGTTGACATTAAGTTGGTATTTTCACATGAAATAGTGATTTGTTTCCTCAAAAGTCTAGAAAAGACTTTTCCGCAGATAAGAGAACCTTTCTCCATGGGCATTAAATTATGCCTTCACAAAACTAATGAGGCCACCCTTCAAGCCAATGGCGATGTGCTGTCTGCTGCATCTTTCATGTAAGACAGCCTCCCTGGCGGCAATTACTTCAGCCAGGAAAGTTTCAGACATTCAAGCTCTCATGGTGGAGCCCCCCATAAGATTTTCTTTAAGGACAAGGTACAGCTTCAGCCGCACCTGAAGTTCTTCTGAAGGTTGTGTCCCAATTCCATTACAGCCAGCCTATCTTTCTGCCAGTCTTTTACCCCAAGCCTCATGCAATTAGCTTTGTTTAAACCAGAAGACTTCTCTCCCCCCTCCCCCCGCCCAAAACTTAAAATTGAAAACCTTGTTTTGGATCAAATCAAACATTTTATTTGCTTGAATGGAGGAGGTTTCTAGAGAGGGACTGGTGATACAGATCTTTTCTCACCTCCCTTCTCTTACTCTCTGGAGGCAAATATCCTACTGTTGCAGCACTCCTAAAACCTATCAGGCAAGAAGCTGTAGACTGAGTTTGTGTTGTTTTTTCGCCATTGATCTTGCCAGAGTAACCACTTCTTTAACTCTTTTGGGTTTGTTTAATCTGGAAAAGAGAAGACTGAGAGGGGACATAACAGTTTTCAAGTACATAAAAGGTTGTTATAAGAAAGAGAGAGAAGAATTGTTGTTCTTAACCTCTGAGGATAGAGGAAGAAACAATGGGCTTAAATTTCAGCAAGGGAGGTTTAGGTTGGGCATTTCATGGCGGTTAAGCCCTGAATAAAGGACTCCACTTAGGAAGGAACAATTCGTTGCACACATACAAAATGGGAAATTACTGCCTAGGAATGAGTACTGTGGAAAGGGATCTGAGGGCCATACGTAACATGCTAAATAGGGTCAGTACTGTAACATGCAAAAAAAAAAAAAAAAAAGAAAAAGTGAAAGTCATTGTGTTATCATAGAATATCAGGTGGAAGACCTCAGGAAGTCATCTAGTCAACTCTCTGCTCAAAGCAGGACCAATCCCAACTAAATCATCCCAGCGGGCTTTGTCAAGCCTGATAAAAACCTCTAAGGAAGGAATTCCACACCTCCTAAGTAACCCATTCCAGTGCTTCACCATCCTCCTAGTGAAAAAGTTTTTTTCTAATATCCAATCTAAACCTCCCACTGTACGTGAGACATTACTACTCCTGTCATCTGGTACCACTGAGAACAGTCTAGATCATCCTCTTTGAACCCCTTTCAGGTAGTTGAAAGCAGCTATCAAATCCCCTCATTCTCTCTTCTGCAGACTAAACATCCAGTTCCCTCAGCCTCCCTCACAATATGTGCTCCAGCGCCTTAATCATTTTTGTTGCCTTCGCTGACTCTTTTTCAATTTGGTCTCACATCCTTCTTGTAGTGTGGGGCCCAAAACTGAACACACTACTCCAGATGAGGCCTCACCAATGTCAAATAAAGGGGAACAATCACGTCCCACGATCTGCTGGCAATGCCCCTACTTATACAGTCCAAAATGCCATTAGCCTTCTTGGCAACAAGGGCACACTGACTCATATCCAACTTCTTGTCCACTGTAACCCCTAGGTCCTTTTCTGCAGAACTGCTGCCTAGCCATTCAGTCCGTAGTCTGTAGCAGTGCATGGGATTCTTCCGTCCTAAGTGCAGGACTCTGCACTTGTCCTTGTTGAACTTCATCAGATTTCTTTTGGCCCAATCCTCTAATTTGTTTAGGTCCCTCTCTATTGTATCTCTACCCTCCAGAGTATCTACCACTCCTCCCAGTTTAGTGTCATCTGCAAACTTGCTTAGGGTGCAATCCATACCGTCCTCCAGATCGTTAATGAAGATATTGAACAAAACCGGCCTCAGGACTGACCCTTGGCAGCCAGTATCAAGCAGAGTGCCCCAACTAGACATGGAGCCATTGATCACTACCCATTGAGCCCGATGATCTAGCCAGCATGCTATCCACCTTATAGTTCATTCATCCAGCCCATACTACTTTGACTTGCTGGAGTATTATCCAGAGTGAGCAAGACACGAAAAGTAATTGCTCTATTCTGTGCTGATACGGCCTCAACAGGAGTATTGTGCCCAGTTCTAGGTGACGCATGTCAGGAAAGGTGTGGACAACTTGGAGAAAGTCCAGAGAACAACAACAGAAATGATTAAAGGTCAAGAAAACATGACCTATAAGGGAAGACTGAAAAAATTGGTTATGTTTAGTCTGGAGAAGAGAAGACTGAAGGGGGACAAGATAACAGTTTTCAAGTACATAAAAGGTTGTTACAAGGAGGAGGGAGAAAAATTATTCTCATTACCTTTTGAGGATAGGATAAGAAGCAATGGGGTTAAATTGCAGCAAGAATGGTTTAGTTTGGACATTAGGAAAAACTCTCTAACTGTCAGGATAGTTAAGCACTGGAATAAATTGCCTAGCTAGGTTGCGGAATCTCTGTCATTGGAGATTTTTAATAGCAAGTTAGACAAACAACTGTCAGGGATGATCAAGATCAGTGGTATCCAACCTTCTTATGCACAAAATCACTTTTTGAATTTAAATATAATCCAGGATTTACCCTGCCCCTTCTCTGAAGCCCTGCCCAGCTCACTCCATTTCTCCCCCCCACACCCCGTTGCTCGCTCTCCCCCACCCTCACTCACTTTCAGCAAGCAGGGGGTTGGGGTTTGAGAGCTGGGTGCAGGCTCTGTGCTGGGACAGAGGGGTTTGGAGTGTGGGAGGGGGCTCTAGGCTGAGCCTGGGGCAGGGGATTGGGATGCCGGAGGGGTGAAGGGTGCAAACTCGAGAGGGAGTTTGGTTGCAGGAGGGGGCTCTGGGCTGGGACACAGTGTTGGGGTGCAGGGTGTGGGCTCCAGGCAGGGTATTGGGATGCAGGAGGGGACTCAGGGTGCAGAAGAGGGTATGGGGTGCTGGCTCTGGGAGGGGGCTATGGGCTGGGGGTTAGCGTGCGGGCTTCCGCTGGGGGGCTCCCTGGCTGTCCCGGTCCCACTCGGGCACATTGGCACCACCTCCCCATCACAAGCCAGGCCACCTCCTACCCTGCCAAACAGTAGTGCACCATGAGGCCATGCTGCTCCTGGAAGGGGCCAATGTGCCTCTGTGGCTCCTTGGAGAGACGGGGATGTGGCTCTGCAGGCACTGCCCCCGCAGCTCTAATTGGCCACAGCTCCCTGTTCCTGACCAATGGGAGCTGCGGGGCCCGTGCTTGCGGGGACTTGCTAGCCACTTCCAGCAGCAGTGTGAGTCCACAGCAGCCAGGGAGCCTGTCTTAGCAGCAACTCCGCTACACCACACGCCGGGGCCGGAGGTCGCAATTGACTAGGAGAGTCTCCAGGATCGCGATCAACTGATTGGTGACCAGTGGTCTAGATAATACTTAGTCCTGCCATGAGTACAGAGGACTGGACTAGATGACCTTTTGAGCTCCCTTCCAGTCCTGTGATTCTTTGATTGTCTAAAACATTTATAATTTAACTTTCTGTGATGAATACATTGATTTGCACAGACGGTGCTGGACAAGTTTCCATAATGTATGTCATGCTAGCAATATTGTGGCTAGTGTAAAGAGTATAAACCAGTTTGTTTTCCCTTTTCATGTTTAGAAAAATCCTTTTTAAGGAATTTAAATATTCAACTGAAATTTCTTATGGTAAGTTGGCTTGCATTAGTCTCCAGTGACAGGCTCACTGCTTGCATCAAATGTCAGCCCCTCCTGTGGTATATGTGCAACCATTTTGCTGAAATCTCTGAAATGCACACTTCGATCAAACTAGTTTCACTGACAGCATGCCATTTATGTACAACACTGCTTCTTATAGAAACTGTTGGGCTGAGGAAACTAGGTGCAGCTATTTTAAGCAAGACTGTGATCAAAATATTACACAGCTAAACAAACCTTTTTGAAAGTAGTAGTCCGCATTTATTACAATTAGGGCTTGTCTACACTTAAAATACTGCGGCAGTGCTGTAGCACAGGAGTTCTCACACTTCATTGCACCGCGACCCCTTTCTGACAACAAAAATTACTACATGACCTGAGGAGGGGGTACCGGAAGCCTGAGCCCACCCACTGCCCTGGGTGGAGGGGCCAAAGTGCCTCCGGCTTCGGCCCGGGCACTGGGGCTCAGGCTTCAGTCTGGGCCCCCCAGCAAGTCTAAGCCAGCCCTGGTGACCCCATTAAAACGGGTTGCGACCCACAGTTTGAGAACCACTGCTGTGGCGCTTCAGTGAAGATGCTATCTATGCTGACGGGAGATCCCCTCCCATTGGCATATGTACTCCACCTCCCTGAGAGGCAGTAGCTAGATTGATGGAAGAATTCTCCTGTTGATGTAGCACTGTCTACGCCAGGGGTTAGGCCAGTCTAAGTGCACTGTTGAGGAGTGTGGATTTTTCACATCCCCAAGTGATGTAGTTATACTAATCTAATTTCCTAGTGTAGATCAGGCCTTAGTCCACACCCTTGAGTTATCTTAGGCCTGGTCTACACTACGATTTTAGGTCGAATTTAGCAGCGTTACCTTGATTTTAACTCTGCATGACAAAGCCCATCCACATGACAAAGCCCTTTTTTCGACTTAAAGGGCTCTTAAAATCGATTTCTTTACTCCACCTCCAACGAGGGGATTAGTGCTGAAATCGGCCTTGCTGGGTCAAATTTGGGGTAGTGTGGACGCAATTCGACGGTATTGGCCTCCGGGAGCTATCCCAGAGTGGTCCACTGTGACTGCTCTGGACAGCGCTCTCAACTCAGATGCACTGGCCAGGTAGACGGGAAAAGTCCCGCGAACTTTTGAATTCCATTTCCTGTTTGGCCAGCATTGCGAGCTGATCAGCACAGGTGACTATGAAGAGCTTATCAGCAGAGGTGACCATGGAGTCCCAGAATCGCAAAAGAGCTCCAGCATGGACCGAACAGGAGGTGCGGGATCTGATCGCTGTACGGGGAGACGAATCCATGCTAGCTGAACTCCGTTCCAGTAAACGAAATGCCAAAACATTTGAAAAAGTCTCCAAGGGCATGAAGGACAGAGGCTATAACAGGGACTCGTGGCAGTGCTGCATGAAAATTAAGGAGCTCAGGCAAGCCTAGCAAAAAAACAGAGAGGCAAACGGCTGCTCCGGGTCACAGCCCCAAACATGCAGCTTCTATGATGAGCTGCATGCCATTCTAGGGGGTGCAGCCACCAGTACCCCAACGCTGTGCTTTGACTCCGTCAATGGAGTAGGACGCAACACGGGAGCAGGTTTTGGAAACGAGGAAGGTAGCTCACAGCAAGGAAGCGGAGAAACCGATTTCCCCAACAGCCAGGATCTGTTTCTCGAGCTGGAGCCAGTAACCCCTGAACCCACCCAAGACGTGCTCCCGGACCCTGAAGGTGGAGAATGGACCTCTGGTGAGTGTACCTTTGTAAATATTAGACATGATTTAAAAGCAAGTGTATTTAATGATTAATTTGCCCTGGCATTCGCAACCAGTACAGCTACTGGAAAAGTCTGTTCATGTGTCTGGGGATGGAGTGGAAGTCCTCCAGGGACATCTCCATAAAGCTCTCCTGGATGTACTCCCAAAGCCTTTACAAAAGGTTTCTGGGGAGGGCGGCCTTATTCTGTCCTCCATGGTAAGACACTTTACCACGCCAGGCCAGTAGCATGTGGTCGGAAACCATTGCAGAACAAAGCATTGCAGCGTATGGTCCCAGTGTTTGCTGGCATTCAAACAACATCCATTCTTTATCTCTTTGTGTTATCCTCAGGAGAGTGATATCATTCATGGTCACCTGGTTGAAATAGGGTGGTTTTATTAAGTGGACATTCAGAGGTGCCCGTTCCTGCTGGGCTGTTTGCCTGTGGCTGAACAGAAATGTTCCCCGCTGTTAGCCACGTGGTGGGGGGAGGGGTCAAGCCATCAAAATGCAACCTTGTAACGAAAGCACATGTGCTATGTAATGTTAACAGCAAGGTTTACTGTGAAAGGAGTGTATCCATTGTTCTATAAAATGTCTTTTTAACTACCACGCTCCCTTTTTTTCCTCCACCAGCTGAATATGTTTCTCCTTCCCAGAGGCTAGTGAAGATTAGAAGGTAAAAAAAACACACTCGGGGTGAAGTGTTCTCTGAGCTCATGCTGTTCTCCCACACTGACAGAGCACAGCAGAATGCATGGAGGCAGACAATGTCAGAGTGCAGGAAAGCACAGTATGAACGCGAGGAGAGGTGGCGGGCTGAAGATGATAGGTGGCATCAGCTTGCTGACAGAAGGGAGGAGTCAATGCTCGGGCTGCTGGAGCATCAAACTCATAGGCTCCAGTGTGTGGTTGAGCTGCAGGAAAGGCAGCAGGAGCACAGACCGCTGCTATAGCCGCTGTGTAACCAACTGCCCCTGTGTAACCACCGCCCTCCTCCCCAAGTTCCATAGCCTCCTCACCCAGATGCCCAAGAACGCGGTGGAGGGGCCTCTGGCCATCCAGTCACTCCACCCCAGAGGATTGCCCAAACAACAGAAGGCTGGCATTCAATAAATTTTGAAGTGCAGTGTGGCCTTGTCCTTCCCTCCTCCCCCACCCCGCCTGGTGCTTCCCTCCTCCCTCACCCCTCCTGGGCTACCTTGGCAGTTATCCTTCTATTTGTGTGATGAATTAATAAAGAATGCATGAATGTGAAGGAACAATGACTTTATTGCCTCTGCAAATGTTGATCGAAGAGGGGAGAGGAGGGTGGTTAGCTTACAGGGAAGTAGAGTGAACCGAGTGGGAGGGGGTTCATCAAGGAGAAACAAACAAAACTTCCCCATCACAGCCTGGCCAGTCATGAAACTGGTTTTCAAAGCTTCTCTGCTTTTTCTGTGCGCACCACACCCTCCTGTACTCTTCTAACCGCCCTGGTGTCTGGCTGTGCGTAATCACTGGCCAGGCGATTTGCCTCAACCTCCCACCCTTCCATAAACATCTCCCCTTTAGTCTCTCAGATATTGTGGAGCGCACAGCAAGCAGTAATAACAGTAAGAATATTTGGTTTCGCTGAGGTCTAACCGAGTCAGTAAACTGCATCAGTGCACTTTTAAAATCCAAATGCGCATTCTGCCACCATTCTGCACTTGCTCAGCCTATAGTTGAACAGCTCCTGACTGCTGTTCAGGTTGCCTATGTATGGCTTCATGAGCCATGGCATTAAGGGGTAGGCTGGGTCCCCAAGGATAACTATAGGCAATTCAACATCCCCAATGGTTATTTTCTGGTCTGGTAAGAAAGTCCCTTCCTGCAGCTTTTGAACAGACTGCAGTTCCTGAAGATACGAGCGTCCTGTACTTTTCCCGGCCATCCCACGTTGATGTTGGTGAAACGTCCCTTGTGATCCACCAGTGCTTGCAGCACCTTTGAAAAGTACCCCTTTCGGTTTATGTACTCGTTAGGTTGGTGTTCTGGTGCCAAGATAGCGATATGCGTTTCGTCTGTCGCCCCATCACAGTTAGGGAATCCCATTGCAGCAAAGCCATCCCCTATGGCCTGCACATTTCCCAGAGGCTCTACCCTTGATATCAGTAGCTCTTTGATTGTGTTGGCCACTTGGATCATAGCAGCCTCCACAGTAGATTTGCCCACTCCAAGTTGATGCCCAACTGACCGGTAGCTGTCTGATGTTGCAAGCTTCCACAGGGCTATCGCCACTTGCTTCTCAATTGTGAGGTCTGCTCTCATCTTGGTATTCTGGCGCTTCAGGGCAGGGGAAAGCAAGTCACAAAGTTCCATGGAAGTGTCCTTATGCATGTGAAAGTTTCGCAGCCACTGGGAATTGTCCCAGACCCGCAACACTATGCGGTCCCACCACTCTGTGCTTGTTTCCCTGGCCCAGAATTGGCATTCCACAGCATGAACCTGCCCCATTAATACTATTATGTGCACATTGCCGGGGCCTGTACTTTGTGAGAAGTCTATGTCCATGTCTATGTCTATGTCCTCATCACTCTTGTCACCGCGCTGCTGTCGCCTCCTCACCTGCATTTGCTTTTGCAGGTTCTGGTGCTGCATATAGTACAGGATAATGTATGTGGTGTTTACAGTGCTCATAATTGCCGCGGTGATCTGATTGGGCTCCATGTTCCCAGTGCTATGGCGTCTGCGCTGAAAAAAGGCGCAAAACGATTGTCTGCCGTTGCTCTAACGGAGGGGTGACTGACAACATGGTTTACAGGGAATTAAAATCAATAAAGGGAGTGGCTTTGCATCAAGGAGAAACACAAACAACTGTCACACACAATGTCCCCTTCAAGGATTGAACTCAAAACCCTGGGTTTAGTAGGCCGTTGATTTCATGGAGGAAGGGAGGAGCAAATGAATATAAAACAAGTCGGGACTATTTCTTGTTTTGATCCACTCCATCTATCTTATACATCTTAGGCTGGCAGCAGAGGGTGCAGTATGACAGCTAGCCATCGTCATCTCCTGGGTGCTCGGCAGAAGACGGTGCAGTACAACTGGGGAATGACCTGGCTGAATCACTCTCATGTCTGCCCAGGCGCCCCTGACCGACCTCATGAGGTCGGCTAAAAGAGCACCCAGGAGTACGACGATGATGGCTATCAGTTGTAATCCACTGTCTGCTGCCAAAAGGCAATGAGCTGCTGCTGTGTAGCAATCCAGTACCACGTCTGCCAGCACCCAGGAGATGATGGAGACGGTGAGCTGAGCGGGCTCCATGCTTGCTGTGGTATGGCGTCTGCACAGGTAACTCAGGAAAAAAGGCACAAAACAATTGTCTGCCGTTGGTTTCAGGGAGGGAGGGAGGGAGAGGGGAGCCTGATGACATGTACCCAGAAGCACCCATGACACTGTTTTTGCCCCATCAGGCATTGGGATCTCAACCCAGAATTCCAATGGGCGGTGGAGACTGTGGGAAGTGTGGGATAGCTACCCACAGTGCAACGCTCCGGAATTCGATGCTAGCCTCAGTTCTGTGAACGCAGTCTGCTGAGTTAATGCACTTAGAACATTTTGTGTGAGGACACACAATCAATTGTATAAAAACGATTTCTAAAAAACCAACTTCTATAAATTTGACCTAATTTCATAGTGTAGACATACCCTTACTTGCATCTCCTATGCAGCTTGATATATTGGTAATACTAAATGAAAAGGTGTCTATGGGTGGTTCTTGACTGATGTCTTCTAATTTCTTTAACTAATGTCTCTAGGGTGTATACTTTCTAATGTATTGAACAGTGTGCTATCTTAATATATCTTTAGATCCTGTTCAGGATAGTTGTACTAAGAATACTTAACTGTTTTAGTCTTTTGCTTTTCCTGTTACTTAGATGACAAAAGGAAGTAAAATGATCGTCCTGAGGTTACATAGTAAGTCAACTCAGTTGGATCTTGGAGCCAGAGGAGCACTGGATTCCACTCTTTTATTCTAACCTCTAGGTCAGAATTCTGGAGTGAACGGAGCGAGCCTCCCAGCTGGGCCGACAGACTTGGCAAGTGGGGCTTATGCTGATGCTCTAAAAATAGCTGTGTAGACAGTGCTTTGAAATTGTAGCTCAGGCTCTGAAGCCCACCCCCACCAGGCTTCAGAGTCCGAGCTCCAGCCCAAGCCACAACTTCGAGTGCTGTTTATACGCTATTTTAAGAGTGCTAGCCTGAATCTGTTGACCCAGATTCCTCCTGCTCAGTCCAAAATGCTGTGTAGATATACCCTTGGTAACGCTGAGTTTACAACAGAAAGCAAGCATTGGAAGTGAAATGTGTTGTTTTGCTCTGGACAGAAAATGGAGGCTGTGTTAGGAACTTCTGAATGTTTGAGAAGCATGATTTGTTTAAAAATAACATCTCATTACCCATATCTGTCACTAGTGTCTTGCAAATCATTCTTGCAAACTACTGCGTCAGGTGCTGTCTGCTCCTCTGAGCCAAACTGCTGAGGAATGAACAGGATTCCTATGTCTTGTGCATCATCAGAAAAATTGCCAATTAAATAGTGCTTCAGAAACTTTGGTGTACAAAGCAGAAAATGGCTTTATTTCCTCCCCCTAACCCTCTGTCTCATACTAAGCTAAGTCTGAAGTTCTTTGTCACTTGTAAATGAAGTTGAACATTAACCTGTTTTATGTTCTTCTGACTACAATCTCTCTCCAGTAAAAATCATATTTGGATGTATTTTGCTTTGCTAATATTCTTATTCAAATGTTACATTCTGAAAACATACAATAGTCAACAGACTGACATAAGCTTGGAACCCATGAGTAAAGGGGTGCTTATCCCATGCTTGTTCAAAATATTGTAGCAAATGGGGAATATTCAGAGTCTGAATTCTGTAAATTTACTTTTCTTATAATTACTGCATACGTGCAGGCATATGATTGTGGCAGCAAGATAATCACTAGAGGAAATCTTAACAGTATTGCCCATAGATTATAATATCTTGCAATAATAAGGTTCAAGAGAAGTTCCAGTTACTCTTAAAAGTGAAGAATCTGAACAGCAGGAGCCTTCAATAGGAGCACCAGTATTTCCAAGAATGCTGTCATCTTCAGTGTGGTGTCTTTCAAAAGGGCAGTTCTTGACTGTTATTACATGATGATCCTATATGAAGAGAACCTCCACCCACTCTCACATTCAAATCATGCATGGAAGTTTTTGCTTTGTGGAAGTAAACATTATACTTGAAAGTTTACATTGAGGAAACTTAAACTTTTAATTTTAAATTCCATCAGGACTTGTGTTGGAGAAGACAAATAAGTCACTAGTGGTCTGTAATTACTACCTTTTGTGACAAAGTTCCTCCTCTACCTTGGTGGGTCTTGCGCTTATTGGCAGATTTGCTCACCTCAGTGATCTTCCCCACAGTCTGGGTCAACTTTTCCTGTGTCTGATCAGGAGTGGGGAGGTTTAGGAAGAACCCAGGCCCGCCCTCTACTCCAGGTTCCAGCCCAGGGCCCTGTGGATTGTAGCTGTCTATAGTGCCTCCTCTAACAGCTGCATGACAGCTACAACTCCCTGGGTTACTTCCCCATGGCCTCCTCCAAACACCTTCTTTATCCTCACCACAGGACCTTCCTCCTGGTGTCTGTTAACACTTGTACTCCTTAGTCCTCCAGCAGCACAGCCTCTCACTCTCAGCTCCTTGCACCTTTTGCTCCCAGCTCCTCACACACACTTCCTCTCTTCTGGCTCCCCCTCACCTGACTGGAGTGAGCTCTTTTTTAAACCCAGGTGCCCTGATTAGCCTGCCTTGATTGGCTGCAGGTGCTCTAATCAGCCTGTCTGCCTTAATTGGTTCTAGCAGGTTCCTGATTACTCTAGTGCAGTTCCTGCTCTGGCCACTCAGGGAACAGAAAACTACTCATCCTGTGACCAGTATATTTGCCCTCTACCAGACTCCTGTACCCTACTGATTTGGATCTGTCACACTTTCTATCTGAGGCTGAGGTTCTTAGTCTGGGTGTGGTGGCCACATTGTCTGTTCCCTATGGATAGATATGAGGGTTGGGGAAAGAGGGACTGTTTCCTGTCTAGATGAGAGGGTTATAATCGTGGTCCTGATATGGGAAAGGTTCAGAACCACAGACTTAAGTAATCTTTCGTTAAATTTTGAATAAATAGCTAGTGAAATGAGTTTGTTTCTATAATTGGGTTGGTTTCATTTCTTACAGATTAAAGAAAGATGCTCTACCTTGTCTGAAGTGCTAGAGATAATGTGTTCCACTAGAGAAGAAAGTTTGTCGCCAAAAAAATCAGGGTAATTAGTATGCACATCCAATATTCAAGCTGCCAAAGCCCAAATGAGGGCCGCTGCAGGAAAAGTGGAAGGAGGTGGTAGGGGGGAGAGGATAACTTGAGAAAATATAGAATCCAGTTCCTTTAATAATGCTCTTTCTGCAGTTTTCTTTCAGCATTTGTGATGTCAGTAATGGTAACAGGTGGGGCTAATGGAGATAAATATGCTAAAATGAGCATCAAACAAGATGCATTTGGAAGTGCATGCAGTGCTTCTGAGAATTCTTAGGAACCTCTATGTGCTTTCTTATTTTAATAAAAAGCCAAATGCTAATAGTGAAGGCACTTTCAGATTTGGGGATGGAGGAGTAGTTAGCTGGTCATCCAAAAGTACATCTGGCTACTTCTAGTTGAACATCCCATACAGTGGTTAATTTAGCTGGACAAATTACAAAAAGTGAGATTATCACTTCAACGGTATCTGAATCTGAGTGCTTAAGTGACTTCTTCCTGTTCACTGTTGTGACTTCCTTTAAAACATCATCAGCAAACATATATTTCTTGAATGGTTCTTATTCCCAAACTGGGTCTCTTTTAAGGTCAGCTGCCATTATAGATTTTCTCTTCTAGTGAGAGAATGGTATGGTAGACCTCAGATCAACAAAGGCTACACTCAGAAAGACCTCAAGTCTTGTGGAATATGCTGCTCAAACAGTTTCACTTTTGTTTCTACTGCCTGTCCCTCCCTTCTCACATTTATCTCCAGACTTCTTCTCCTTGTCCAGATCTATTCTGCCCCCAACAATCTTCTATTCCAGGGATTGACAGCCTTTGGCACGCGGCCCACCAGGATAAGCACCTGGCAGGCTGGGCTGGTTTGTTTACCTGTTGCGTCTGCAGGTTCGGCTGATCACAGCTCCCACTGGCCGGGGTTTGCCAGCACATCCCTCACCCCGCGCTGCTTCCCGCAGCCCCCATTGGCGTGGGATGGCAAACTGCGGCCAGTGGGAGCCACAATCGGTACTTACCCTGGCAGGCTGCGGGCCAAAGGTTGCCAATCCCTGGAATAAAAGATTGTTAGGGGCAGAATAGATCTGGACAAGGAGAAGAAGTCTGGAGATAAATGTGAGAAGGGCCGCATACCAAAAGTTGCCGATCCCTGTTCTATTCATTGTACTTTTTGAAACTTTTCACTTTTAGAGAGAGGTAAGGGATTGACTCTGTGTACACAAATTTGCAGAGGGACAGTAGGTTGAGGTCTGTTATTTCTCACCTCTATATATTATTTATGTATTTATTTGTTTATGTAAAAACATTTTTGCTGTTAACAAGCATGTTATCTCTGAAGACACAAATCCAGAGTTTGAAAACTTCAAAACTAAGCATCTCTGATGGTATCTTCTAGACTGAGCACTGAGTCCCATTGGGTAGATAGAAAGATTAACCTAAATAATCTCTATACAGAAGCCCCTGGATCCCCATAAAAATGGGTCTCTAATCCATGAACTATTGGAACTCATTTACAAAACTTTTTTCTTAATATATTCTCATACTATAGAATTAGAATTTATAATCCCTATTGCATGATGAGATATTTTTGAGCTATAATGTATCTTAATTAAAACTATCTTTAGATAGGTTTTTTCCTCAAAAAGCATTTTATTAAAAAAAAATTCAATTTAAATAAAAAAAAATCCAGGTTTGTGTTTTTTTTTAAATTTTTTTTTAAATCATTGATTGTTATCCACCCTGGTAAAATCCTGTCTAAGCTATAAAAAGCTAATACAGTTTGAGGCCTGGTTACAGTATGATGATTCTCTTTGATGTTGGTGAAGTGCTGTTTGGCTTTGCAGTGTAGAATGGACTGAATTATGGCCCAGCCTTGGACTTTGCAGCACTGTAGCACAACTTGGGAGCATGATTAAGATAGTTAGAGTCCTGTCTGTGCTGTAAAATCAGTATTAGGCACTACCTTGTGGTAGTAGCTTTTTGTAGTGTAGCGTGGACCCTAAATCAAATTACACTTAATATTCTTCTAGCTCTCTTAAGGGTGTAAAGTCAAGCACTCAAAAAGAAAAATGCCTAGATTAAGGTTGCTGATGCAAATACAAGTAAGACTAGGTTTTATTTTAAACTGCCTCCTGTAAACCAGACAACTGCTTACAAAGATTAATGTCCCTGATGATTTGAACCTGTAGGCATCAATATGTTTACAGCCTAATGCATCAGTTATGAAGTCATAGTAATAAAAGGCAAGAGATGATTCAGAATTAGAATAGTCTCTTCTATCAAAAGATAGTTATCTACTGAATTCTGAGCTATTTTTAGACCGGTAAAGAGATGGATGGTAGCGAATATATTTTCCTTGATTGCTCTCTTTCCCCCACTGAGATGACTGTTTCTGCTAGAAAGAGCAGGCGGAAGGGAAGTAGGAATCTTTTAAATTTTTGATGAGATTGTTCAGCCATTAAGGAATCCCCTTTTGTGTTTTTAAATTGGACTCCAACCAAGATGTCATGGAATTGCTGTACTTATTTAAATCATGCTTTCTAAGGTTTGTAACATTGCATAAACATTTTATTGCAATTAGGCTTTATGCAAGTGATTGCCTAACCCATTCGTAATGTGACCAAAGGTAAGGTGACATGACAGATGACACAACAGCCAGCAGAAAGGGGCAGGAAAGCCTACTCCACTCGCCTGCCATGCCATTACCAGTTGGCATGCAGATTAGGAGATCATTGAACTGGCAGTGCTCTTCCACTGAGTTCTGTGTAACTCATATATGCCAAAGGGGCACAGAGTTCAACTTTGCATCACTCTTGATCCTTAGCAGATCAGTTATTCCAAAATTAGCTGCATAGAATATGCATATCAGAAGTATGCTGGACAAAAATGCAGCTCTTGGTTCAACTGAGAAATTGCGTGCCTTTGCCAATAGCACCTAGTCAATGAACGTATTTAAAATCTGATATTTTTTTAAGCATAATTACTAGAATTTCCTGTCTCCTGTTTTTCACTCTGGGTCTGTTATCATAAAGTTTTCGTAACATTCAGGTGCTGTTAGTTTACTTATGTTACATATGTCTCCTTTCAGTATTTAAACTAAGTACTGACTCTCAAATATTCTTTCTGTTTTTGAGTTTTCCTAGCTGTCCTTACAGAAAAAAGTGTTCCTTTATCATTTGAATAAAATTAAATTCTCATTCTAGATTTTAGTGAATCTCCATGTTGTACAAGTACTGCACAATCTGTAACCTGCAGTTCTTAGACAGGTACTGCAGGAGCTATTGCAGGTCAGACTTCACATGCATTGGTGGAGATGCACATGGAAAATGTATCCACATTGACTAGTTCTAGGTCATGCCATCAGTCCTTTGCTCTCCTGAGCACGATGCTTATATACTTTAAAAAAAAAAAAAAAAAACCTTGGCTATTGACCTTCTGATATAATCTCTCTTTCATTACTGAAACCTATGACTTTATCTGAAGAACAAAGCTGTAGAAGAAAATAAATTACAAAAATTTATGGCTCAGTTTATGTTGGTGATAGCAAGTAAATGTTACCCTGAAATGGCAGAGCTTCCCAGACTGTCCTGTAGTGTAACATCCCTTGTCCTCTGGTGTATCATGGAATTATATTGAGACTTTGTGGTGAATCTTGTGACAGATTTCACAGTAACTTTCCACTTGCTCAGTGCTACCAGGTACAGTAGAACAATGTTTCGATTTGTTTTTTCCATGGTGCATTTCACTCCCTAGCAGTTTACAAAGCAATCAGTAGCTTACCAGTGATTGTAAGCTACTAGTAGTTTTACAGTCATGGCCATAAGAACCTGCCTTATTTAGAGGGAGAATATTTCTATAAGCATTTCCATTTGCTTATTCTCAGTAAGTAGTGTCTGAGGCCAAGCCCCTTTTGTCTAGTGCACCAGGGCTATTCTATAACTTGCAAAAGGGCCTTAGTTCTTTACCTTGCACTTGAAGAGCTACCGGCTGGATTGGAGACCTCAGTTAAATAAATGCCTTTCCCACTCCCTTATTCTTTTGTTCTATAGCATCAGCATCAAACGTCAGCCCAAATTTTACAAGACTTAGTGCTGCCAACTGTGCCTTAATGACACTTGCAAAGTCCAAGCAAGACTGTTATTCTTTCTGAATTGTTTTGGGGGTTCTCAAAATGTGAGAAGGGTGCATTCAGCTTTAAAAGCTGTAGGCAGCTAGAAAATCTGAACGAGGGCAACTTTCAGATATAAACAGATGTCAGGATCAGTAAACTTTGACCTATTTTTCCTCCCTTATCTGTTGAGAGAGAGATTTTCTTTTGGGGGGGTATCTTAAGAATAAGTTATTCTTTGTTTCTGTAGCACCTACCTCCTGAATATCTGTCTTTATGCACAATGCTACAAAAAAAACCAGTGTATACATGATATGGGGGGAAACTGAGTAAGGAAACTTTCTGGCTTCAGAAGCATCTTGTATAAGCAGTGAAATCTGTACATTCTATTTCTGTTTGCTTGGTTTTGTACGCTTATGGCATATATTGACAGAATTGCCAAACAGCATGAGTTTTCCAGATAAGTTTCTAGTCTTTCCTTCTGTTACGGAAAGTATTCTGTTTAGTGTGTATTCCATTTTTTGAATAATTCCTGGGGTGCGGATGGATTTCACCTCTAGTTGTAGCTTCTTCTTGGAATTCTTTCCTTATCAGATATGGCTTGCTGAAGGTACTGCCTGAAACTTACTGACGCTGTTTGGTGTTGCGTAGATAGTAATGAATTAGTGAAAATGCAAAGTGCTGAGTTACATATAAAAGTTGATAGACTTGCATGGCATTTCTAATCATGCAGCTAGTCCCGTACTAATAAGGTATTTTCAGAGTACGTTTTGTATAGGGAGGTTTCCTATGACTTCTCTCACTTCTAAATCCTTATAGATTCATAGACTCTAGGACTGGAAGGGACCTCAAGAGGTCATCGAGTCCAGTCCCCTGCCCTCATGGCAGGACCAAATATTGTCTAGACCATCCCTGATAGACATTTATGTAACCTACTCTTAAATATCTCCAGAGATGGAGATTCCACAATCTCCCTAGTCAATTTATTCCAGTGTTTAACTACCCTGACAGTTAGAACTTTTTTCTAATGTCCAACCTAAATCTCCCTTGCTGCAGTTTAAGCCCATTGCTTCTTGTTCTAGCATTAGAGGCTAAGGTCAACAAGTTTTCTCCCTCCTCCTGATGACACCCTTTTAGATACCTCGCAAAAGCTCTGTCATGTCCCTCTCGTCTTTCTGATTTCCAAACTAAATAAACCCAATTCTTCAGCCTTTCCTTCATAGGTTCATGTTCTCAAGACCTTTATCATTCTTGTTTGCTCTTCTCTGGACCCTCTCCAATTTCTCCACATCTTTCTTGAAATGCGGTGCCAGAACCGGACCACAATACTCCAGTTAGGGCCTAACCAGCGCGAGTAGAGCGCGAAGAATGACTTCTCGTGTCTTGTTTTACAACACACCTGTTAATGCATCCCAGATCACGTTTGCTTTTTTTGCAACAGTATCACACTGTGACTATTTTAGCTTGTGTCCACTATGACGCTCTAGATCTCTTCTCTGCCATACTCCTTCCTAGACAGTCTCTTCCCATTCTGTATGTGTGAAACTGATTGATCCTTCCTAAGTGGAGCACTTTGCATTTGTCTTTATTGACTTCATCCGGTTTACCTCAGACCATTTCTCCAATTTGTCCAGATCATTTTGAATTTTGACCCTCTGTCCTCAAGCAGTTGCAATGCCTCCAGTTGGATCGTCTGCAAATTTAATAAGCGTACTTTCTATGCCAACATCTAAGTCATTGATGAAGATATTGAACAGAGCCGTCCCAAAACAGACCCCTGCGGAACCCCACTTGTTATACCTTCCAGCAAGATTGGGAGCCATTAATTAACTACACTCTGAGTACAGTTATCCAGCCAGTTATGCACCCACCTTAAGTAGCCCCATCTAAATTGTATTTGCCTAGTTATCGATAAGGATATCATGCGAGACTGTATCAAATGCCTTACTAAAGTCTAGGTATACCACATCCACCGCTTCTCCCTTATCCACAAGATTCGTCATCCTATTAAGAAAGCTATCAGATTGGTTTGACACAATTTGTTCTTTACAAATCCATGCTGGCTATTCCCTATCACCTTACCACCTTCCAATGTTTTCAGGTGATTTCTTAATTACTTGCTCCATTATCTTCCCTGGCACAGAAGTTAACAACTGTCTGTAGTTTCCTGGGTTGTTTTTATTTCCCTTTTTATAGATGGGCACTATATTTGCCCTTTTCCAGTCTTCTGGAATCTCTCCCGTCACCCATGACTTTCCAAAGATAATAGCTAGAGGCTCAGATACCTCCTCTAGGGCTCCATCCTTTTGCAGGGGGAGCTCTCTGCAAACCTCAGATATCTTGTGTGGTAGAAAGTAGTTCATTATTTCTTCATTTGTGGTCTAATGCTACACTGCTTTATATTCATGGCAGAATATTTTCACTTGCATGACTGTGTAGAATGTCAGTGGGAGATGTAAATCTGTATTTAACTGAAGTGTGTGCTGCAGCGACTTCTGTGCTATGCCGGTTCCGATAGCGGGACCCAAATACATTTCACGGAGTTCTAAAAAGTAGTTTGTAGTATGAAGCAACAGTCTGTAGAGATTAGAGATCTGGTTACATTGTATTGGGCCCTATAATCTCACAGTCAGCGCTCTTCTACTGAAGACGAAGGCAGCTGATATCTACTTAATATAAAAGTTAAGTGTAGTCTTAGGGCTCCTGGCAAATTACCAAAATGGTCCTTGGATGGACACCATTTATGCCTAGCTTAAATGTGCATGTAGAATGTTAGGCCTTGTTTATACACTGTTGTAATGGATTATCTCAGTTGCTCTGGAGGAACCAGTACTAGAACAGCAAGAGAATCTTTTCCTGTCCATACTTCAACTGCCTGTGGCCTGAGTAACATGAATACAGAATTCCTCCTAAATCTACAGAAACGCTTGTTATAATATTAACTTTCCAGTGTACATTTATTGTTCACTTGAATTTTATTTTACCGCAGTTCATCAGTTACCTATTGAGTAGCAGAGGAGAGAACCTTGGAACAAGAGTAAAAGGATGTGGTTCAAACTGTCTGACAAGGGACTGAAAAATTTCATCTAATCAGTGTGCATGGAAAGCTTAATGGAATAAGCATCTCATTCCTTCTCTGCCTTCTAACGGCTTATAACGACCAAAGGCTTGTTTCCCTACTCCTCTTTCTGAAATGGATTGTGTTTGGGGAGGGAGAAGAGTGTGGGGATGTGTGGGGTGGAGCAGTCTATTTTATCAGTGTGTGGATGTCAGTAACACTGTCTGCCCTCCCTGCTTGCTGCTGTTGCTGATCCCTGGTGCCCAGAGAGAATTCAACATAGATATGACAGGTTTTGCTGCATAATCTAGCTGGCCAGCTTTTTTTTCTAAAATTTTCAGTGTACAAAATAGACTTGCTTGAAATCTGTACTATTTTCAGTGGGTCACTTCCAAAATATGCTTTGGAGGACAACTTAAAACAAAATCAAATGCACTGATGTAGTAATGCTGGTAAATAGCAGGGAAATGTATGTCACAGAAGGGGCTCCAATGGTTTTGGTACTGATTTACAACTATGCATCTTATACAAAAGGTACAGAAGGACTTCCCTTGTAACATATCTAGTTACTCAGTGCTGTGAGTGTCTCAATTAGTGAAATAATTTTGTTATTCTGTATGTGTAAAATGAAAATCCATATCAGAATTTAACAGGGATTGTGAGAATCTGCTGCTTTCAGATGCAGTGATCTAGCTGCCGCCAGAAAGTAGGTCACTTATATCTCAGGGAATTCCCTGCCTCTGAAGTTCAGAATAGGTGGAAGAAAAGGTCAAAGTAGAGTTCATGGTGGAGAGGTAGATAGGACAGAAGCTTGCTATTTTTTTCTGTAGTTGCTGTTTGATCAGTTTTCTGTTTTAATGAGAAGGCTGAGAATGAACAGGGGAAAGGCTTCTGTTGGACATTTAACTTTTATAAACTAAACAGTTCAAGCAGCTAGAAAAGGACCACCATAATTCACAGTCTGCTTTTCCATAGCTACCTGGTGCCATTTCATCACTTTCCAGTTCCGAAAGGTGATGTGTGTTTGCTGTATATGGTTCCCTTGATGCAGCCTCCTATAATCCAGTTTGACACTCTAGAAAACCCATCTTAAAATGCTTATCCTGGTAGTCTGTCTCCCAAGAACAACTCTTCCTTGAGAGGGTGTGCTGTGCTGTGAAAACTATAACACACACCTTCAAGCCAACAAAATTAGCAAGTGCTCCGTGTGTTGTGCTTTCTTTCTATAAAAGTCTTGTTAACACCTGGTTGCTGTAAATGATGATGTCTTATCTAATCCTTTGTCTGTTTTCTGCAACTCACTTGCTTTGTTCTTTATAACATCTGTTGTTTTCTGCTGGTCTATCACTGCATTTCTGCTGCCCCTCCCTCTAGCTGGGTTTGTCAAGTCGCCCATGTCAGAAACTAAACTCACAGGGGATGCCTTTGAGCTGTACTGTGACGTGGTTGGGAAACCCACTCCAGAGATCCAGTGGTGGTATGCTGAAGTCAACCGGGCTGAGTCTTTCAAACAGCTGTGGGATGGTGCTCGGAAGCGCCGTGTCACCATTAACACCGCCTACGGGGCGAACGGCGTGAGTGTGCTGAGAATAACCCGCCTTACATTGGAAGACTCTGGGACTTACGAGTGCAGGGCCAGCAACGATCCCAGGAGGAATGACTTGAGGCAAAATCCCTCCATAACGTGGATTCGAGCCCAGGCTACGATAAGCGTCCTTCAGAGTGAGTTCAGCACCCTACAGTAGTAGTACTGTAGTAACTAGAGGCAGTCCACTGACCCTTCTCCCTCTCCCATCACCCTTGATATTACCATCTTTTGTCTTGTTTGTTGAACCCAAGATTATTCCTCCAGTTGTAGTGCTTGAGTGTGTGTCTGTCACCCTTTTTTTTTTTTTTTTTTGTCTCTCTCTTCCATAGGATCAAAGGACTTGGGAAAATCTATGGAATTATCCTATAGCTCTTGTGTGAAAACAAGCTCAGTGTTGGATTTTTTTTTCTTCCACTACCCTTTACTTTTATAGTAGGTTTCCTGCATCCTATCTCTGGCTGCTTCATGAGTGCCTTTCTATTTTGGTTTTTATTCTTTCCTGATCTAACCACTTTTATTTCTTCTTTTTTCTTGGAGTCTCTGAATACCTTCCTTACTTACATGGTTTTGAGTTCATAAGCTTCTGTACAAATCCTTCCCATTTTGATTTTGTTGTTACATGTGACCTTTAAAGCCTGGATTTTTCCATAGTCATGGAGCTTCTTTTCTAAACAGTATGTGTCCTAACAGATTGTCTGATGCAGGAGCACGTTACTGATACAGCTGTTCTTACATGGTGGTGTAAAAGCAAAGGCCACTCAGAGTGAAGGGATGTTAACAACTTAATGTGCACTAGCTTTAGCCAAATGACTCCCCACTGAGAATGTAACATCCTTTTTTAAAAACTTATACTGGATAGGATGAGTTGATTCTCAATTGATGTTTGTTCCATTTATTGTCCTAGATTTTGTACATGCTTTCTGCTGTCTTTATTAGGTTCCACACAAGTTTTTGCTTCTGGTATTTTCAGAATCATTTTAACACAATCCTATTTTTATGTACATTGAATAGAAAGAATACTGTTTGCTTTCTCTTAGATGTAGTGATTGATATACAGCTTGCATCTACACAGATTCAAAATGAAATACATGCAGAGTGACTTGACTGGGTACAAATGTGAAGAGCAGAAGGTAAAGGAGAGGTTTTTTTGATTTGTTTCTCACTGTTTTAGGGCTGTGAATAGTAGAGGACGGATGTTCTCTTTAACACTACTCTGAGTGTTTGTATACATAAACCAGGATAGCGCAAAAATGTAATTTCTCGCTGCATATATTGTGCTTCATATTGCATAACTCAAGCTCTCCGATGGTGTAGTGACATCTGTTTAATCAGTGTAATGGTATCTAAAGGAACCCTGTGCCAGATGTAGACCTGGTAGCTAATGCTCAGTTCAGCTTGATACCCCACCTATCTGAAAGTATTACAGAAGAGTGCTGCAATATGAAAATGATTATGGACAAAAACAAGCAACTTGTTTCAGTCAGTACTGATGGATCAGAGAACCTGCCTCTGGAAAATGAAAAGAACATGAATGTATGTGGAAAAATAAACAATTAACCCAGTGACATGGATTTGTTAAAAACCTAGAAAACATTGGGTTGTTTGACTTGATAAACCTGTTCAGTTTCCAGTCCTAGGACTTGACCCCTGCCTAGCCCTTAGAGGTCACATTGGACTCAGACCTGTCAGCAGCAAGAACCTTCAGATTTCAGGGACTGGTGTTATTTCAAGACAAAGCTGAATTGTCCTGCAGCAAGTTTAACTTCTGGAAGTCTGGTTCCTGTCTCAGATACAGTGTAGTTGTAGCTGGTGGTGTAGTGTAGTCAGTCCCAGGATATGAGAGAGACAAGGTGGGTGAAGTAATATCTTTTATTGGAACAACTTCTGTTGGTGAGAGACAAGCTTTCGAGTGACACAGGGCACTTCTTCATGTCACCAATAGAAGTTGGTCCAATAATAGATACTACACACCTTGTCTCTCCTGTTTCATTTGATCACCTGCTTCTGCTGCCCGTGAAGGTCTGTTGTATTTCCCAGCTCTATTCCTTGCCTACCCAGTCTTCTTTTAGTATCTTTTTGGGGAGGGGGAAGAACCTTTTTGAATGAAAAGCTAATTATTAAGTTCTCGAAGCATATATTTGATAGTCCTTATGAAATGTCTCAAATTGTTTCCTATCTCCCTCAAATAGGTCATTTGTAACTGAATGTACTTTTTGGGATGGAGGTTCTAAGCTTCCATCTCCTTCCCCAGTTAAAGACCTGTCTTGTCTCTTGCATGCCTGCAGTTCAATTATCCAATGTTTCCTAATTTTGGATTATGTATTATGACTATATTGCCAAGTGCCTTGTGTTCAGGACACACTTTTTTGTTTTTGTTTGTTTCATATTGGTGAGAAAAACACTGTAGTCAAACACTTAAACAACTGTATTGTGCCCACAAGGGAGGCTTGAACTGCTGTAGTTTGTGGGAAGCAGAGCTCTTAAGGTTTAATCTCTAGGTAATTGCACACTGGAAATGGAGCTGAAGGGAGCCCTAGCTAAAGAAGCTCAGTCTGTACCTGGAAGGCAGGAGTACAAGTCTGAAGTATCCCAGAGTGTTTAAGCTTGCAAAGGCAGAATACACCGAGTAGAAACTATCCTGTAATTTTCCATTAGGAGAGCTGCATCTTACAGCTTAACAAATATGTATTTGAAATGAAGGTTTCTGATTAAAATGGTGTTGGAGTCTTTGGCTAATGGTGTTGGAGTCTTTGGCTAATCTTCCACTGATCTCATGACACCATCTTGGGTATTCAAAAATAGACACAATAAACTAGTAGAGCCTGCTTTAATTGTGGTGGCTAAAACAAAATGTCATTGTTAATATCAAAACAGAATGTAGTGAAAAGCAGCACTGAATACTGATTTGAAAAGTTAAACAGGAGAACTGGAAGTTGGTTTCCAACTAGACTGGGAGTAGGCAAACTACAGCCCGTGGGCCGGATCTGGCCCCTCAGGGCTTTGGATCTGGCCCGTGGCGCCACCGGCACCACATCCCTGCAGCCCCCCCCGGGGGGGGCAGAGGACTCCATGCGTTGCCCTTGCTTCTAGGCACCACCCCTCACAGCTCCCATTGGCTGGGAACGGGGAACTGTGGTGAATGGGAGCTTTGGGGGAGGTACCTCTGCCCCACCTCCCCCAGGGGTCGCAGCGCTTCCTGGAGTGACATGGGGCCAGAGACAGGGCAGGTGTGCAGGGAGCCTGCCCTGGCTGCATTGCACACCTCTGCCACTCAGGAGCCACTTGAGGTAAGTGTGGTCAGAGCCCGAACCCCTCCTGCATCCCGCCCCCCAACTCCCTGCCGCAACCCCCCTGCCTGCACCTTACACCCCTCTTGCACTCCAACCCCCTGTACCCCAATCTCTTGCCCTGAGCCCCTTCCTGCACACCGCACTCCCTCTGGCACCCTAGCCCCCTGCCCCGGCCCTGCATACTATTTCCCCACCCAGATGTGGCCCTCGGCCCAAAAAGTTTGCCCACTCCTGAACTAGACACTAAGGCTTCCATGCTGTCCTTCCACAAGATTATGGATTCCAGGTGGATGCACTTGTTTTAAAACCACAGCTCATATACAATTGACACCTCAAACGTGAGGTATGGGAAGGATTTTCCTCGTGAGAATCTTCAGGATGTTCCTTTTTGGAGTGGGACAGCTTTTTTTTTTGTTTGCACACCTTACCCAGTACCCCTTCCACAATGCATTATCTCCTCAGAACTAAACAGCAATGCCTGCTTGCTTTTCTGTTTTCTTACAGATTGATGAAACATTAGTGTCTTCTGCTAACATTTTAATATTTCAGGTGGTCAGCCATCAGGGACTCTTAGTTACATTCTTAATCTTTAACTCTTCTTGCTTCAAACAGCTGTGGTTAGTAATTTCCATATATTCCCAGGATAGGTACGAAAGCACCCAACAAGTCCTGTAAAAAGCCTTGTTGTTCACTTGGTTCCCATTATTTCATTCAGCTCCACCTATAAATGTCACAAACATGACTATGTAACTGACAAGTGGGTAAGAATAGGTCTACACTGGATGAGATAGCCATTAAAGTCCCAATTAGCTCCAGGTCATCAACGTACAGTTTGAAAAGCAGACCTAAAATGGTCCATTATTGGCTGAATATGAAAAACATTTGGAAAATAAAGCAATTCCCAAAGCACTTCTGGATAAGTTTCTATTACACAAATTTTCTAGTTCTGTAGACTAGATTAAAACTGTTTTCCATTACTTGCTTTTTGGAGGTATGATGCTTGTAACATTCTCTGATGGCAGCATATATGCTTTCCATTCCAGAGTCACGGCAGGTTGCGCTCTCCTCTAACCACCACCATAGTGTGTCCCTGGCTTCAGTCCAGTGTACTGCAGACAGCATCAGACTGCCTCTACTGTTGACTCTGTTTAAAAATATCCAGTTCACTATTACAGTGGCCAGTATACATGTTTTACCAGTTTCCTCTTTTGACAGGAAAATGCTATTTATAATTCATTGGCATAAATAAAACTGAAGATATTTCTTTTCATATTGGATGAAAATCTGTAAAACAGAAGCAAATATCAGTCAGTTCCAGTAAAGCTGATGTCTGTTTACAAAATGCCCAGAAATTGAGTTAATGTTGCTTCAGAGGGGTATTTCTGTCAAAGTATTTTGATAGTTCACAGTAATTTTTGTTTAGGTGAACAAATCTTGTGTGCTTGCTCATTGGGGATGATATTGGGGTATGAAAGGAGAGGAGAATAGTAGTGGAGTGGTAAACAAATGATTTTCTTCCATCTAGGACCTGATCTTGTGATCCTTGCACAGGTTAAATTCCTATTGCCGGACATAGTGGGGCAGAGTTGCAGCTGATGGGCAGTAATAAAGTTTCTACAAGAAAGGACACAAGGAACTCCACCATTCTGATAGCTGCAATATTGTATCTGGGATGGGGTGGTTAATACTGGGACTTCTAAGTAACTGAAAGAGGGAGTTTGCTTAGCCAATCTAGTAGAATTAGAAAGGAAAAGATATACATGTATCAAGTGGTGATGTAAGGGGCTTATTGGTCATCAGTGGTAAGATTTCTCACTTTGCCTCACTGGGCAGCAGCAAGAAGGGCAAGTACTATATTATTGTAGAGATTAATGTTACATTATGAATAATAATACAACCTTCATGGTGCCTCGAGTTTTTCCCGATTCAATTTAATAATTTGCTTTAATAATTTGCTTTCCAAGTGCTTTACAGATGAGACTTAAGAAGACTGTATGGTGTGACTTAATCTATACTCCAAATGTGTTTAAAATAGCTGTCAGCAAGGTATATGGAACCAGCTGGAATAAATATTCTTCTTTGACTTTCAGACATCATTATGAAATGTTAATTAGGAATTATATGAATGTGTTTGTATAAACCGCACCCACACCTGGCAACCCATCTGCAGTTTCCTCTCCTACTGTTTGGAATGCAAAGGAAGTTCTTGTATTCTGAGATATTAGCATTTTTCCAAGCCTAACCACCAAAAGTTCTCTCATCTTTTAAACCTCATGCTTAATAATTTTTTAGTTTGAAGGTAGATAAGATCTTTTCTTAGTCTCAGTAGAAAAATGCCTTGCATTGCAGTTTGGGAAAAGCATAGCTCCAGTGGCCAGCTTTCAAAATTTGGTGGTTGTGGATATTAGCTCTTAATTGTGCTAATGCTGCTTTCAAATTTAAGGAGAAAATTCATAATGTCCAAGTTCCCAACGCTAATTTCTGCACGGCCTCATATATATGGTTGGACTTGTACAATTTATAAGTTCTCACACTGCCACTCAGGATTGAAATGTGAGATATTCAAGGCTTCAGAAAATAACTAAAAACATGTCAGCAAAGTATATAACCCTTACGTTTACCACTGGGACTCAACATTGCAAGCAAATTCTATTCAAGTGAACAAGACAATGTTTCCGATTAAATAAAACGAAGGCCATTCTCAGTCAAACTCAATTGAGTAAAGGTAGGAAATATATTCTTCCCCCTTTATTTAAAAAAACAAAAACCTTTTCACCCTCCAACTACTGTACAAGTGGGAAATTCTCCCCTCAACTACAAATGCTATTTCCAATATGGGCCACAAAGTACCAACTCACCCTCTTTGTTGGCTGCCCTTCCACCCAGTCAGGCAGTCCCTTCTCAGCCAACTTGTGTCAACTAGTGAGGTCAACAGAAAACAATTTCCCCTTTTTCTCTATGGCCAGAAATTCTGCATCCCCCGCCTTCACCTCTTCCTCCCTCCCCCCACCAAAAAGGAGCCAGAGATTCTCTATCCTCTCCAGTTCTTGGAACATGCAGAAAAGATGTATGTGGATTATACTGTGCAACTAACTTGCATACTGTTGTAATTCATATACTGTGTGCAACAGCACAATGCTGACTGTCATGGACACAACTGATCAGGGTCCTCTGGCCTAAATGTGGAATGCAATTATAGGGCCAGAGTTAAAGATGGCCTGCAAAAGAGAGAGAATATTTTATCTTTACAATATATAAAGAAAGCTTAAAAGTTTCTTTTTAAAAAATCTGCTAGGTTTTTTACTTCAAAAATATCAGGAATGTCAAGTCTTGTTTACCCTCTTTATGGGAAGACTTCCTAGATGACTAAAATGAGAACTGGGGCTTTGGCCTTTGAATCGTATTGAGTGTTATGTTGGATTCTTAATGAAGCAAAATTCTTCAGACAGAGACAAAATGGCTTTAATAAAAATGAACATGTTTAAACAGTGAATAAGCAGTACATTTCTGCTCAACTAGCTTTAATGTCTTTGTTCACTCCTTTATAAAAAAACCTTCTAGTTCTCAAGTTGTCCATAGTATGGGAGAATGCATAAGATCTGAATTCCCAATATGAAAAAATAAGTAGGATACAGATCTCTTTCAAGGAATTACACATAATAGGAGAAACATGGATGCTTAAATGGAATCTCTTTTCCTTCACAGTTCATCTTTAAGATTAGAATTGGAATCTAAACTGCACATTTCCTCAGTCTTATAGCATTTATTTGATTTGATCACTTACGATACAAGCCTGTGTTCCACATTTCTTTTGCTTCCATTTTGCTTTATGCTACTCACAGAGGACACCACAAGAAGGTTGTAGACATGTCACCCAGGTGTCCCATGACTGAACACTCTAGAGATCAACATATGCTACATAGCAAAGAAGTTAATGCAATGCAAATTTAGTGTTATGCACTTGAAAGGCAACACTTTCTCAACCCCACCTCACATTTTTGTAGTTTGTGACTTGCAACTTGTCTATAGTTGGAAATTTGCTCCAATTTTAGCTTTCTCAGGCTACCAGTTGGTGAAGTTGCACCCTCATGTGGACAGGATAAAAACTGTTTATAAACCAGTTTGCACTGGTGCAGCCTACCCTTAATTTCAAGCGGGAGTAAGATCTACCAGCAGAAAAAGCAATTCTGTCCATTTCCAGTAAGGATTTGTACTGTTGCAGCTGCACTGATGGCAATAATGAGAGCATATCCCCCCCTTGTAGACATGGCCTTGTTCCTAAGACTGTTGATGTGTTTTTTTCCTGGGAACTGGGTACCCAAAGAGATGTATGTTATTCGCTAAAGCAGACTTTTTTTGCTTGAAGTTTCTGCATATAGAAAAGGGTTTGCTTTATTCTGAATGAATAAAACTGCATTATATTGCCCAGAAACAATGACTTACTTCCTTCAGGAGGTGAGGAAAAGAAGCTGATTTTGCTTGCATAGTCAACAAATATGCAGCTTACCTCTTTGCATTCCACCATATGCAGATTTGTAAAAATCTTACTCTGAGGTGTGTAGCGGTTGTTTGAAGTGTGAAAGTGAAGAATCTAAAATTCTTATTTTTTAATATAGGGGAACTGGTCCTTAAACTGTTGCCTTCACTAGTGGTCATCTGTTTGTGATTCGTTCTTTAGCTCCCAAATTAGTGAAGCAGTAGTCTCTTCCCTCCCCATCTCCCAACTGAACATTAGACCTGGGTTCGAGGTGCAGTTGTTAGCTGAGATTTATGACTCTCTTTAATGTGCACTTTGTTCCAGAGCCCAAGATCAATGCCAGCGAGGAAGTGAGCATTCATCAGTCTAGTTCTCCCATCATCCTGCAATGTAACCTCACCACAAGTCCCAGCCCCCTCACTTACAGCTATTGGGTGAAGAATGGGGAAGAAATTTCTGGCACTAAGAAGAATTCCAACACCACAGAGCACAAGTAAGTCTGCAAGAGGAGACGTCTCTTCACTATAGCATCAAGAGTGGTCGCCTTATGATTTAAAGTAGGGGATAAAGTCAGGACTTCAGGGTTCTGTTCATGGCTCTGCTACAGGGTGGCTAGACAGTTTGCATGAGATTCATCTGCAGTAGAGACGTGTGTGATTTCTAGGGTAAACAGAACAACTAAATAGTTCTATAAAAGCAGCAATCTGGGGCACCTTTATAACTACAGAACTGCGTTTATCTTTGGAGCTGTTGAGCTTCTGTGGGATCGTGTAAAGACCCACTTCGTCAGAGCAGTAAGTTGAATCCAGGGCAGGGGGTGTCATTTTGTCTCTAATATAAAGTTTTTACAATCTGCACTCCATTCACCTCCCGAGGGCGGATGCGGCTTAGAGGCTGGATACCGAGGGGTATGGTTGTCAAATCAGGGTGGAGGGTGTCAGGCTGGACTCCGGTACTATGCTCGCATGCTGCATTTCTCGAAGGTGGGTGGCCTTCGATACTTAGCCATGACTTTATATAGAGGTCTGTCACTTCCGAAGATCAAGTCTTGTTGGGTGAGAGTAATCAAACCACCTAATGTTAGCTGCGGAGGAGACAAGACAAGAGGAAACCTTGCGCTCCGACGCTGTTAGCAATCGCATTCTGCTCAATGGCACAAGAGACCCCCCTATTCAAGTTTCTGTGTGTTAGTGCTCCAGCAGCTTTCTGGAGGGTTTGGAATGTATCTCCGAGTCAATGTCAAGTTGCAGGGTATGACAACTTGCAAAAAGCTCGAGAGCGTTCACATCGGGCCCCCCTCAGTACAGTTGTCTTTGAAGTTCTGGTCCTGAAAGTTTTTGCTGCAGGTATGCCACCTTAGGTCTGCTACAGTGTGAGGTCGTCATGGGGAGGGAAGTCGGAGGTTGAAAGTCTCTCTTGCAGTTTTTGTATATTGCATTCCTGCTTCGATTGTTCATTTATCCCGTTTCCATAGTGACTGTCCAGTTGCCGATGTACTAGCAGGAGGGGCGGCACATGTGTGGCAGTACTGAATGCATGGATATTACATTGGCTGATACGTGCAGGTGATATAACGTGATGGTATGGCTGATCTGCGTTAGGTCCTGTGGTGTCGCTGGTGTAGATATGTGGGCAGAAGTTGGCATCGAGGTTTGTTGCATGGATTGGTTGGACCCATGGGAAGGGAACTCTAGAAAAATTCCACCACGATTTCACAACTTCACCCCACATCAACCTCAGCCTGGACCAATCTACACGGAGGTCCACTTCTAGACACCATGGTGCAAATAAGTGATGACATATTAACGACCACCTCATATCGAAACGTACTGACCGCTATGCCTACCTTCAGTCCTCCAGCTTCCCCCTCCGGCACATCACACGATCCATTGTCTACAGCCAAGCATTGAGGTACAACCCGCATTGCTCTAACCCTCAGACAGAGACCAACACCTACAAATCTCCCCAAGCATTCTCTAAACTACATACCGCACGAGGAAATTATAGGAAACAGATCAACAGAGAGCCGACGTGCTACCAGAAGCCTCCACTGCAAACAACCAATGAAAGAACAAACAACAGGACTCCACTGGCCATCACATACAGCCCCAGCTAAAACCCTCCAACGCATCATCAGGATCTACAACCCATCCTGGACAATGATCCCAGACTTTCACAAGGTCTTGGTGGCAGGCCAATCCTTGCCCGCAACAACCTGCCAACTGAACTATTCTCACCAGCACTCCCACCGTAGCATAACTTCTACTCAGGAACCAATCCAGCAACAACCTCGATGCTAACTTGTCCACAATATCTTACACAGCGACACCTCACAGGACCTAACCAGATCAGAGGCACCATCACCAGATTCATGTCACCTTGCACGCTCTCACCAATGTAATATACGCATCATATGCCGCAGCAATGACCCTCTGCTATTGTACACGGCCAAACTGGGACATCACTATGGAAAGAGACATTGGACCAAATCAGATATCAGGAATGGGCAATATACAAAACACTGTAGGAGCACTTCAACTCTCTGCACACTATAGCAGACCTTAGGTGGCCATCTGCAGCAAAAAACTCAGGACAGACTTCAAAGACAAGACTGCTGAGTTCGTTCATCTGTCATTACATTTGAACCCATCCAGCTCTGGACTAAACAAGACTGTGACCATCGGTACTTGCCAATTCAAACAGTTTCTCCTGCTTGGTTTTTCACACCTCTACTGCTAGGACAGCGCGCCATCCTTCCCTGATGAACCAACCTCGTTTATCTCTAGCTTGCCTGCTAGCAATATTATATCCGTGCCCCTAGGACATTCCACACTAGCTTGCGTTGACGAAGTGGGTATTCACCCACGAAAGCTCACGCTCCAAAACGTCTGTTAGTCTATAAGGTGCCACAGGATTCTCTGCTGCTTTTACAGATCCAGATTAACACGGCTACCCCTCTGATACTAAATAGTTCTAGAAAAAGCTAACTCTCTGAAAGGGATCAGTGTTCTCCATAGCTATCCTGAGTAGTCCATATCCACATAATTCTAGGCACAGCTCTTTAGAACTTCTTGGAGCAGGAGTGTTATTGTATGGATAGAAAGTACAGATAATGGTTTCCTTTGTCAGCTGAGCATACTATATATTGTACAGTATCCTGTTACATACATTGCAGAATGTGTTCTTGCATCTGTGCATATTGTGCCTGAACAGAAGAGCTGGTCTGAGCTGAGACCAGCTTACCCACAACTTGGCTGTACTCTGGGCCTTGACAGATGAAAGCCAGTGCTCTGATCTGTCATTGAAATATAGGCAGGAGTATTATGGAATTGCTAATTATGAGGAGATAATTGAACTAATGCAGCTGCACTATCTGAACTTCTTGTCTTTGTCAGCACAGTAACATTTCTGACTGAACTCTGCTCAGAGCTTATGGTTGCCAACCCTTCAGGTTTGTCCTGGAGTCTCCAGGAATTAAAGATTAATCCTTTAAGATTGTCATGTGATGAAACTTCCAGGAATATGTCCAACCAAAATTGGAAAATCTATAGAGCTCGTGCATTAGTACTGGAGCCTGTAATGTTTGTGAATAGTATTTCCATATGCTTGAATTGATGCTGTTACATGCCAGTATTCTTCAAGCAATATTTTCATGAGTTTCCTCTATGATTGGTGTGCACACGTTGCTCTCATGAGATTGGAATTTTGAATATGGTCACCATACCTCTGTCCTTGCATCTCCTGTCCAAAGGTGTATAAGGGCACGTCTACATTACGTGCTGGTCGGACAGCGATCAATCCAGCGGAGGTCAATTTATCGCGTCTAGTCTAGACGCGATAAATTGACGGCCGAGTGCTCTCCCGTTGACTCCGGTACTGCACCGGCGCGAGAAGCAGAAGCAGAGTCGACAGGGGAGTGTCAGCAGTCGACCTACCACAGTGAAGACACCGCAGTAAGTAGATCTAAGTACGTTGACTTCAGTTACGTTATTCACGTAGCTGAAGTTGTGTAACTTAGATCAATTTTCCCCTCACCCGTATAGACCAGGCCTAAGAGGGTGATGCCCCAAATCTCACTCATGTCCTTCTATATGATTGCAGTAAGGAAAAATTATTGTAAGGTGTGGCTCCCCAGCACTAAGCTGTGAAATTACCTTGAAAAGCCACATCCATTGCGAGTGTGCACAAGACATCTTGTGCAGTGGTGATGTCATCAACATACTCTCTGTGTGGGAGCGCAACTGCCTCACTTCCCTTGTTGTTCCAAAAGAGAGCATACAGAACTCTCCTGTATGTCCTCAGGCTAGCTCTTTCCTTCGTTTAATTGATCTCCTTGTAGTTAGTGTAGAGTAGTATAGTATAGCTTAGTATACGTAGCAGCATGCATCCAACAAAGTGAGTATTCACCCACGAAAGCTCATGCTCCTATATGTCTGTTAGTCTATAAGGTGCCACAGGACTCTTTGCTGCTTTTACAGATCCAGACTAACACGGTGACCTCTCTGATACTTAGTGTACATAGTATGTCCAGAACCACATTGGGCCCAGAGATAGATGCTCACATCTGGTGCCTTCTGTAGTTGGGTGAGACCCACTCAGTAACTCGGTGCTGCACCTTTGCTCCCTTTGGTGAGGGGGAAGAGAGACTTGAGACTCCAAGCTTCTCAGTGTCTCCAGCCTGATATACTCTAGACCCACCAATGTTATCAAGACCAGCCTCCATGCTGAGGTTCCTCTGACACAGGATGCAAGATGTATTTTGACCTTTTGGCCTTGCTGCTGCCTTCCATCATGCGCCTGAGAACAGAATCTCCTTGTGCTGGAAGCAGATCCCTTATTCAGCTCTGCTTAAATCAAAAGTGGCACTAATGACCAAACTGGCACCACATATTATGGCCTCAGTAGCCTTGGTGGCAACACAAGAAACACCTTTGGCATAGTTGCCCTGAGCACAGACTCCAGACCTCCTCCTCTTGGAGGCATCAAGGAAGGGCTTACAGTCCAGGAGGGGCCACTTTGAAATGCTATAAACAAAAATGGAAATGGTTTACTATCTGGACCACTAATAAAGGATTCTCTCCATCTCAAGCTTGGGTCGCTGCAGTCCTACCATACTTTCTCCACCTTCAGTCTGAGCAATTAGCCTCTCTAAAGATCCAGATGACAGCAATTTTATCTGCTTCTCACAGTTATCTTAAGGACAAACTCATTTTCTCACCCTACAGTCTCCAGGTTCTTAAGGGCATAGAAACATGTTCTTCAAACTCCACACTCCAGTATGGGAGCCTCTGCCTTCAAAGGACCTGCATCTTGTCTTAATGATGCTGGTGGCCCCTCCTTATGAGCCTTTTGCACAAGTACTTACCAACCACTTATAAAAATGGCCTTTCTGATAGAATTTACATCTGCTAGGAGGGTAGGTGAGGTTAGTTCTTTGGTCATTCCAACGTATGCAGTAAAGGCAGCATGAAGTCCTGTCCCAGCTTCATGCCTAACTTGTCATATTTCTACCCATCTCAATGTGTTCCTCCCCAGCCACCCCCCAGGTTTTTCCCCAGGCCCATTCCTACCCAGGGGATACATGTCTCTCTACTCCTAGGTGAAGACGATATGCTGCTGGAAGACTTAGTCCTTGAACAATCTAATTGGTTATTTGCAGTATGTGGGGAGAGGTGCCAGGGAAAACCCATTACTAAACACTGTCACACTGATCTAGGAGCTGAATACAGTATTGTTACATCTTAGCTAGGAAACCATGGCCCTTTGGTTCAAAGATCTTTTCCATGAGAGTCACTCAACAAGAGCCACTTCAGCATCAGTGGCTTAAACAGGTGGGGATATGGAATGCAATTCAGCAGCTTTGAGTCTGGTGAAAGTGTGCAACAAACAACTTCCCTCAATTTAGCATCGCACCCAGATGGGAGAGCAGGGCTACGGGTCCATATTTAGTTAAGAACACCTCACCCACCATCGTCCCGAAACAGCACTGCTTGTTAATCTTCCACAAGAGGGAATGCGCACAAGTCCTGAAAGAAAAAGTTGACTTGCCTGTAGTTATTCATGAGTTACCTCTGCATATTCATGCTACCCGCCCACCTTCCCTATCACCTAAGAGTTCTGTCAGGAGAATATCAGGGCTCTATGGCTAGGAAGAAGGAAATGAGGCCATAGAGGAGTGCGCTCCTTTCCTTAAAGTAGGGTGATGCCATCACTCTAGTGCAAGATCTTCCATGCATCCCTTAACACATGACTTTTCAAGGCAGTTCTATGGCTAGACACCAAGGGGCTCAAATAACATCTCCTGGTAAGTGACATCTTTTTCAGCAGTGTCCATCACTTTCCCATTGGTCATTTTCAGGAAAGTGTAGTTTTGTATATATTGCTGTTTAAAAACATCAAGACACAGTTTTATTACTGTTAGTCTTTTACAGCTTATCACTTCTCTAGCAAAACTCTGAGACCATTGCACTGTTTCCAACCAACCGTGAAATAGCCTCATCTAGGTGACCTGGTCTGACATTTCCATGGTGGTACTCTCCCTATTATAGGAGGATGAAACAGAACATGTTTTCAGGGGCATTCCGTCCCTTTCATACCATCTCCACTGTCTGCTATGTTAATGATGAGTAACACACCTGATTAGCTCACAATCCAAAGCCTTTGGGCACAGGAAATGACCAATCTCTACATAAACATCCTGGAATGGAGAGCAGCCCACTGGCCATTTGAAGGGCACTTCTCCAAATTTTAAATGACAGTACAACATTGATGTATTAGGCAGCAGAGCAGTCCCCATTTTAGACTCCTGTGTAACCTGGTGCATTCATCACCGTGGTACAGGCAGAGCTTTCCATCCTCCTGGCAGACAGCCTCAGCAGAGAGTAGAAAAACCAGTGCTGGTGGTCACTTGGAGCCAAGCAAGCAAGTTTTTTTGACCTGGGTCGAACATAAAGGATCTGGTCCTCCCTTGGCTTCCATTCCGTTGTTCAGACTCTGCATACATGCTTTTGCTACAGTTTCAAACAACTGGGTCTCGCCTTCAGTTTAGTAAATGCACCACTTTTTCTCATTGGTATAAAGGTCTGCTGTATTATTTAATCCTACATTGAGTTTTAAAAGGGTTTGCTTCATGTATTTCATCCTCTCCAGGAAGGTCTAGGACTCAAATATAGTACTTCCTAAATTAACAGTCAACTGAGTGATTGATAGAATGTTCCTTTCATCATCATCTCATAGAAGGCTGCATTTACGGTGGTGATCATGCTGGCTCAGGATCCTGAGATCCAGGAACTAAAGGCTGATCCATAGCATTTCATGGTGGAAGTTGGTCCTTCCTCAATACCCCAAATCCCTCTATAAAGTAGTTGAGTATCTCTTTTTTGGGATGGGGAGGGGAGAAACAGGAAGGTTGAAGTAAATCCCCATTGGTTATCAGGAGAGGGTCAGCTGCATGGTTTCATTGTTAACATGGCTCTAAGTTGCAGTGTGATCTGGAATAATCATAAGTATTTGTGACTCATGAGAATAGTACAAGAAGTCAGTCCATTTCCACCAGAGGCTAACAACTAATTGGGATTCCAGGTGTTGGGGTACATTCCACCTAGGGTAAAGCAGTCTCTGCTGCCTGTCACAAAACTGTTTCCATCGCGGAGATCTGAATGGCTGGAGCTCTGTCCATGCTTTCATATGTTAATAGTCTTTGGACTCCCCTTAGCCTCTAGATTAGATGCTTAGTTTGACAGAGAACTTTGGCAATCTTTATTCAAGTGAACTTCCTCAAACCCATCTCCTTTAGGTCTGGGAACTGCTTGTCAAGCTCCTGTAGTGGGGATTCATGCAGGAAGTGCTCAGAGAAAACTGTTGCTTACCATAGTAACTGTAACTCTTCAAAGCGATTGCCTGTATGGATCCAAGTGTTACCTGCCCTTCTTCCCCATTATTTCGAAGTCTTACCATAAATTCTTGATTTTTAATGGGAGGAACTGATTGGCTGGAATTGTCACACTGTGTCCTTGGGTGTTATGATACAAGAATATCAGCAGGGTGTGCTTGCAGCATCAATGGACAGTGTTCAAAGTTTCAAGTTTGTGCCCCCAAGCTACACGTTGCCTGCAATCTGAATCCATGAAGGCAATTGTCTCTAAAAACCATAGGTACTATAGTAAGCACCCATCCTTTCTCTCGTGTAGAAGAACCTTTAATTTACCTCTGTGTAAAATATGTATATTACTCATTTGGGTCAAGGGGGTATGGAGGCTTGATATTGATACAGCACTTTGAGATTCTCTGATAAAAGAAGCTAGTGCAAAGCATCATGTTAAATTCACTGGCTGCTTCTAAGACTCTTGACAATTGCCCTGTGCTATTCAATAACTCTTTTACTGGAAATATCTTTTGTAGGCTTTCTGATCATCTGCACATTACTTCCTTTCTGTAAGAGGGTTGGGTACCTTTCAGTAAAGGGAGGGGTGGGAGAAACATTAACAACATTTGCTTTAGGCAGGGTGGATATGTGGCTTCTGTGTTTAATACTGCAGAACAAAGCACTTTTATTTTCCTGACCCTCAAGCTGTTTGTAGGTTAAATATCAACTGAACTTAGCAAATACTTTTTATTAGATACAGAACTTACTGCATGCAATTGAGTCTAAGCTTTTCTTGAGACACTGAAGGTTTCTAGGCTTTAAGTATAAAATATCTTTGTTTTTAGCCTCCAAAACTAGAACTGTAACATTCTCCTCGCTGGTTCACAAGAACAAAGCTAACAGAGGGAATGGAGAAGACAGTGAAAAGCCCTCATGTGTGCTTGTATCAGTCCTCTGTTTCCGTTTCAGTCACTGCAAACTTAATGCATTGCTTTCTTTATGTGGTTTGACCAGCTTAGAGGATGGGATTTTTGCCAGGTCCCATTTGCACAATTAATAGTCTTTTTAAAAAAAAAATCAGTTGAATGCCTTATTACAAAACTGTTTCTAATATGAGAGGGTCATGGTTTGGTCTTATCCATCTTGATTGTCTGTCTAACTATAATCATGTCTTAAATGGCTGTGCTTCAACTGTTTATGTTGCAGACGTATGTATAAATTGCATCTCTTGAGAGAGCAGATCTTTGTTTCCCATGTGAAGTAATCTCTGCCTATTGTTAACAATGAATGCAAATGTCACAGAGGTAATTAAAATTGTGATTTGTGGATAATTTGTGTGAAACTGGTCGTAGCACTTAATGTAGGAGTGATGCTGAAACTTCCTATTGCTTTACAATAAAAGATAGGTTTGTCTGGAAATATTGATTGTCATTCTAGTGTGTTAGTTTGTGTATTATATTGCTGAGGGAATACTCTGCAAATACAACATATATTTATATTGCAGGATAAAATCATAATTACCCAACACAATTTGACCAGTTTGTAATACCATTCTGAAATTCAGATTAAAAAAGGAAACTCTCCAATGTACTTTGGTTGCCTGCCACCTTTCAGTTGCTGAAAATAATTCCCAATGCCACTAACACACATTCTTTTCTTGTACTTACAGGATTTTGAAACTCCGAGCAGACGAGTCAGGGGAATACTTATGTGTGTTCGTGTTTGCTAACTCACCTGTAGCCAACGCCACTATAGAAGTGAAAGGTATTTTTGGTTTTTCTCTCTCCAGAAAACTATATCTGAGCAGTGCTCTTTCCTTTCTTCTCTTCTGGGTCCTTTTTGTCAGTAGTTCTCTCTGAGTGTGTCCATACTACATAATTAACTCAAATGTTACTTCCCTTGTGTTAGCTTCTCACGAAGTAATGTTCTGCATCCACACTGGCATCATAGTTGTTCATATGACTTCTGGAGGCACATCCTTTGGTTCAAAGCATTACAGTAAACTGTACCCCAATATGACTGCTTTTGCAGTGTATAATAACTTTTCTGTGCCTTTTGTGGGTACTGAACCCAGCAACTAATTAAAGTAAACCAGTTTAGGCTGTCACGTTCTAGATTTCTCTCCACCGGTGGCACGGTACAGATTCAGTTTGCAGAGGTTACCTGTACCAGATGTTGGCACTGGTTTCTTAGTTATTCCCTGCACATGACCCTTTTTCCTGCCATATCCATTTAACAGTAGTTGTACAAACTACTTCAGAGCTTGAAACTGGACTTGGTGCACTAATGAAAAAACAGATTAGAGCTTAGTCAGTCAGAAGAAAAGGCAGCTAAGTAGTCTGCAAGGTACAAAATCCTCATAACCAACTTTGTAAACCTCACTCCCTTTCAGGTTTTGTATTGCCCTTTGCCATTACATAGGTCTGTCCCTAAACTTACATTGAAGGGGTTCTGTTTCCAGTCCATCCTCAAGCTTAATTAAAAAGTGTAAAGCTTTGTCTGTTGCTGTTCCAATCCTAATGGCAAGTACCAAGGGAAGACAGATCATTGTCTTCTAAATGGGTGGTTGTTTTTTTGGCATCCCTGCGGGTAGCTTCTGACCTCAGTTATTTGATATGTTCCTGTGATATTACCTAAGGAACACCCTTGGCAAAGGCAAACACTGTTAATGGATACATCAGAAACTTCTCTGCCCCCGACTGAAGATATGTTGTATGGCTGAGCTACTGAACTAAGCATAGCAGGAAAGTGGAGGTAACAGACTGTGCAGTCCAAGAGACAACTTATTTGATATTAAAATAAAATTAAGAAAACATAATAGCTGTAAAACTATGGTTAAAAGTGAGTTACGTTGTTCTAACACTTCAGACAAAGGGAGCAAACAATTTCCTGAGGCTTAAAACTATTGCCATGTTAAATAGATTGTATTCTGATCAAGATGTATGAAAAAATACTGTCAAATGTGTGTCTCTGTTCAAAGGATTCCTTTTGCAATGGGCTCTGAGAGAGGATCTTTACATAAAGACTGTCTAGAGAAAGTGGATTTTGGTTAAACGCTGGGTATTGTGCTCATAAGGAGAAAGTGGTGATAGCTCCCTAAAATATATAATTAGGAAACGTACTTAGGAAGGCAAGAGGGCATTTTGTGTGGGAGGGGAGAGGGAGCAGAAATTCATTGCTGATCAGAGTCTGACTGTGAAATGTGAGCAGAGTCACACAACTCTAAGGCCACGTCTATACGACGCGCCGTATCGGCGCGTTACAATCGATTGCTCGGGGATCGATATATCTCGTCTCATCTAGACGCGATATATCAATCCCTGAGTGCGCTTACATCGATTCCGGAACTCCACCAAACCCAACGGAGTTCCGGAATCGACATGGCGAGCCGTGCACATCGATCCCGCGCGGTGAAGACGGGTGAGTAGATCGATTTTAGATAATCGATTTCAGCTACGCTATTCTCGTAGCTGAAATTGCGTATCTAAAATCGATTTTCGCGTGTCGTGTAGACCTGGCCTAAGAATGCGAGTTCTATTGCTTTGCTTGAATCAGTTTAACAGAAGGTTGTGCCATATTTAGTGAGCCTGTTTTCCAGGATTTAGACTGGCTGTGATTTTATGCTGCTTAATCTTGTTTACTATGATTTTGCTCAACTTGCTAAATAATTATTGCTTTACGTAAAATCACTTTTGAATTAGGCTGCTCTTAGGGATGACCCTTACAGGCCATTTCCAGAGAGAAGGACAGCGTCTTAGCTTTGATAAGGGGCAAAAGATGGCCAGCGTAGAGCACTCTGTCAAAGATGCAGCATGAGGCTGTGCATCAGAGTGGCCAACTTTCACATGGTAAATAAGCACCCCGACTTTCACAATAAGCCAAAAATCAAGCTAAAACAAGCCAATCCCTAAGAACCCCAACACTTGATGCGATTAGGTCCCCCCGGCATGCAGTCTGGGACTGTGGTGGGCCCTCTGTGCACCCCTGACTCTCTCCTCCCCTTGCCCCTGCTTGCCAGGAGCTGATCAAAATAAAGAAGCAACAAGCTACAAGCCAACAAGGAACTCACAAACCAGTTAAGCCAAAAACAAGCCCAATTTCTGTTTTTTTTCCCACGGGTTTGGCATGTCTGCTGTGCATTCCCCAAAAGTGCTGTTACTGTGCTGCCCAAGGATAGTTGCAGGCATGCAGAAAACCCGGTGGTGCTACTGAGCAGTGCTAGTGATAAACTCAGTTTCCTGGATTGAACCATTGGCACAAAGGGTAGAGGCAGAACAGTAGTTGATGACATTAACAACTTTCCATGGAAATTATGTATAAATACCTGCGACTGAGTAATCATTTCCAATTATAAGTTAATGGCTATTAAGCACCACTCTCGGGAGGAGCTACACTTGTAGATTGCACAGCAGTCAGTAATTTGAGAGGACTCATGGATCCTATTCTGAAGCCAGTCCATACAACGTCATGATAATTCCTACGCCAGTAGGCATTAAACAAATTTGTAGACATACAAAGTATGGGGTGTGGAGTAATGGGAGAACCCTTGTTAAACATCCTGCAAATTGTGGCAGGCAAATTTTTTTTGTTGAAGGAAAACTCAAAACTTTTGTACAATATAAATTGTTTCCCTACGTAGTGGCTACATAGGACTGTATTTAGGAGAGTCTTCTAAGCTACTGGTGATTACAGGGTTTAACTGCAGAACCAATGTTTTCCTAGAACTGCATATAAATTTATTATGTTGAAAATGATTACTCATTAAGGTTATTGCTACTGCAAGAACCACCGTATAAAAGGTGGAGCATATATGGTGTCACATGCATCCTCTTAAATGTAGAATGTCACTAAGTGACTAGTTTGTATGTTAGGAGTATACTGGTTTCTCCCAACTAACAAACCTTGTTGCCAGTTCAATGGTAGTTTTTTAATATTCATACTGTTCTGGCATAGTAGTTCAAAAAGTCTGGAACCAAGACTTAAAAATCATTCTTCTGGATCTAGACTACTATGCTCTAGCATTAGTGGGACCTCAACTTTGTCCTCAAGTGCCTTACAAGGCTTTCTTTCAAACCCATGGCCACATACTTGCTTACACATCTGTCTATAAAAATGGCATTTGTAGTAGCCATCACCTCGGCTCGGAGGATCGGAGAAATAGGGGCTCTAATGACACACCCTCATTTAATTTTTTTCAGAGATAACCTTATGTTGTGACCACACCCCAAATTCCTCCCGAAAATATCTTCTGCTTTCCATATAAACCAATGTATCCACCTCCCAGCCTTCTTTCCCAAGCCATGCCAGGACAGGAGATGTCAGAAGAGCATTGGCCTTCTATTTGGATAGAACTAAACCTTTCAGAAAATCTCCTGGACCAGTGTTTCTCAATGACTTGTCTGTGGACTGGCACTGGTCCCTGAGATCTCCCTGACACAGTTTAGGAAGGCAGCATGCTAGTCTCTAGTATCAGAAACGCTGTCTTAGACTATTCCTTTCTAGTGCAGAGAGATTTAAAGGATCCTGAATCTCTAAGCGAAGACTCTCTAGATCAGGGGTCTCAAACTCAAATGACCACGAGGGTCACATGAGGACTAGTACATTGGCCCGAGGGCCGCATTACTGACACCTCCGCCCTGCCCCCACTCCGCCTCTTCCCACCCCTTCCCTGCTCCCATTCCAACCCTTCCTCAAAATCCTCACCCCAACTCTGCCCCCTCCCCGCCCCAGGGAGTGCAGGATGGGTGTGGGGTATGGCAGGGGGTCGGGGTGCAGGAGGGGTGTGGCAGTGGGTTCAGGGCAGAGGGTTGGGTGCAGGGAAGGAAGTTGGGATGCAGGGTGCAGCAGGGGGTTCAGGACAGGGGGTCGGGTGCGGCAGGCGGCTCAGGGAAGGGGGTTGGGGTGCAGGGTGCGGCAAGGGGCTCAGGGCAGGGGGTTCGACTGCAGGAGAGGTTCGGGGGGCGGGCTCTGGCCCGGCACGCACTGAGATGTTTATTGCAGTCTCCAGCTTCTTAATTGAAGGAGTCAGGGTGTGGAAGCTTGAACAAAGGCATTATCCAAAATGTTATTTACTGAAGTTAAATAGGTTTGAAACTATGTTTTGGGGTTGCATTACTGGGCAAAGAGTTTTATTCCGATGTCACTGTTTTATTAGTTCTCCACTCAGTTTTTTTAGCTTAGACAAGACCAGAATTTTAATGCGATTGGGGGGAGACTAAAACATGTTTCAGGTTTGCTTTATGCATAGTAAATATGGAAAGAGCCCACTCTTTTCCTCTGCCAGACCACCTTTGTATTCCCGTAACCCTTTGTATTTTTAGCTGCTTGCTTGACATGTAATTTTTCCCACTTAAAAATTCAAAGAATTAAGGGAATCGGAGCATGGTTGTGAACTGATCTTCTGTGCACTGGTACTCCCTACTTGTCAATTTCTACCCACAGGTACGTGCATATAGCTCCCTTTGTCTTCACTGCAAGCTATGGACCAAATTCCATCCGCAGGTCAAAAGCAGCATTATATGCCTTGTGCTTGGAAGGAAATTTTCTTTCAGGGATCAGTTCTAAACATATCATGTCAGACACCTGTAGTGCTGTGTACTGTGTGGCTGTTACATAGTTTAGTGTTTGAAGATATGAGGGTGAGAAAGGGCTCACTCTCAGTTTGTCTTCCTAGGAGTGCGTCTCTCTCTGTCACTGGATTATCTTCCAGGATACACTGTAAATGGAGAGATGGAATTTCTAACTAACAGGAAATAGGTGCTAGTAATATAAAGAATTTTCTCTTGCTTTCAGAATGGCTCAAACGTAATTGTTAGTTACAAAATTATTAGTAGTAGTACCTCTCTTTCTTCTTGATCTGCTTACCCATTATTTTAAAAAGTTCTTCAAACTGAGGAACTATTTTCCTCTTTTTTTGATGTAGAAATAAAAATAAGATGCATAAAAGCACTTCACAAAAATTACCTCTGAGGTGTAATGAATGAGAAAGCAATTAACTGATTTTTAAGAATGGGGAAACTGAAACAAAGCATGTGGCTTGTCCAAGGTCATACAACAAGTCAGTATCTGAGCAGGGATTACAATGTGGCTTCTAGTCCTCTGCTTTTCAGATAAACACTACTGCTCAAAAGCATAAGTGAAATCTAAATCCAGTGTGAAGAGAAAAGAACTAAAGTTGTGCATTTGATTTTCCTTTCCTAATTACAAAGTGGACACTAATTGGCTAGGTGGGTAGGACTGCTGAAAAGGACCTAGGGATTGTAGTGGATCACAAATTGAATGAGAGTCATCATTTAGGTGATTCAGTTCCAAAAAAGGCAAATGTGTCTCAGGGGTATATTAATGGGAGTGTGGTATGTAAGGCACAGAGGGTAATTGTTTCACTCTACTTGGCATTGGTGAGGCCTCCGCTGGAGTAATGTGTCCACTGCTGGGAGTGACGCTTTAGAAAAGATACGGACAAACTGGAGAGAGTCCAGAGGAGAGCAACAAAAATGACTTATGAGGAAAGGTTGAAAAAAAACCCAACTGGACATGTTTAGTCTTAAGAGATCCCCCCATAGTCATCTTTTCTCAACAGTCTTCAGATATGTTGAAGATGGTTAAAAAGAGCACAGTGATCAGCTCTCAATGTCCAGAGAAGATAGGACAAGAAGTAAGGGACTTAATCTGTAGCAAGGGAGATTTAGGTTAGATATTAGGAAAAACTAAATTGTTCTGGAATAGGCTTTTCAGGGGAGGCTATCACCTTGTGGTGCTGTCAAGAATGGTCCAGGTTTACTGCAGTCCAGTAGGGGTCTGGACTAGATGATCACCTGAGGTCCCTTCCAGCCCTACATTTTTATGATTCTATTGCTAAATTCCTGATCCAGGTGAACTAGTATGGTCTCTGCTGCTTAATTGCAATCTGCACAGTAAAACCCAACTGCCAGTTAGCCTAGGCTCTCTGGCAGAATAATCATTGGGTTAATGTCTCAGCCATAGTTTGAAAATCAGCTAGCTTAGGAGGCTCTGGAATATTAATATTCCATATCAATCTCCCTTCAATAGACTGCATGCTAGAAATAGTCTTTGTCCTAGTGGAATTAGAAATTGCACATCCAGCAATAAAGTAGAATGTATCCTTGTCACTTATGCTCTCTTTGGGATAACCCAACACAAATGTCCTCTCCTTAAAGGAATGTAATTATCTCCTGACTCTAGAAGAGTTTTAGGTCACCCTGCAGTTGGAGCGACTGTCCTAGAAACCCCTCTGCTGCCCCCCCGCCCCATTTTTCTAACAGTTTGCTGATGCAGTAAAAGTGGGCCAGCATTAGCAGTGCTGATTTACTGCACCTTCCTCCTCTGCAAGGCTTTGCCCTGCTTTCCTCTCTGCTGATATATGGCAGTGAAAAGCTCAGTGCTGACAGATGGAGACTGTGAGAGGTTGCAGTTTAAGCCGATGAATCCTGTTTCTCCTTTTCCTAATGGGAGTAAGTTACAGTCACTCTCTAATCCTGTGATGCCAGCTTTGGGACTATCACCCTGTTGCCTGCTAGCCTTTCTCTTCTGGCCCTACCTCCTGCCTGTTCTGTTCCATGAAATGGGACATACCCCCTGCATCTCACATTCTTAGTGCACAACATAGGAATGTCTCTAGGGCTCACCTGACTGTTTGGAAGCCAGCAACAGGGAAATTAAGCAAAGGCCAAACTAGTGGGAAGGAGGAGGTGACCTCTGAATCGGTTAGGGGGCCTATGAATCCTCCCACATGCTCCACAGGCCCTTGCCTTTTGTCCACCTCCTTTCAGAACTCTGTTAGTAAGAACTGGTGTCCCGTGCAGTAGAAAAGACTCTTGCTCAGCAAGTGCCTCATTCCTTCTGGAGGCTCTATGGTGTGTCCACAAGAGGAGACTGTAAGTAGACAGTGAACCTAGTTTCCCTACGTGGCAGTGCAGAGCACGAAGGTAGCTTTCCTGTAGCTGTTTAGAGACCCTCAACATGAAAACTCCATTTGTCTGAAAGTCTAGTGCCTATCGTAGTCTCAGGTAACAGCTAGAATCACTATAACCATGGGAGAAAAATGTTGCTAACTCCTTTATTTCTTTAGTTTGTTTTGTGCATTTGACTGTCCTTTGGATATAGTCTGTCTTATAGTTTAACATGGCTAATCAGTTTTCCCCTGCTGAAGAGACCACTAAATTGAAATCAGAGGTGAAAACCTCTTTACTATTTTATAGGATTGTTTTTAAACTCTCAGAGCTTACTGTTTAAAGTGGAGATCTACCAGAAACTTCTGGAATTTTTCATATTACTCAATTTAAAAAAAAAAAATTCCGGTTGCCAGTATTCCTCTATTAGAGTGTAAGCCTCTTTCAGGTTAACTCTGTGGTCGCCAAACTTTTACCTTGCACCCTCTTTTGCCCCTGTTTGCACCCCATTCCCAGAGCTGGGACTGGGAGTGGGGCCTTGACCGTGGGAGGGGAGGCGGAGAAGGGGAGGCATAAACAGAAGTAAGGAGTCAAGGTTGTGGCCACAGCTGGGGGCAGGCGTGGGGCCGGCAGTGGAACATTGGGTCAGCAGCTAGGACCCCGGGCCAGGAGCGGAGTCCCAGGTGCGGCTTCAGCTGCCAGGGCAAGGGCCACGAGTGGAACTGGGTTGTGTTCCCCTCCTCCATGGGGGCTAGCTAGGGACCCAGTCCCCGCCCCCCGAATATTCCTTTGCACCCAGTTTGGGGAACTCTGGGTTAATCTTTACCTCTTCTAGGGATATTATCCAGTGTCAGCTGATATACTCAACTAATTCTACACAATAATAGCTATGTTTCCTTCTTGTTTGGAGGGGCAGCATGTTCTGGTCATTCAAGAATATGGGACTGGGAGTCAGGAGCTCCTGAGATATAACCCTGGGTCTGCCACTAAACTTACCCAGGGGCCTTGAGCAAGCCATTTGTTTGTTTTTTTTCTCCCATTTTTTAGATAGGCAATCTTGGTAGAGCTGGCTGGCTAGTAGGATTAATGCATGTAAAGAGTTTAAAGAGAACTACACCTCTACCTTGATATAACGCTATCCTTGGGAGCCAAAAAACCTTACTGCATTACAGGTGAAATCGTGTTATATCGAACTTGCAGCCCCACCTCCCCAGAGCACTGCTTTGCCATGTTATATCCGAATTCGTGTTATATAGGGCCGTGTTATATTGGGGTAGAGGTGTACTATATAAGTGCAAGAAACCAGGTGAATGGGTCTCTCTCTGGATGAGTGTGTTTGGTTGTGATGCTGTCCTTGCAGTGACGATCAGCTAGTTGGTTTCTTCACTTGAAGGAGATAATGGTTGGATGTTGCAGTGACTTCCTATTTTGTAGTTCAAAGACCTCTTCTTTTCTGACCCTACTTCTTAAGAACAAGAATGGCCATATTGGGTCAGACCAAAGGTCCATCCAGCCCAGTATCCTGTCTACCGACAGTGGCCAGTCCCAGGTGCCTCAGAGGGAGTGAACCTAACAGGTAATGATCAAGTGATCTCTCTCCTGCCATCCATCTCCATCCTCTGACAGAGCTAGAACACATTTCCTTACCCATCCTGCTTATAGCCAATTAATGGACTTAACCTCCATGAATTTATCTAGTTCTTTTTAAAACCCTGTTATATCGTAGCCTTCACAACCTCCTCAGGCAAGGAGTTCCACAGGTTCACTGTGCACTGTGTGAAGAACTTCCTTTGGTTTGTTTTAAAACCTGCTGCTCATTAGTTTCATTTGGTGGCCCCCAGTTCTTTATATTATGGGAACACAGTATAATTTTCCTTATCATTTTCTCTACATCACTGATTTTTAATACCTCTATCATATCCCCCTTAGTCTCCTCTTTTCCAAGCTGAAAAGTCCTAGCCTCTTTAACCTCTCCTCATATGGGAACCATTCCAAACCCCTAATCGTTTTAGTTGCCCTTTTTTCTGAACTTTTTCTAATGTCAGCATATCTTTTTTGAGATGAAGACAACATCTGTACGCAGTATTCAAATTGTGGGTGTACCATGGATTTATATAAGGGCATAAGATATTCTCCGTTTTATTCTCTATTCTTTTTCTAATGATTCCTAACATCCTGTTTGCTTTTTTGACTGCCACTGCACACTGCGTGGACATCTTCAGAGAACTATCCTTGATAACTCCAAGATCTCTTTCCAGATTAGTTGTAGCTAAATTAGCCCCCATCATATTGTATGTATAGTTGAGGTTATTTTTTCCAATGTGCATTACTTTACATTTATCCACATTAAATTTCATTTGTCAAATAAATGGAATCACTTTATTTCTTTACCTTCCAAACAGAATTTCACTTTAGAAATGCATTTCTAAAGTGAAATTCAATTTAAATACCAGAAAATGCTATTTGAGTGATACAGTGCAAAATAACTGTCATGCTGAAACCATGAGCTTCTCATTCTGGCTGAGAAATATTTTCACAATAAAAGGCATGATGCAATTATTTGCCAGCAAAGGGCAGATGAAGCTTCTACTTATCAGTCATTTTGGAGGTCTTGTTTATTCCATTTGCTGGCCTGACTTGAATAATCAAATTTATTTAGCTTCCCAAACTAATTTTCAGCTGCACATGTGCTGTAATGAACACAGATTTTCTACCTTCCTTCTGTAAGGATGACTGTCCAGTGCTCATTTGAGCAAAGTGGAGAGTGGCAAAGGAAGCTTTGGCATTGAATGAGCCCTGGAATAATTTCCAGTGTCTGAAGTCTGTTGCTGGAGCACTTGGCTTGGACTTTGACTGGATTAACAGTTCACTGCCCAGCAGTCACATAGCAGGCCACATGTGACATAATTAGCAGGCTAGAAAGGGAATGGCTCTTAAAGGTGGTGGTCGCTGCTGCACACCAACCCATCTGCTAAGTGAAGGTTCAGCTCAGGCAGTCCATTGATCCATTCTAATCTCTCAAGGTATTATAGTTCAACAGGCTACAGTGGCAAAACTGGCAAAGTGATGGCAACAGTATTATTTATAAACAAATGCATGCCAGCATGGTGTGTTCCGGTGGAAAGGCCCCATTCTGGGTACATAGTTCCCATGCTTATCCGTGACCTACTGTGGAATGTAGGCTTATGGTAGAATGGATTGGAGAACCCCAAGATAAAGGAGAGATTCCAGTATCTGCAAGCCCTTCTATACTGCAGGTACCACCCTGTGTGAGTGTGAGATGTCTCTAAATCATGTCTGTGGCCTGGTCCACACTACGCCGTTAAATCGATTTTAACAGTGTTAAATCGATTTAACGCTGTACCCGTCCACACTACAGTGCTCTTTAAATCGATTTAAAGGGCTCTTTAAATCGATTTCTGTACTCTACAAACAGAGACGGAGTAAGCTAAAATTGATAGTATTACTTCGGAATACTGTTAGTGTGGACGGAAATCGACATCATTGCCTCCGGGAGGTATCCACAGTGCACCACTGACACGCTCTGGACAGCAATCTGAAACTCGGACGCAGTGAGCAGGTAAACAGGAAAAGCCCGCGAACTTTTTGAATTATATTTCCTGTTTGCCCAGCATGGAGCTCTGATCAGCATGGTGGCGATGCAGTCCCAAATCCAAAAAGAGCTCCAGCATGGACCGTACGGAGATACTGGATCTGATCGCTGTATGGGGAGACAAATCTGTTCTATCAGAGCTCCGTTACGAAGACAAAATGCCAAAGCATTTGAAAAAACTCCAGGCTACACAGTACTGCATGGACAAGCGTAATGGAAGCCAGAGACTCAAATGGACACTAATGGAGGGAGGGGTACTGAGGACTCCAGCTCTCCACAGTCCACAGCATTCTCTGAAAAACTATTTGCATTCTTGGCTGAGACTCCAGTGCCTGTAGGTTCAACACACTTGTCCGGCGTGGTTCAGGGAATAGCTTCTCAGTTTACTCCCCCCTCCAACACTACGTGAAAGCAAAGGAAACAAAATGGCTTGAAGTCATGTGTTCCTTGACTTCTGTCAGAGGGTCGGTGTAATGTTAAAACTTCGGAGACTGAGGAAATTGCTTGCTGTTGTTCTAGCTACGCGCCTGATCGCCGGTGCACAGTTGACAAGTAAAACGCGCCACAGGCATAGTATTTCGCTTACCCTGCTACCCTTCACCGTGCTGGTGCATAGATGGTGCAGTAGGACTGGTAACGGTCCTTAATGAACCCGAGAGCCATGGCTTGATAATTGTTCAATTATCTAACATGGTGGCCTGAGAAATGAGGCCAGCCGGGGGGGCGCCTGGATAAAAAACGAACAGGAATGATCCTGGTCACTCCAGTAGATGTTACAGAACGGCTGGTAACCGTCTCATCATAACACTGGGGGCTGAGCTTCAATCAAGCCCCCTCCCTTTCATGTGTAAAGAAAAGATTCTGTAGTGCCTGGACTATCATAGCAGTGGGATGCGGGCTCCTCTCCCCACACCGCTTAATGTCCTGCCTGGACTATCATAGCACCGGAGGCTGCCTCCCCCTCATTTTATGTCACTAAAAACTCCTGCATTCTTTATTACTTCATGACACAAATGGCGGGACACTGCCACGGTAGCCAGGAAGGTTGGGGGAGGAAGGGAAGCAATGGGTGGGTTGTTGCAGGGCACCCCTGTGAATACTGACATGGCAGCTGTGCTCTCTGATACACTGTTCCTCTAGTACACTTGCCCCATATTCTAGGTCAGGACTGACTCTATTTTTAGAAACCATAAAGGAGATTGACTTGGGGAGTCATTCCCAGATTTGCTTTGCGCCCGCCGAATCTCAGCCAGGGGCACTCATGATAGCAGTAGACAGTACAAAGGGGGAGAGATAACCGTCATCTCATTGCCAGTTTACTCCAGCAGTGAACGGTAAGACAACGACTGGTAACCATCTCTGCTATCATGCAAAAGCAAATGAATGCTGTGTGTAGCGCTGGAGTATCGCCTCTGTCCGCAGCATCCAGTACACATATGGTGACTGTAAAATAAAAAAAAGCTGAACGGGCTCCATGGTTGCCGTGCTATGAGGCGTCTGCCAGGACAATCCAGGGGAAGGGCGCGAAAGGATTGTCTGCTGTTGTTTTCCCGGAGGAAGGAATGACTGAGAACATTTACCAGAACCACACCTGCGACAATGATTCAACCCAGAATTCCAAGGGGCAGGGGAGACTGCGGGAACTATGGGATAGCTATGGGATAGCTACCCACAATGCAACGCTCCAGAAATCGACGCTAGCCTCAGACCATGGACGCACAGCACTGAATTACTATGCCTAGTGTGGCCGCGTGAAATCGAATTTATAATATGTTTTATAAAACCGGTTTAATGTAATTCGGAATTATCCTGTAGTGTAGACGTAGCCTGTGTAATGGTGGTGGTTAGAATTCTCTTCACTTGTTTTTCTAAGCCCATCCCTATTATGGTGTAAAAAGTCCTCAGTTGGATGGCTGGAGCCTGAACAACAGCCAGGTTCCTATATCTCAGTCTCAGGTCAAATCCAAGATCTTGCTTTAAACCTTGGGAAAGTTGCTTTTCAGCTAGCTTGGCATGACTTTGAACTCCTGCAAATTAGAGTTCAAAGAAGACTAAATCCATTCAGAATCCTCAATTATAGATGTTCCACCAGGCAGGAGACTATTCTGAGAACTTTTAAATCTGTTCCTAAATATGAAAGTCCCTGCAGGACAACTGGAATTGATTTGTATGTGATTCTGCTGCAGTTGAGATCAGTGAAGGAACTTCAGCCTTATAAGTCTCTTCCCTTAATAGGGAAGGGGCATAGACAGAAGATGATTGTTATGACTGTATGTAGTCCTCAACATTTCGGGTCCCATCCATTCACCCCACCCCCAGTTTTTACAGCCTGAACTTCATAACCGGGGCAGATGTGAGAGTTTATTATTTTATGTGATTTACATTTTGGAAGTTGGACTTGGCTTGGAAGAGCAGGTGCCCACTTCTTTGGGCATTTTATAATTTAAATATCTGTTCAAGCTCTCTGAGCTTGAAATAATCACTTTTGAAAGGAATGGTTTGTAAATGCAGAACTTCTGTTTGTATTTTGTAGCTAGTCCTGATATCACTGTCCACAAGCGAAGTGAGAACAAAAATGAAGGGCAGGAAGCGGTCATGTATTGCAAGTCTGTGGGCTTCCCCCATCCCGACTGGGTGTGGCGCAAGAAGGTCAATGGAGTATTTGTGGTGAGTGAGAGCCATAATGTCAGTATGCAGGCCTGAATTAACCTGCTGAAGCTTCTGATAGGAGAGAGAACTGGAATCCTTATTTGTTCCCAGTGTTGGGCACTCTAATGCCTTGTAACTTCTTTGAAAAACTGATTGGGGGGCGGGGGGAAAGGGAGGGGTGTCTGTTTGAATCTTTACTGAACTGGAGCTGAAATGATTTGCTTAATAATGAAATAAGTAATTCTGCTTACCTTTAAAGTTAGTAGCTGAAATACTGATAGCTTTCTAAAATGGTCTCCTTTGTCCTCCATTCCTATGCAAGCAAAGCTGCCTGTTACACCACTGCTGGGTGTGACCACTAAATGAACTGGCAAGAACATGGAAGGATGGTGTAATTTGCAGTGGGCAACTTGAACAGGATACATTCGGAAAGTCCCTTCAAATCTATGTTTAATGGGCAAGAACACCAATTTAAAAAAAAAAATGTCATTAGCATTTTATCATTTGCTTTCATTTTAAGCAGATTCTCCACATACCCTGGAAATCCAGTTTTCCAATTATACCATGTAAAGAAATGACCCTTGGCATTCACATGTGTGACAGAAGCTACAGCTAAGCTTATTCACATCTATATTAGAATGCAAGATTAATGTTGATGTCACTGGCTGCTTTAATTTTATGCACATTCTGTGCTATTGTAGTATAGGTGAATTTTATTGCAGTGGTGGTGATAAAAGCAATAACACAAGCATTCCATGGTGGGTAAAGTATCTCAGCCAAAACAGTGCAAAATGGTCCCGTTTCCCCATGATATCTACTAACATAGATTAATTTTCTTATTATGAAGCTGATTCATTAAGTTCACTGTGAGAGTGGCAGTAAAAGCTTTGGCAATCATATTTTCCATGTGGATACTTGTCTCTTGGGCAAAAGATTAGTGGTTGAAACTGTACATTGTCCTGGCTTTTACACATTGCTTGTGAATAATAAACATGCTTATAAATAGAGAAAATATCATGATATACCTATTATGGAATACATTTGTTCTTTTAAGTGAAAATTTCCCAACTCTCTCTTTGATGGTGAAAACCACATTAATTATTTCTTAGGAAAACCAAAAATGGATATATCAAGTCCAAGCTGGACCTGGTGCAAGCAAATCTGATGCACCTCAATCCTAACCTATGGAGTTTCTTGTATTTCCAGTCCAGGGTCCCATTCCCCTGCAACTCTACCCTGGCACCTTGACCCTAACCTGTAGTTCTTCCAGTTTTTGCAGATTCTGCAGCTGACTTTGCAATGTGGACAGAGTCCCCCTATGGGCTGGACTGAGACAATACTCACTTTGCTTGTGACCTAAGGGCTAGTATAAAGCGGCAGTGCTTTAATGTGCCTAGCGTGGTCGCGGCGCAGCGCTAGGGGAGAGCTCTCCCAGTGCTCTAAAAAAACCACCTCCACACTTTACAGCTTTACAGCCTTGAAATTTGCCGTGCTCGGGTGTGTGTTTATGTATACTAGACACCATTATTTGGAAATTACTTAGAAAATCTGTGTGCTGTGCATTGACTTCAGTTGAATCTGAACCAAAGTAATAGGGTCCATCAATTTTTAAAGTTGGATGGAAGAATGATACCCAGCGAATGCATCACAGAATCAAAACTGTTACATAGTCCACTCTTATGAGTCCAGACATCCAGCTGGGCTACTCTCAGAAGTGACTTGATCAAAATGGCATGGAAAAAATTTGCAGCCTCACATGACTTTCAGATCAAAATGTGTTTTACCTGCTAGCCCTGCAAATATACCTTCACATCATCGGTAGTAATTTCTGAAGTTTAGCTCCATCTGTGCAAGCTTATTGCTTAGAGTTGACCATTGGGACTTGTCAATTCCACTGATAACACAAGCCAGAAAAGCATTCTGTTTACATGATCATGGCTGTGTTGGTGTTGGATCTCTGACAGTAATAAAAAGGAGTGAAAAAAATGTAAATTTTGTCATTGCAGTGAGCAAGTCTGCTGATTTAAGGTGCCATTTTTATTTTCCTTTCAGAGCAGAACTGCATTTTAAGAGACTGGAGACTAACTTTAGCTTTTGTAAATATTTTGGAGCTTTTAAAGACTGAACACTTAAACATTAGACTGTTGAATAGTCTGAAGTAACCAGCCTCTTCGCTTTTACAAGAATCTCTTTAAATTTTCCCACCTAACACAGTAACTGAGTGGAAACTGTATGTCTACATGGCAATGGGGTGTGTGGGGGCAGGGTGGGAAGCGGACACCTGCGACAGTGAGTCTCACTGACTGGGGCTTGCATTATAAGGGCTAAAAATAGCAGTGTAGATGTTCCCTCTAGAGCCTGGGCTGAGACCCCTCCACCTCACCAGATTTCAGGATCTGGACTGCAGTCCAAGCAAGAATGTCTACACTGCTATTTTTAACCCTGTAGCATGAGAATGAGTCAGTTGACCTGGACTCTGAGACTTGCTGCCACAGGTTTTTCTTTGCAGTGCTGACATACCCTAACAGCTTATCACCTGGGCTTACTCAAAGTTCTCATTCCCCTCTGTTCCCTTTCTGCTTTTTACAGGAAATCAACAACTCCTCTGGCCGATTCTTCATTATAAATAAAGACAATTACACTGAGCTGAGTATCACAAACCTCCAGATAAGTGAGGATCCCGGCGAGTATGAGTGCAATGCAACCAATACAAGTGGCTCTACCTCTGCCACCACCATCCTGCGAGTGCGCAGCCACTTGGCCCCTCTCTGGCCCTTCTTGGGGATATTGGCAGAGATTATCATCCTTGTTGTTATCATAGTGGTTTATGAGAAGAGGAAGCGGCCAGATGAAGTCCCAGACGGTAAGAGTGTTCTCAGAGCCACTTGTAAAACTTATGAAACCAGGTCATTGAGAGAAAATAAGCACCATAGTCCATGAAGAGTTCTGAAAAGTTCTCATTTCAGCAGCTGTTCTCTCTCCAAATATTAGGCCCTTCACAGTAGCTCTGCAGAATCTGTACATTAATTGCTAGCTTTGCTTGTCCCTGATTCCTCATGCTATAGTTGGACAGTTACTACTGAATCTTTGAAATGTTTATTGTAAAACTGGTAGAGGTTCCATGGTTCCATCTCTCTTCCCTGCTATAGCCCTTAGATCTGACACTTAGTCATACAGCATAGGAGAATAAACTGAACCCCCCCGCACCAAGTCCCTCTTAATGTGTCCTCCTAAATCTGGCAAGCTGTGTTGGATTGAGCAATATTCAGGGATAGGTTTTCATGTCACATTAAAGAGATCTTAATTTTGACTTCAAATGATCATAGGGAGACAATGATTTAATTGTTCTTATAGTCATTCATCAGTTATTTGATATTTAAATAAGACTCTGGTCTCGTAATACGAGTTTTGCATCCTGGTCTCTGCTGAAAGCATCAGTAATGTTTTTCACAGTGTGTTTTATGTAACTGAGGTTACATAATGTAATTAAGGAATGTTCTGGAGATTTTAGTCTAGCTGTGTCCATTGGGTTAAATTCCAAGATGAAAGGAGCTAAGTTATCTGCCTTCCAAGCTGGTGGTAGGATTCATTAGTTAATGTGTGTAGAGTGTTTAGGAAAAGTAGAGTTTTTATTTTATCCTTATTTGAGCTCTTTGCACTATATCTTCCTCTCTTTAAGGAAGAGCGACAGTTTCGGAGGAGAAACTGGTTTATGAAAGAGACAGACTGGTGAACAGACTTTTAACGTAACAACCAGTTGCTTACAATGTTGTCTGTCAAAAGCCTACCCAAGTTGTCCTAGTGAGGAACTTATTGCTCACTATAAGGATGTGATGTTTTCAAGTGATCAGGGGAAGCGGGTGCAGCAGGGAGTGACCATGTCCATATATAATTCACTATCATTTTATAATACTGGAGAAGCCTCGTGTATCAGACAGGTACTACAGTGCTCCAGTGTACCATGGCTTATGCAACAATAACTACTGTAGCTGAGGCAGTACAACAGATTGATTATTCAGTAGTCTTCAAACGTTCACCTATTGGGATGAAAATTTCTGAGCCCAACGGTGAACTTCTTTGCAAAGTTGGAGCGAAAATAGCTCTACCATTTCTGAGTAATACCATGGAGAACAGAAAGTCTTCATTAAAAAGTTTTTTTTTTAATAAATAGCCTCATCAAAACAGCCGAGGCTTGTAAATTTCAATCTGACATGGAGTAATGCATATCCTGGGTTCTGAGAAAATCTGCTTTGGTTCAGCCAAGTTATGTGAATGTAAAAAATGCCTACAAAGCATGCACAGAGACTTTGTCCTTAGGTGCATTTCTAACAAGCTTAGCAAAGTGGTGCACAGTGATGCATACTCACTGTAGTGATGGGTGGCAGTATAAAACTCTAAACTAGTCCCAAGGTGGCTCTCAACCAGCCCACAAAACTTTACATGTGTGCTGATAAACTTTTAATTTTTAAAGACCTTCTCCTCTTTACTAGTCTTTTTCTCTGTTTACAACCCCCTTTTTGCTCAGCAGAATATGCACTAGGCTGGGATTCAGAATAGCCTGTGTTATAGTACCACCTTTTCCATTGGTGGCTCTTCATAATCCATTGCATTTTTCTACCCTTTATTTAGTGAGGGCTGACCAGAGGTTACAGCAGAATCTTAACACTTGCAATTTGGCATGGAAAACAGTGCATGGACTTATTCCAGAGGAAACTGGTGTTCATTTGGTCAAGTGCCAAGCATTTGTAATGACATTAACTTAAACTCATTAAGTGCGCACCTAAAATGATTTATGCATCAACAGTTAAGTGTACTGAATATAGGCTCCCATGAAATGTTCTCATTTGGTTTGGCCACTCTTCTCAGATCCCCAAGATCATCTCCTCCAGTAGAGACATTCTGGTAATGATATGCCAAAGAGTTGAGATTACTGAATCTGCTTGTTTTGTTTGCTGTTCTCAAGGCAACTAAGCTCAAGGCCCTTAAGATGCTTCTCTTCTCCTCCCTCTTCCCACTTCCTTTTCTAGGGGAGGAAATTAAATGTAAATGTCTCCGTGTGTGCCATTAAGGTTACCTGGATAAAGGAAATCCAGGTAACATTAATCCACTCAACTTCAAAAACAGTTAGTTCTGGGTCAGATGTATGTCCTGGAGTCCCCTGGCTGTTCCTGTTCTTTTACAATCGCATCATAAAGTTTTTCTCTGCTGCTACTGTGGAAAACACCTTCACAAGCAGTGACTGTTCACATGCTGCTATCAAATGTACGTTAAAGAAAATGAAAAACCTGGAGAAGTCACTGATCTTTGAGCTTTCAGTTATATTAAGCAAAACATTCCAAGGAGAAGCGATTTTTAAACTGACTGCCCCTTTGAATACTAAAGTCATGAAATGCCAAAGTTAAGGGTGAACATTAACTGTGCCTTTGTGTGTGCCATTTGCATTGCACTTTCAATTACATCTAAAACCCATGTAGCACTATTCTCCTCTCTACATATCAATCTATGGAAGTGCTAAACAGTGAGCTGTATTTAATTTGCTAAAGAAGAAGTTAATATTAACCCTTGTGTACCATATGCCAGAGCATTGTGTAGCATTTCATTAATGCATCTTGTTCTAATTAACACTAATTATATTAACAGCTGGAAACACAACTGTGATCCATAATCTGCACTGGCTATCAGTTAATTTCCTTGGGGCTGTTTTAAGGTGTTCATTTTGATCTGTAAAAGCAGCAGAGAATCCTGTGGCACCTTATAGATGTTTTGGAGCGTGAGCTTTCGTGGGTGAATACCCACTTCGAAGTGGGTATTCACCCACGAAAGCTCACGCTCCAAAACGTCTGTTAGTCTATAAGGTGCCACAGGATTCTCTGCTGCTTTTACAGATCCAGACTAACACGGCTACCCCTCTGATTTTGATCTATGAAGTCCTAAATGACTTGGTTCCTGGCTCTCTCCCCATATAATACTACTGCAGCTGTAATCAGTGGAAGTGCTTAAGCTATCTATCAGTCCTTCCTGGCTTACTGAAGAGGAAGGTTAGTGGCACGGGGTCCTCAGTGAGGGCCTTTGACTCTGGGATGTACCCTCACCCCAAGATCTACCAAAAATCTTTCCACAGACTCTACAAGCTACCTCCTTCCTTGAGCTTTGGCTGTTTTATTCCAGGGTGGAGTGACTGGAGTGACATTCCTAATAGAGATTTTCCTATGGAGTGGCAAGTAGGAGAGGCAGTCAGGAGAACACTTGAATGGAGTAACATGGCCACTTGTGTCTTAACTTGAGAACTGTATGCTCATAGGTCATCAAGATCTATCCAGACAGTTTAGTCTGCTCCAGGCTACCTACTTTAGCTTATCAAGTGGCTGTTAGTCGTAAACAGTCTGAGTGACATAGCACACACAATTTTCATCTACAGCCTAACCTTCTGGTATACTCTATCCCAGTTCAGAGTCCCCTGAAGGCAGGCTTTGGGGGAGGAGGGCAGATCTGTTTCCAGTCTCCTCTTCTTTTAAAGATCTCCAAGGCTTTTTAGTAACCTGCTGTACTGTCTCTGTAAGAAGATTTCAGAATGTGATTTTTTTTCTCTATAATACATCTCTGTGACTGAATGCAAATGAGACCTCTCATAATCTATATCAGGGAGAAGGAAAAAATTTTTTTCTCCGCTGGAATATTTCCAGTTACATAGAAACTCAACAGGGCCAAATTCCAGCAACTTTCTTCTTATAAGGCACAAACCCCACCAAACAGCTGGAGCAGGATTACTTCAATGCCTTGAATGTTCCTTCTACTTCAAAAGGGGTATATCATAAACTCCCTCCCTCTCATTATCCCCAGCCCAGTGTCATCTTTCAGAAATCAGCATCGTCTTCCCAGACCATAGGAGTAAAAGAGTGTACTTGATATTTAGTTCTTCAGAGGCCTGGAAAGTTATGCCTCATTCTTTATCTTAAGAGTCAAAGGGGAGGGATAGCTCAGTGGTTTGAGTATTGGCCTGCTAAACCCAGGGTTGTGAGTTCAATCCTTCAGGGGGCCACTTAGGGGTCTGGGGCAAAAATTGGTCCAGCTAGTGAAGGGGGGGCTGGACTCGATGACCTTTCAAGGTCCCTTCCAGTTCTAGGAGATTGTTATATCTCCAATTATTAAATAAAAATAAAAATAAAAAAAAAAAGTCTAAACCAGCTTGTGAAACAGCATACATTCAAGATCCCTGAGCTCAACCCTGACTCTGATGGACAAGGAATGGGGGCGGGGAGTATCATTGCTGAAAAGGATGATTTGGTGCTCTTCCCCAGACTGGCTACTTGATGAACAAGGAACATTCATCCCATAGCCTATATTGGTGTTGCCAGGATGCACACACATGCAGGTGTGTTGCTAGCATAAAAACACACAAAACTCACTACAGTCTTTAACTCTGGCATTTCCTGACTTGAGTTCCTGTCTATTCAGCCTCAATGTTGCATGAACATAGCATTTAGCATTTAATTTCATGTCTCTCATTCCAAGGAAAAGGGGAAGAGAGTACTGTAAAGCTCCTTTGTTAATATTTCCCTTTACTGACATACTCAAGTTGTTCACCTTTTTGCTGCTGCTATGTAGCAGAAAGAGGAAAACCAGTCTCTAAATCCAGTGAAAACTGTATTCCCAACTGGAAATGTTAATACAGTGTCTGAGTTATTACAATTTTAGCTGTAGTGCCTTGACGACTAGGGGTATCCTTTTGCATCCCACAGTAAGAGATTCTTTTCAGTGAACACTTCAGGAGGGAGAGACTGTGCTTGATCCCCTTCATAATTTTTAAATAAAAACCTGACCTTGCTTCCCTCATGACACACAAACACATTTCTTTTTGCAAACAGCTGTCAGGGTTCATAAGGCTCTCATACTGTAGTTGAATAGTGTGCAGCTTTCAACATCAGGAGCTGCTGAAAAGTCACATATCAAGTCCAGGCCTAGGGTGCTGATCCTTCACTGCATGTATGACCAAAAGTTTTCATTGAGGCAATGCTGATTCATTTTGCCCAGTACATATGTTGGTTGGTGGGCATTTTACAGTGAAAGGAGGCAAATAGCTCTCTCCCCTCTCCCCATGGTAGTTTAAGCTGCTTAATTTTTTGAAACTAATGACAGTCATAGAAATCAGCCATTGTGACCTCTGTAATATTTTAAAGGCTCTTAAATGAAGGAAGTTCTTTTACTTAGCAAATCACTTTTTAAGAGGGTGTTTTTCTTGGGTAAGTAGAAAGTAAAAACTCCTTGGTTACATTCCTACCGAAGAATGTAGCAAGTGAACAGTTTTTATTTCCAAATCCATTTTCTACATACTCTTAGTTTAAAGCCATGAAATAACTTAGTTATTATAACACGTGCCTTCTCTTTCTTCCCTTTTCATTTGTCAGCTTAATTGGAAGTAAACTATTTCCATAAATATTTCTGCTCCAGCGGTGCAGCAGTTGCATTCCATTATCCCACATTTTTTCTAATACTCATTTTTCTTGCTTTTCTATGCTACTGCTATTAGTGTAAGTAGTAATTTAAAGAACAGATATGTTTATTTCACTAAAATGGTTTATCTTGTTACAATTTAAATTTTTCTACTACCCTTCATCTTTCTCCCCCACACTTAATCTCACCAAGGAGAACAAACTGTCGGACGCAGACTATAAGAATGCATAGGCGTTAACTATACCTGCACTGAGGATTACTGTAGCATAGTGACAGCCAAATCACATCATTTCTTAGGTCATCATTTCTTAGGTGCCCTTTGTTCGATGCTATTGTAGGAACAGAATTCATTATATGCCAGATTTGTCCACTGTTGGCCATGTTTTGTTATAAATCTATATTTATGCCTACATTCCATTTCAGATTGATTGCTTTTTTGGTACATAAACTCTTCATTAATATGCGTGTTTTATGCAGCCCATGAGTCCCTTATCCCATTTTTCTACTGGTCATGCAGCATGATAAAAAAATAGCATTAAAACAATTCCTATTGCTAACTTGGGACTTAGTGGCTATAAACGTTACCTCTAAATCGTTGTGTGTAACAAAAGCCCTTGACAGTTAATAAGAAGGGTTTTAACTCACAGCTCTTCTAAAGCTTGCATATCTCCAGAAAATTACTAATTTTTAAGAACACAATATCATCCTGCATTTTGGAAGTCATCAAATCATCCTGAATACTGATCATGCTTTTTGGGAATCTGAAGAATAAAATACAAAAACTTAATATTGGATAAATAATGTCTAAAACTCTTCTCAATGATACATTCTCTCAGAAGTAGAATGTTCAAATTTCCCATCAGATTGTTTTGATTTTATTTTTCTTCCTGGAAAGGCAGAATATTAAACCAGTTTAACACTTAGGTGCTGCCTTTTGTAGCAGTTTCACAGAGCTGCTATAAAGTTTTATAAGCAGTTCCATTATAAAACCAGACTTCCAAATGGCTTACACTGGCCATTTTAATAGAAGGAAAAAAATAAAAAAGTACTTGAGTTGAAATTGATCATAAACTTGGGTTGTGAGTATTTAGCTGAAGTGGGGTAAGGCAGCAGAATTGACTGCTGCCCTGTGACTCTGGTCTATCTGACAAATGTTCATCTCTTATGCTGCTGCTTCTTTCTGAAACTGCACTTCAGTGAGACATTAAACTGAAGCATCAGCATGAGTTGCATTAGGTAAAGGGATATTCAGCAGCAAAATGGACTTCGAGGGAGAAAAATATTTACTTATGCTGTTAACTTTTTTTTTTAATCCACTTCTGAAAATGAGTTCTCAACGGCCCTGAGAAAAATTAAAAAAAAAAAAAGTTATTCCTATTAAGAAGCTAGATACTGAGCACATAAGAAATGTTAAATTTGTTATGCCCATGTTATAGTAGCATCATAACGGGCCACACTCAGTATTAACCCAGTATAAATAATGGCATTATAGTGTGGTTGTTCCAAAGGACCCACATTTTGTGCTCTTAACATACATCCTTTAAACACTCACACGATAACTGGGTAATATGAGAAATTAAATGAAAAAAACTAGAATTAAATTAATGTTTACAGTGACAAGCAAGGAAATTAGAGCTGAATGGTATTAGTTTCTCTGCTCATCCTACATACTACAGATGACTGTTAACCATGTACACTGCAATGTGCAGGAGGACTAGTTAAGTATAGATACTAGGGGTTGTAAACTTTTCAATTTTGGAATACACTATTTCAGGGCAATGTTAAGCAGATAATCACTTTACCTACAAGCAAGGTTTGTTGTTAATCTTGCATTATATAAACAATGATTCACTGAATCTGCAGATCCTCCAGATTAAAAAGCAAATGCCTGAAGAGTGAGGGGTGTAGTGCAGTTATCTTATACAACTGAAGACTGAGTCGCAGTATTTCAAGAGCCTGGCACAGTACTGTTCATCTGCACACATCTGAATGGAATGAAGAGACATGTTCACATCCTCTCTGACCATTGGTTTCAAATACTAGTGAGTTAGAGACAATCAGTTACTAGAGCAGGCCGTCTAGCATGAGGGATTTGGGTTATATTGATATTTATCGGTTACTATGACTTCTTTTTTTTCCCCCCTCAATTGCATCATACCCTTAAAAAAATGGTGGTAAGTGAGAGATCTGCATGCTTTGGAGTTTGTTAATCTCCGCTTCAGTCTATACGATGCACAGTTCATAATGTTAACACTTTTTTCTTAAAGTTTCTTCATTCACGTTCACAACTAATTTGGATTTCAGTTTGCTGTTTTTAATCTTTATTTACTCTTAATTTTGTACTTATTTTTCTGCAGTTCTGTTCCCCCTCTAATTTTTTCATTAGGGTTTTGGACCTTTGTCTGTACTGTACTGTACTGGGGAAGATTTTGTAGCAGTTAAATGGCTGACCAACAAGATAGTGACATACAAAGGCATTTTCTTTAATTTTGTTTTATATTGAACCTATAGAATCTAGATGGGTGATGGGAGGAAGCGATCAGTCTCCAAGTTTATGCTTAACTGTGACTATTCTTAAAGGCACAGCTCCTATAGTTAATTAGATCTTTGCTAAGACAACACCCACTGGTAGCCTTTGTAAATCAGAAAAAATGTTAGACTAACACAACTATTCATCTGGAATCTGCATCCATGCTACATTTATTTTAGTTAAGATCACAGAATGGTTACCATAACAAGAGATGGCTTGCATCCCATTAGTATAGTTTTATTTTCTGAAGTCTAGCAAAACTCCCAGCGATGTTCATTATATAGTAGTATATATTATAGAAGGCTGCGATGACAGTCTTGAAGTAGAATGTCTGCTTTTATATGGAATTACTAACCATACTAATCCTTAAAAAAAACAAAAAACCTAAGGACTCACTGATGTCTGTCCGATTCCATTAAAAGACTCCCAGATAGTGTGTAGTTTATAGTTGGTAGAGAACGTGGCATCGTATGTTTTGAAATCTTTTAGGAATCAAAGATGTTTGCGGAGGCAGGACTTAGTTTTACTCTACTGTGCTTTGTGTTTCAGTTCCTGGATGTGTCTCTGTATATCTCCACTGTATATACAGCACATTGATGTCTGGTTGTCCTTACTAGTCCTAGTTTTCTCTGTACCTTGTATTGTTGCTAGTGATGGACTTCCGTGGACACTGGTGTGTCGCTAGTGTGTTACTTTGGCTGTAAAGCTGTTGGTTTGTGGTTAGTTCTTTATTTTTTTGAAATATTTTTTTTGTTCCGGTCACTGTTTGTGCTGGCAGTGGCTTTGCCTATCCGTTGCCTTGAAGGTACAGGTGGAGTAATGTCCTATTTTTGACAGACATTACTCCTAGTGTGTGCTCATGCAGATGCCTACACTGTTAAGACTGTAACTTCCATAACTGCTTCATGTGCACTAAGCCCCCTTGTGGAATCCTGCTGAGAGTTTCTTAAAGGTGTCAGCGGAAAAAATCATTAAACCTTTTAAAAAAGAAAAAAAGTTGAGATGCTTAAAACAATGGACTAGCAATTGCTCCCCAACAGTAGTTCTACAAGGAGCACTAACACAATTTTGTGGATTACTTTTTATGACATTAGGTACCCAATTACTACTCTCTATAGTGCAGCCTGAGGGCAAAATAAGGCATTTATAAATCCTAAACAATAAAATGTTCATGAAAGCATATATTGAAACATCACAAATTATTGGATTTTTTTCAATTTCTAAATGATTATAACTTTTTTCTGGTGTTTTTGCAAAGAGACACAGGCAGATCAGTGCTATCAGTTTCTTTGTAGCTGAAGTCTGTTGTCTCTAGGGGAGTTGTAACACCATTTAACTTTTCCTGTTGTTTTACATGAGTCTTATCCTGATACACACATGCACATTGCTTGCTGCTATGCAAGGGACTGCACTTGTTTACAATGTTACATTAGAATATTGCAGCTTCCACCTCCGAAAATGGGTTCAATGTGATTAGATATCTGGAAGAATGGAATATGAAATGGGTTGTATAATCCTTGGGGGAGAAGAGATGGTATATACCTTTTGCGTATATACTGGTACTTGCCCATCAAGAGTTGATGAATGTGTATTTTAAAAAAAAAAAAAGTTAATGCAAGAAAACAAACAGCAGGATTTTACAACTGAAATGTTGGTTTGTCTTCTCATCTAATTTATAAGATTGAACCACTGGAACTTGGGGACAAGATGAGTATGACCATATTGCAACAATCTGTCCACTACAGTTGCAGTTCTTCATGACAAGCATTCAAAGTGTTAACTCAAACCATTGAAACAACATACTTGCCATTAAAACTTGAATCCAGAAAAATAACTTCATGAACCTTTGCACTACCAAGTGGAATGGCCTTTAACGCATAGATAGATCAATTTGCTGTTCACTGTCCAGCTAGGGTTTAATACAGAACCTGACTCCACTCTCTTTCCTTCCTTTGTCTTTCACTGAATCACAATGGAACTCTTGCTGCAGACGACGAACCAGCTGGGCCAATGTAAGTACTTTAATCTGAATTTATTAAGATAAAACTATCTAGTTCAGTCACTATTACTGAATTTGTAGCTTAAAATTGCTTACTGGAAGAGCTTGGAGGCTTACGGGATTTTGTAGTGCATGAAACTTAGATTTAGGCATGATAGCAATTACTATTTGTATTGCAGCACTCGGTTTCTAATGGGGATTGGAGTATTGTGCTAGATGGTATTAAGCAAATAAGAAAATACTTCCTGCCCCAAAGAGCCTGTGGGTTAAGGCCATCTACTTTGGTTTTCCTTCCCAGGCCAGGAAGAGCAATACAAATTCAGATGGATGTGGGAGGTATGAAGGGCTTAGTCACAGAGCTGGACGAATACAGCAAAAATATTTGCAAATATCCTTACTAATAAAACCTGCTGATTTTCACTGGTATTTGTGCCCCCAAACCTTTTTACTTGCTTATTCATGACCATTTGGGTGAGGGAGATTATATTTGCAAGAACTTCCCTGCAAAAGCAAGTGTTGTGAAAATCAGTGGAAGCAAATTTTCTTCTTCGAGTGCTTGCTCATATCGATTCCAATTAGGCGTGCGTGCGCTGCGTGCACGTTCATCGGAAGATTTTTACCCTAGCAAAACTTGGTGGGTCGGCTGGGTCGCCCCCTGGAGTGGCGCTGTTATGGCACCGGATATATACTCCTGCCGACCCAACGGCCCTTCAGTTCCTTCTTACTGCCCGTGACGGTCGTTGGAACTGTGGAGCGCGGCTTTGCTGATCTCCATGTCCCTAGCTACTCGTAGTTCTTTGCTGTTTATTGTGTGTATAGTTCGAGTTCTTGTAGTTATAGTTAGTATTAGTTGTTGTATTTATAGTTAGTGTATATACTTTAAGGGGGATCGGGGATTAGCCCCTTTCCTCCACCCCAGTACGGGCTCATGCCTAAGCACCAGGATTCAAACCGTGCTCGGCGTGCCAAAAGCCGATGCCAATAGGGGATCCCCATGACTCTTGCCTCAAGTGCCTAGGAGAATCCCACCTTACCGATAAGTGCCACATCTGCAAGTTGTTTAAACCAAGGACGAAGAACGAGCGGGACTTTCAATTGAAACAGCTCCTCATGGAGTCGGCACTTAGTCCTGCAGCATTGGTACCGAGCGCCCAACAGACTGCTTCTGTAAGGAGCGCCACTTCGGTCCCGGACCACTCTGGTGCCGAGAAGGAGCCCCAGCACCGACCCTTACTGGCACCGACATCTGCTTGGCACCACTCCCTGTCCCCAAGACCCAGGAAGCAACATAGCGCTCCAGCTGCTTCAGCTCCACAGAAGGAGCGCTCTTCGAAGACGAATCGTTGGGCGCTGTCATCTGCCGCGGCACCGTCGACTGTGACACCGCCGATTGCGGCTCCGCCAAGCGCGGCACCGCCGATTCCGGTCCCACAAGGGCTGTTGAGTCTGGTGCCTCACAACTACCCGGCTCATGCTGTGGTTGAGCTTGCCCTCCCTTGTACACTGGAGACCTTCTCCACGACAAGGGAGCTCATCGCCATGACGGAGTTGGCACAGCCTCAACCCCCGGCACCGCCGGTGCGGATCATACAATCCATTGGGAAACCGGTCTTAGTAAGGCCACCCTCCGTTGGTCCAACAGAGAGACGTCATTCAAGATCACGGTCTCACAGACGCTCTCGATCACGCCATTCCCGCTCCTGGTGCCGCTCGCAGTCCCGGCACTGCTCTCCATCACGGTACCGGTCGCACTCGCAGCACCATTCAACATCTCATTCACCGGCCAGATACTCCCAGTACCGATCTGACTCATGGCACCGCTCTCGGCACCGTATATCCCTCAGTCGCTCCAGACGAAGGGACTCGAGATCCCGGTTGACCTCTCGGCACTGCTATGGTCGCAGGTCCCGGTCTCGCTCGCGGTACCATTATAGCTGCTGGTACCGCCCCAGGATTGAGCATCCAGAACAATGGCGCCCTCCCAGGGTCTATTAGCACTGCCGTGGCCGTCAAGACACACATCAGTGTCATCGCAGGCTGGTAGTGCATCCTATCCTCAGGAGCGTGACTCTGACGTCCCCAACCATATATTTCCAGAGAGCCAGAGCCACGAGCAAGGGCCTCATCACTGGTCCTTCTGGAACCGTGGGCATACCACCAAGCCCAAGGTGCTCCATCAGTAGCTCCACGGTCAGCCCCGTCAGAACACCGGGTACCAGAGGCGACAGTAAGCTGTCCCCCCCCCCCCCCCCATGGACACGGATGAGGCTCCGATACCATCTGCAGACACCCAGGTCTCACCTGACGCAGATGACGCTTCTCAAGTACAGGAGCCCCCGCAGTACCCCCTGGTCCCGGGCCTCTCCTCTTCCTCCTCGCCAGACGAGGCAGTGGCGGGAACATCCTCCTCAGGCCCCCCACCAATTGATCTCAGGGCCCATCAAGACCTTTTGAGACGAGTGGCTCAGAATATGAATTTACAGGAGGAGGAGGTCCCTGAAATAGAGGACCCTGTCGTGGACATCCTATCGGCTGATGCACCTACTAGAGTGGCTCTTCCGTTTATCCACACTATACAGGCAAATGTGGACACCATTTGGCAATCCCCAGCCTCGATTCCACCTACAGCCAGGGGAGTAGAGAGAGAAAATATATGGTCCCCTCAAAGGGGTATGAATATCTCTACATTAACCCATCTCCTTCCTCTTTAGTAGTGCAATGGGTGAATGAAAGGGAGCGTCATGGCCAGCAAGTCCCGGCTCCTAAGTCGAGGGAGGCTAGGCGCATGGACCTCCTATGCTGCAAAACATACTCGGCCGGGGGCCTCCAACTTAGGGTGGCAAGCCAACAAGTCCTCCTAAGTAGATATAGCATTAACACCTGGGTGTCCTTGGGGAAGTGTACGGAGCTTCTTCCCCAGGAGTCCCATAACGAATTTACAGCCCTACTTGAGGAGGGTAAAAAGGTAGCAAGAACCTCCCTCCAAGCCTCTCTGGATGCAGCGGACTCTGCAGCCAGAACTCTGGCGTCAGGAGTGACGATGAGGCGTATCTCCTGGCTCCAGGTATCAGGCCTTCCTCCTGAATTATAACAAACTATTCAGGACTTGCCCTTCAAAGGCCAGGGCTTGTTCTCAGATAAGACTGACCCCAGATTGCAAAGTCTGAAGGACAGTCGCATTATAATGCACTTGCTGGGTATGCACACACCAGTGATCCAACGCAGGACCTTCTGGCCCCAGCCACACCGTCTCTACACTCCGCCTAGGCCGTGTCAGGACTTTAGCAAAAGGCGTGGTCGAGGGAATCATCGGAGGCAATCTGGCCCCTAAGGAGGTCAAAATCAGGTGCCCCCTAAACCACCAGCAGGGCCCAAGCAGAACTTTTGATGGGACGCCCGAGGACGGCCCACCAGTTGCTTTACTGGATCCTTCTCCTCCCTTTTTCAACTGCCTCTCCCAATTCCTCCCTGCCTGGTCCCAGCTAACTTCAGATCGTTGGGTCCTGTGCAGGGTGGAAGTAGGATACCACCTCCAGTTTGTTTCAACCCCGCCTTTCCACCCTCCCTCTCCATCCCTCTTCAGGGACCCTTCTCACGAGCAATTCCTCTTACAAGAGGTCCAGTTGCTTCTAGCTATGGGAGCCTTAGAGGAGGTACCAAAAGACATGAGAGGCAAGGGGTTTTATTCCCGATATTTCCTAATCCCCAAGGCAAAGGGAGGTCTACAACCGATCCTAGACCTGCAAGAACTCAACAAATTCATGCTAAAGCTGAAGTTCCGCATGGTAACCCTGGGGACCATTATCCCGTCCCTGGATCCAGGAGACTGGTATGCCACCCTCGATATGAAGGACACACATTTCCACATCGCAATTAACCCACCACACAGACAGTACCTCCGTTTTGTGGTCAACCATCAACACTTTCAGTTCACTGTACTTCCGTTTGGCCTTTCTACGGCTCCGCGTGTTCACAAAATGCATGGCTGTAGTCGCTGCCTGCCTCCAGCGTCGTCGGGTACACATCTACCCGTATCTCAATGATTGGCTCATTCGAGCGACCTCCCAGTTACAGGTGTCACAGCACCTGTGCATCGTCAAAGACCTCTTCAGGAGCCTAGGCCTGATGATCAACACAGAAGTCTACTCTGACACCCACACAGAGAATAGACTTCATTGGAGCAGTTCTGGACTCCAATCTGGCCAGAGCCTGCCTCCTGCAGTCGCGTTTTCAAGCAATGGCTACAATTATTCGAGGTCTTCAAACCTTCTCGACAATGTCGGTGCGCACCTGCCTCAGCCTAATAGGTCACATGGCCTCCTGCACCTTCGTGACCAAACACGCGAGGCTATGCCTCCGCCCCTTTCAAACCTGGCTTGCTTCAATATACCAACCACGCAGAGACAGCCTGGACTCGGCGCTCACTATTCCCTGCAAGGTTCTGGGCTCCCTAACCTGGTGGCTAAACCCCACTCTAGTCTGTGCAGGGATGCCATTCCACCCACCGCAACCCTGGATGGCCCTATCTACGGACACGTCATCTCTGGGTTGGGGTGCCCACCTCGAGGGCCTTCGCACTCAAGGCCTCTGGTCACCTCAAGAGCTGGCCTTACACATCAATGTGTGGGAGTTGAGAGCGGTCCGGCTAGCATGCCAGGTGTTTTGAGAGCATCTCCAAGGCCGTTATGTTGTCCGTGAACACTGATACACAACGGCCATGTTTTACATAAACAATCAGGGCGGAGCACGCTTCTCCCTCCTTTGTCAAGAAGCCTTCCACCTCTGGGACTTTTGCATAGCGCACTCGATCGATTTGGTAGCATCTTTTCTCCCAAGAGTCCAGAACACTCTGGCGGATCACCTCAGCAGATCCTTCCTGTCTCACGAGTGGTCGAGTTGTCCAGACGTCATCCATTCTGTTTTCCAGAAGTGGGAGTTTCCCCACATAGACCTCTTTGCCTCTTATGAGAACAGGAAATGCCAGGTGTTCTGCTCCTTCCAGGGATGCTCCCCGGGCTCCCTCTCAGACGCATTCCTGATCCCGTGGAAGAGGCA
>NC_133777.1:46130446-46157932 GCF_003597395.2 Chelonoidis abingdonii | reverse complement strand
CCCGCCATGGCAGCGCCACTCTAGGGGGCGACCTGCCGGCCCGCTGGAGTTGCTAGGGTAAAGTCTTCCAATGAACGTGCACGCGCGGCATGTACACCTACTGGAATGGATATGAGCAAGCACTCGAAGAAGAACAACAGTTACAAAGGTAGTAGCCGTCTTTTCACAAGATTATTTAAGACAGAAGAACTCTCCTGGTCCTTACCTTGAATGACTTAAGAGAGATGTGGTGGGTGAGGTAACCTCTTTTATTACATCAACTTCTGTTGGTGAGAGACAAGCTTGTGCGCTCTGTGTAAGCTTGAAAGCTTGTCTCTCTCACCAACAGAAGCTGGTCCAGTAAAATATATTAACTCACCCACTTTGTCTCTGTAATATCCTGGGACTAGCATGGCTACAACACTGCATATTGTGAGTGACTTGTCTCTTAACCATGCTGCTGTTACATTTTCAACAATTTTGATGTGACTTTTTTTTCTCTCTAAAGGAAAAGCAATTCTACAAACAATCACAAAGATAAAAACTTACGCCAGAGAAACACAAATTAAAAATAATGCGTATAATGTAAGTATGACTTTTTAGATGTTTAAGAAATATTCTTACTATTTAAGCACTTCTGTTCTTTCATTAAGGTGAACTAAAAATGTAAGGAATAATCAAAAAATAATACTGATCGAACAAGCCATGTGTAGGTATTTTAGTGACTTGCAAAGTTATCTGAAACTGTTCTGAATAAAGCATAATTTCTATTGAACTCTTCCATACACTACTTGGGTGGTGTATCCTTTTCAGGATTTGTATAAAAGATCCCTGCCATAATAGCCTAGGCTTAGTAGTTAGTGCATATTCACACAACTCTAGTCAAATTCTAACATGATTCTTACCTGTGCAACACTTAGAGCTTTAGCAGCAAAGTAAGTCCACAGAAAGACACACAGACGCACAGACACACTTTCTGCAGATTTTATACCATAAAAGTAAATTTGCTTTCTGCGTATAAGCAGTTCCAGGATACGGTATGAAACTGATGTTTTTAGGTTGAAACAACAGGCAAGCCTTTATCTTAATAGCAAATCGGACAGCAGTTTTATTATGTGCATTATGGCATACTGTAATCAGGGTGGCATTAATCATTGACTAATATCTTTGTTCTCAATTCTTTTTTTTTCCATAGAGCTTTAAGTTTCTGAGAGACTGATGGCAATATAACCTGCTAAATTAATGGTTGGAACTCTTGGTTCTAGAACTCCAGTTCTATTTGATTTTTCCTTTCAAGTGAGCAACAATATGACTGTCTAAAAAAGCATGCCTTATTTAGCCTGTCCTGTAAGGGTGACGTACCCAGACACATTTTAACAATGCTTCAGTGTAGGTGTAAACTATTTTGGGCTTGATGTGCTGTGAATGTTGCTTTTTTCCCTTAAGGTATTTAAACTTTAGAAGTAAAGTCAAATCATGCATGCACCATTTTTTACTTTCTTAATGTAGCTGTTAAATTGGCAAAGCTCTAAAATGCACTGCTGCCATCTAGTGATAACTTTTTGTAAAGTACAGCAAAACCTACAAATATATACAGTATATATTTATATTTTTTGGGAAGAGGAAAACCAAAATACACTAAGTGTTTCATTTTTAAGCTGCTGATATTCATTCCTTATATTGTATGTCTGAGAGATGAGAGAATTATACTGTTCTGGTACTTAAAGAGGAGTAATATAAATTGAAATTATTTTAAGGGCTTAACCTATATAGAAAGATTTGGATGTCCTGTAATCAAAGACTTTAAAAGCTGGAACAGTCCAACAAGTGGTGATGAATTGTAGTACAAACTTCAGTTTTTTATATATCTGTAACTATATATCTATATATGTGTGTGTGTGTGGGATTGCTTTTTAAGTGTTTTTTTTTTTTGTTAAATCATGTAAATTCTCAAATCCTTTTGCACTGATGTGTTCAACGTATTCTTGTACATTCAATTCAGGCAACTTTTATAATTTACTTTTTTGTTTTAAATGATGTTGAAATGTTACAGCATGGTGATATTCTATGCAACTAGTAATACTCTTCAGTTTGACACTGTAATTCCTCATGTTCATTTAAAGATTGATTGTAGAATTACAGACCTAACAGGGTTCTCATGCCGTGCATAACTGTAGATGCATGAACTTGTGTTCTGTGTATTTGTTGAAGTGCAATGATGTATAAAAAGTGGATTCACCTGTTTTTAAAAATAAAACACTGACCAAAAAAACCCCAGACTTTCTCGAATTTGTATCCACTCTACTTGTTATTACCTGAAATACTGTATTAACATTTCCTCAACCTTCTGTCAGTTTTTTCAACTCCTTTTCCACTTCTTCCACAAATGCCGGGAAGTTCTGATCCATGAGACATAGGCGAATAAAAGGTCCTAATTCTTCAGCACTCCACACAGAATGCTGATATGCAAGGGGGAGCGCAAATGTTGATGATTTCAGCACAGACTGCAAAAGCAAAGGCAAAGGTGATTTTATTTAAGGTACATTTCATCGTCGGTGCAATTGAGTATGTTTTTTTAAAGTAGCATTCATAGGTTCACAGAAATGCTTGTTTTACTACACATGCACACTAAAAATCTACATGGCACCTGTTCATTACAAGTATGACAGTCCAACTAGGTCAGATCTTCCTTTTATGTTACTTGCTAACATGTTAAAAAAGACAAATCTACAGTTTTTGCTTGCTGTGGCCTAACATCTAAACACTAGCCTGTTTCAGATGTAGTCACTGTTTTAAAGTATTTTACAAACAATAGCATTTAATGTATGTTTGACCTCTGCACACAAGAAAAGATACTTGCATCCTTTTCCTTCATGGAAACAGTCTTTCTCTGATCTCTTTCCAATCTCTTTTCCCTAAGTCAGGAACTTAAAAATTAGGAAATGCCAATTTTACATTTGCAACCTTATTTCCGCCACCTGTATGTCCACCCTGTACATTGAATGAGGCAAGGATTCTATTCTTATCTCTTGCACAGCTTGCCAGGCCAATTTGCGGCAGCCTCATCAGCAAAGTGCACAGCCTTCAGACCACTGTCAAATCTGGTCAGAAGGTAGTCATAAGTGAGGTGTGACATAATGTGTTTTTGGCCCTAGCTGCATGTGGGGATCCTCGTGCTAGCCCTAATTGTGAAGGCTGGCTGCACGTTGACCCTGGCCCCTTTGAAATCGATTCAGAAGTGCCTGTGAGCGGTGTGGTCAGGTCCATTATAAGAGACTAGTTTCTGACATCAGCTGCAGACCATTCTACATTGATGTTGCAGAAAAATCTGGGCAGGGCAAATGGGCTTCCAAACAGGTGCCTCCATGACTAGTGCACACCTGGATGGTCAAAGAGGTTGATGTATACTGGTAGGCGCAGGTTTGCCCTGATCTTCTCAATCATTCTGGCTGCAGCATCCTCACAACAGATATCTGGGAGTGATGTTGCTTAAGACAGGGAGCCACAGTACTGATGTGGGTCAAATAGTCCAAGTTATGATGCACAGTGTTGAGTGTAGTTGTGTGTCAGCCAATTTGAGATGAATGGAGCCAAAGTGGAGCACAGCATTCTGCTGCAGAGTAACAGAGGGCTAATACGGATGATCAGAGTTTTTAGGTTTGCCCCCTATAAAGTGCCAGCCAATTTGCTTAGAAGACATCCTCACCTTAGCAGCAGTTTTCCTCAGGGGTTAAGATATGTGAGACATCTATCTAGGTTTTCTTTGAGGTTGAGTGAGTGGGATTCATGTTTCAAGTGACGTCCACTGAGAAAGATATTTAGTTCCTGGCCTGCTCTGGTGTTGTAAACATGGAATACACTCAAAACTGTTTTAGTCACACCGAGCTGTAAATGCCAGTGACCTTGCTTGGATGCCTAAGCAAATGCTATTATTTGCATACAGGAGAACGCAGTACTGAGTGAGTGGAATGTCATTCGTGTACAGGTTGAAAAGCATTGGTGCCAGCAGAGCCTTGAGGTAGGACGTTGGTTTGTCTCTTCCATTGGTAACTCTGTTTCCCATGTGCATTTGAAAACATCTGTTGCAGAAGAGGTACCCTTTCAGGAGTCTGATTTGTCTTGCGTACCCCCAAGTTACATCTCACTTAAAAACTACTTGCTTACAAAATCAGACATAAAAACAGAAGTGTCACAGCACACTATGACTGAAAAAATTGTTTACCTCCTCATTTTTACCATATAAATATCGTACTTCCATTGTACAGTGTATGGTATATAGAGCAGTATAAACAAGTCATTGTCTGTATAAAATTTTAGTTTGTACTGACCTCGCTGTTGCTTTTTATGTAGCCTGTTGTAAAACTAGGCAAATATCTAGATGCACTGATGTATCCCTTGAAAAACTGCTATACTCCAAGGGGAACGTGTACTGCTTGTTGCTAACCACTGTGCCAGACCATGCCAGACCTGCTGTCAGGTCTAGAAATACAGCTCCCGTCACCAGGTTTTTCTGAAAACGGTTTTTGATTAATGTTTTCAAAGCTAGCACTTGATCACAGGTACTCCAAACTCTCAGAAAACTTGCTTGCTTGACACACAGTATTGACTCCACTAGGAGTCTATGCATTCTAGATTCTATGGGGAAAAAGTCTAATTATATGATTCTGTACTATCAGTGCATGTGTACAAGGGTGTAAAATGAAGGCTGCCTGGCAAGCCATAAATCTGGCATTTCCTTGACTCTGCAGCCTAAATATCGTCTCAACAGCTTTTTTTTTCCAAGGTAACTTTTCTTTTAAAAAAGCCTAGCACAAGTTACAACAGTAATAATGCCAAACAAAAAATCATATAACATCAATAGGATTTGAACTACACAGCTGGCAACAGAAGGCGACTGCTATTCCTGGAAGGGTTCAGAGAGGAAATAATCAGCAACTGGCACTACATGCTGCATTGGAGGGCACAGGCCCACCTCCCTCCAGCAGGAGATGGGGGCTCCTGTCCCATGTGGTGATGGGGAGAGTGGGACCATGTGTCAGGTCTGGGGAAGGGGTATGAAGGAGGAAGCTCCCAGGATTCCCTGTGCTATTACTATTTTGGCAGTGGTGTGACCCCGGCTGTTTTAAAATGTTCATGTTCAATTATTTTGGGATGCTGCCAAAACTTCCTGAGGAACGCAAGCCACTGTGGGGGAAATGGCGATTTGAACATTTACATCTCAATAACATGGGAACAGATTTTCCTGAGGCAAAAAAAAGACACTTCTGTCCCCAGAGCTTTCTAAACTGCAAGCCTGTTGCAAACAATACAGGTGCTAGAGCTTTTCAGGTATCTTTTATAATGGATAATATGCAACCTAAATACCAGGGTCACTGCCAGCATCCTCTCTAATGAAGTAAGGACAGGCAGGGGAAAAATGGGGGTTGTGCTGTATTATTTATACACCAGGAATGTATTCACTTCTGAGTTCCTGATGGAGGTAACAGGCAGAACACTTGAAAGTCTGTGTGTGAAGATAAAAGGGTGGAAGTTGGTGGATGAGGCATTTCTAGAACAAATACAGAAATAGCCAAAACCCAAGAGCTGCTAGCCAAGGGGAATTTTACCCCAATAGCTTTTTGACCAGTAATATTGCAAAACACAAAATGTCCACTAAGTTCTTGGAATGTACTGGGGATAACTTGTTTCAGAAGGTGAGGGAGGCAGCCATTTAATACTTGATTGTGACTAACGAGGAAATTGGTTGAAAATCTGAAGGTAGGAGGCAACTTGGGTGAAAGTGATCATGAAATGATATAATAATATAATCTAAGAAATGAAGGAGAGAAGACAGAAAAATAAAAAGACACAAGCTTAAGAAAAAAAACAGACTTGAAAAAAACTCACAACTGGTAAGTAAGGTGCCACAGGAAGAAAATCTAAAGGGAAAAAGGAGTTCAGGCGAGCTGATAGTTTCCCAAAGAGATATTAAAAGCACAATAGCAATCTATCCTGATGAAAAGAATAAGAGGCCTGTATGACTCCATCAGGAGCTCTTTAATGACCTGACAATCAAAAAGGAATCTTACAAAATGTGGAACTATGGATGAATTGCTAAGGATGAATACAAAAGAACAGCACAAGCATGTAGGGACTAAATCAAAAAGTCTAAGGCACAAAATGAGTTACACCTGCAAGAGACATAAAAGGTAATATGAGGTTCTATAAATATATTCGGAGTCAGAGCCAAAGGAAAGTGCAGATCTACTACTTAATAGGGAAGGACAGCTCAAGTGTTTAATGCCTATTTTGCTTCAGTCTCCACTAAAAAGGTTAATTGTGATCAGATGCTTAACACAATTAATAGTAATAACAAGGGGGAAGGATCAGGAGCTAAAATAGGTGAAGAACAGGTTAAAGAATATTTACCCTAATTTACTTACACAACTAGGTGAAGCAATCTTTAAAAAGGGGAACAAAAGGGACCTGGGGAATTAGACCACTCAGCCCAACTCTGATATCTGGAAAGGCATTGGAACAAATCACTAAACAAACAGTTTGTATGGACCTAAAGGATAATTGGGTTATAAGCAATTGCCAACATGAATCTATCTAGAGTTCTCTTGGAGGAGCAGGTTTTCGTAGTTTGTGGATTGTATTGTGTAGTTAGTGAGTGTGCGTGTGTGTGGAGGCTGCTAGGGGCCGTGTGCTGGGAGAGCAGCTGAGCCCTGAGTAAGGGGCGGGGCTTCCCTGATTAGGGGTCCTATATAAGTAGCCAGCCAGTCAGGCAGTGCCACAGCAGCCAGCGAACAGAGCTGCTAACAGGGGAGTTTCAGAGGGAGTTTCCAGGGGGAGGTTGCAGGGGAGACTAAGGTAGAGGAACCAACAAGCCAGAGAAGAGAGTGGACAGTGGGGTGCCAGGAGCCCGGTGCCTGTAGGGGGTCCGTGTTGTGTTGTGTGGCCTGGACTGCCAGGCACGAGGTGGGGAGGCCATGACTGATACAGATGTAGCAGCAAAAGACACAATGAGGATGACTGGATGTGGAAGCTGCGGCATGTACGTGATCCTGGAAGGGTTACCTGAAAAGGGTTACATCTGCATGAAGTGCCGCCTGATAGAGCTGATGGAAGAAAAGATCCGAGGCCTGGAGATGCAGGTGGAAACCTTGGTTGAGTTTAGAAGGGGGTTCGAGGAAATGATGGAACACAGACATGAGGGGGCCTGAAGGGATAAGCTCAGATGTGCAGATGGAAGCAGGACCAAAGAATTCTGAGGAGGGGCTGCTGGGTGAGGAAGGTGACGGTGGAAGCATGTGACTAAGAGAACCAGGCAGAGGAAAAAACGGCCAGTGAAGGAGAAATAGAACTCAGGAACAGATTTGCAGAGTTGGAAAATGAAGAAGGGGCACAGCAGGTGGTCGCTGAAGGAGAGAGGGCAAGAAAAAGAGAAGAGCAGCTAGTCCTGCAGAAGGAGGGAGGAGTCAATGGAGGCAACACCAAATATGAGCCCCAGGAGGATTGCAAGGGTGAATAGGAATCGAGGGACTTGCAGCCAGTGGGAGCAGGGGATGGATCAGAGAATCACACTGTCACCAGAAAAAGGCAGGTCTACGTGATTGGAGACTCCTTACTGAGAAGAATAGACAGGCCTGTAACTAGACCTGATCGGGAGAACAGAAGGGTGTGCTGTCTGCCGGGTGCTAAGATACAGGATGTGGACCTGAGGCTGAAAAGGATCCTAGCGGGAGCGGGAAAGAATCCGTTGATTGTCCTTCATGTGGGAACGAATGATACGGCTAGATACTCGCTGGACTGTATCAAGGAGGACTATGCCAGATTGGGGAAGACGCTCAAGGAAATCGAGGCTCAGGTGATCTTCAGTGGATTCTGCCGGTTCCTAGAGCAGGGCGACAAGGGGTGACAAGATTATGGCAATTAACAGATGGCTCAGGCAGTGGTGCTATAAGGAGGGCTTTGGGATGTACGGTCATTGGGAAGCATTTACGGACAGACAACTGTTCTCTCAGGATGGACTTCACCTAAGTAAGGAGGGAAATAGACTTCTAGGATGGAGGCTCGCCGATCTAATTAAGAGAGCTTTAAACTAGGAATTTGGGGGAGATGGTTGGGAGATGTCCAGGAGATCTCCACGCCAGAATTTAACCTGGAGAGGGAGCTAAACAAAGTAAGAGGGGATACAGCCGTGGACCAAAGAATTGACATAAGGAGGAAGGGTAGTGTACATACCAGACTAACAGGTGATGCTGGTGGTACAATGTCTGTGCATAACGGGGTAAAGATGTCAGTGAAGCCAAACGCCAAAAGTTAAAATGTCTGTACACTAATGCGAGGAGCCTAGGTAACAAAATGGAGGAACTGGAGCTATGGTGCAGGAAGTGAAACCGGATATTATAGGGATAACAGAAACATGGTGAAATAGTAGTCATGACTGGAGTACAGGTATTGAAGGCTATGTGCTGTTTAGGAAAGACAGAAATAAAGGCAAAGGTGGTGGAGTAGCATTGTACATCAATGATGAGGTAACTGTAAAGAAATAAGAAGGAGGAATGGACAAGACAGAGTCTGTCTGGGCAAAGATCACACTGGGAAAGAAAGCTACTAGAGCCTCCCCTGAGATAGTGCTTGGGGTGTGCTACAGACGCCGGGATCTGATTTGGATATGGATAGAGACCTCTTTAATGTTTTTAATGAAGTAAACACCAAGGGGAATTGTGTGATCATGGGAGACTTCAACTTCCCAGATATAGACTGGAGGACAAGTGCTTGCAAGAATAATAGGGCTCAGATTTTTCTGGATGTGATAGCAGATGGATTTCTTCACCAAGTAGTTGAAGAACCAACAAGAGGGGATGCCATTTTAGATTTGGTTTTGGTGAGCAGTGAGGACCTCGTAGAAGAAATGGTTGTAGGGGACAACCTTGGTTCGAGTGATCATGAACTAATTCAGTTCAAACTAGATGGAAGGATAAACAAAAATAGATCTGGGATTAGGGTTTTTGACTTCAAACGGGCTAACTTTAAAGAGTTAAGAAAATTAGTCAGGGAAGTGGATTGGACTGCAGAACTTGTGGATCTAAATGCGGAGGAGGCCTGGGATTACTTTAAGTCTAAGCTGCAGAAACTATCAGAAGCCTGCATCCCAAGAAAGGGGAAAAAAACCATAGGCAGGAGTTGTAGACCAAGCTGGATGAGCAAGCATCTCAGAGAGGTGATTAAGAAAAAGCAGAAAGCCTACAAGGAGTGGAAGAAAGGTGGGATTAGCAAGGGAAGCTACCTTAGTGAGGTCAGAACATGTAGGGATAAAGTGAGGAAGGCTAAAAGCCATGTAGAGTTGAACCTTGCAAAGGGAATTAAAACCAATAGTAAAAGGTTCTATAGCCACATAAATAAGAAGAAAACAAAGAAAGAAGAAGTGGGACCGCTATACACTGAGGATGGAATGGAGTTAAGGATAACCTAGGCATGGCCCAATATCTAAATAAGTACTTTGCCTCAGTCTTAATAAGGCTAATGAGGAGCTTAGGGATGATGGAAGGATGTTAAACGGGAATGAGGATATGGAGGTAGATATTACCACATCAGAGGTAGAAGTCAAACTGAACAGCTTAATGGACAAAATCGGAGGGCCCGGACAATCTCCATCCAAGAATATTAAAGGAACTGGCGCATGAAATGCGAGCCCGTTAGCAAGAATTTTTAATGAATCGGTAAACTCAGGGGTTGTACCGTACGACTGGAGAATTGCTAACGTAGTCCCATCTTCAAGAAAGGGAAAAAAAGTGATCCGAGTAACTATAGGCCTGTTAGTTTGACGTCTGTAGTATGTAAGGTCTGGAAAAATATTGAAGGAGAAAGTAGTAAAGGACATTGAGGTCAATGGTAATTGGGACAAATTACAACATGGTTTTACTAAAGGTAGATCGTGCCAAACCAACCTGATCTCCTTCTTCGAGAAGGTGACAGATTATTTAGACAAAGGAAATGCAGTAGATCTAATTTACCTCGATTTCAGTAAGGCATTTGACACGGTTCCACATGGGGAATTGTTAGTTAAATTGGAAAAGATGGGGATGAATATGAAAATTGAAAGGGATTAGGAATGGTTAAAGGGGAGACTCCAACGGGTCGTACTGAAGGGTGAACTGTCAGGCTGGAAGGAGGTTACTAGTGGAGTTCCTCAAGGATCGGTTTTGGGACCAATCTTATTTAACCTTTTTATTACTGACCTTGGCACAAAGAGCGGGAATGTGCTAATAAAGTTTTGGATGATACAAAGCTGGGGGGTATTGCTACACACAGAGAAGGACCGGGATACCATACAGGAAGATCTGGATGACCTTGTAAACTGGAGTAATAGTAATAGGATGAAATTTAATAGTGAAAAGTGCAAGGTCATGCACTTAGGGATTAATAATAAGAAATTTAGATATACATTGGGGACCCATCAGTTGGAAACAACAGAGGAGGAGAAGGACCTTGGGGTATTGGTTGATCGCAGGATGACTATGAGCCGCCAATGCGATATGGCCGTTAAAAAAGCAAATGCGGTTTTAGGATGCATCAGGCGAGGTATTTCCAGCAAAGATAAGGAGGTGTTAGTACCGTTGTATAAGGCGCTGGTGAGACCTCACCTGGAATACTGTGTGCAGTTCTGGTCTCCCATGTTTAAGAAGGATGAATTCAAACTGGAACAGGTTCAGAGACGGGCTACTAGGATGATCCGAGGAATGGAAAACCTGCCTTATGAAAGGAGACTCAAAGAGCTTGGCTTGTTTAGCCTAGCCAAAAGAAGACTGGGGGATTGCTTGCTCTATATAAATATATCAGGGGATTAACATTAGGGAGGGAGAGGAATTATTTAAGCTTAGTACTAATGTAGACACAAGACAAATGGGTACAAACTGGACACTAGGAAGTTCAGACTTGAAATTAGACGAAGGTTTCTAACCATTAGAGGAGTGAAGTTCTGGAACAGCCTTCCAAGGGGAGTAGTGGGGGCAAAAGACATATCTGGCTTTAAGACTAAGCTTGATAAGTTTATGGAGGGATGATATGATAGGATAGTTTAATTTTGGCAATTGTTCTTGGATTATCAGCAGATAGGTCTGCTCAATGGTCTGCGATGGGATGTTGGATGGGATGGGATCAGAGTTACTGCAGAGAATTTTTCCTGACTGCTGGCTGGGGAGCCTTGCCCACATGCTCAGGGTTTAGCTGATCGCCATATTTGGGGTCGGGAAGGAGTCTTCCTCCAGGGCAGACTGGCAGAGGCTCTGGAGGTTTTTCGCCTTCCCCTGCAGCGTGGGGCATTGGTCACTTGCTGGTGGATTCTCTGCTTGAGGTCTTCAAACCACAATTTGAAGACTTCAATAACTCGGACATAGATTAAGGGTTTTTATAGAAGTGGATGGGTAGGGTTCTGTGGGCTGCTTTATGCAAGAGGTCAGACTAGATGATCATATTGGTCCCTTCTGACCTATGAGTCTATGAGAACCAGACATGCCAAACCAACCTAATTTCCTTCTTTGACATGATTACTGGCATAGTGGATGGAGGGAAGCAGTAGACATGACATACCTTGATTTTGGTAAGGCTTTTTTGACGCAGACCCACATGGCATTTTCATAGGCAAACTAGGGAAATGTAGTCTAGATCCGCGGTTCACAAACTATGGGGCAGGCCTCCCACGGGAGGCACGAGCTGTGTGCTTTGTCAGCCCTGAGTGGCTGGAGCTCGTGCAGAAGGACATGCATATGCAGGACATGCATAACCCAGGCTCAGGATCGCCTTCCCTTCCCTCCAAACTCCTCACCTGGAGGCAGTGGGGTGGCAGCAGCAGTGCAGAAGTAAGGGTGGTAATGGGGCACTAAGTCTGCTGTGAAAAGTGATATTGAATATTGAATATCACTTTTCACATTGCGACCCTTATTTCTGTGCTACTTCCAGTGTGGTGCTGCCTTCAGAGCTGGGTGGCAGTATATACTTTGGGAGGGGCACGTGAATGACTACAGACACAAAGAAGGGAGGCTGATCAAATAAGTTTGAGAATCATTGGTCTAGATGAAATTACTATAAGGTGGTTACATAACTAGTTGAAAGACCATATTCAAATAACAGTTATTAATGTTTGTGTTCAAACTAGGAGGATGTATCTAGTGGGGTCTTTCTGGAGTCTGTCAGTACTATTCAACTGGATAATGGAATGGAGAATATACCTATGAAATCTGTAGATGACACCAAGATGGGAGGAGTTGCAAGCACCTTGGAGGACAGGATTAGAATTCAAAACAACCTTGACAAATTGGAGAACTGGTCTGAAATTGACAAGATTAAATTCAATAAAGACAAATGCAAAATATTACACTCAGAAAAGAAAAATCAAATGCACAACTACAAAAGGGGGAATAACTGGCAAGGTGGTAGTACTGCTGAAAAGTAACTGGGCTTTCTGGTAGATCAGAAATTAGATGAGTCGTCAATATGATGCAGTTGTGAAAAAGGTTAATATTCCAAGTTGTATTAAGAGGAGTCTGGTATGTGAGACACTAGAAGTAATTGTTCTGCTTTGGCATTTGTAGAGTCTCAGCTGGAGTACTCTGTTCAGTTTTTAAGAAAGATATGAACAAGCCAGAGTGAGTCAAAAGGAGAATTACAAAAATAAAAGGTTTAGAAAACTTGACCTATGTGCTAAGGTTAAAAAAAACTAGGCATGTTTTAGTCTTGAGAAAAAAATAACTGAATGGGGACCTGATAAATCTTCAGCTATGTTAAGGGCTGTTATGAGAAGGATGGTTCTCCGTGTCCACTGAAGGTACGACAAGAAGTAATGGGCATAATCTGCCCATTAGTAAAGCTGAGATCTAGGTTAGATATTAGGAAAAGCTATCTAACTATAAGGGTAGTTAAGTTCTGGAATAGGCTTCCAAAGGCAGTTGTGGAATCCCCATCAGTGGAGGTTTTTTAAGAACTAGTTAGAGCAACACCTCTCAGGAATGGTGTTGGTAGACTTGGTCCTGTCACTTACAGCTACATGCACTAAGACAACTCCTCATGGTCCCTTCCAGCCTGACATTTCTATGAAATCTCTTACAGCAAGCTCTCCACAGATCAGCTAGTAGGAGATGCTGCAACTTGTGCCATTGTTCTCTGAATCCTCTATTCTCAAGACCAAATATAAGGAAAATAAGAATCCAGATTTGCTCTTGCATAGCAGTACAATAAGCTGCTCCCATCATTGGACTATAACTTTTAAATAAGAAACTGCTTCATTTCAAGGGGTTTAAAGAAACAACTAAATCTTTTTTTCCATGGGAAGGATTCCTCAAAGAATGTTCACTGCTGCAGTATTCTCATTCTCTGGTCTTGTGCTCCTAGTGCGAGAGAGAGCAGATTTTCTCCTAATTCTAAGACTCAAACCTCTGAGATAAAGGCTGCTAGCACAAAACACCCCACCTGGTCAGTTTGTGGCAACAACTACAACATTTCACCAGATGTGACAATCTCAAAGCACACACTGAAAGAGGCCTTTCCGAAGTCTAAGTCCAGAGCAAAATAAAGTGGCTGAACAGGAGACTCTACAATTCTATAAATGCAGTAGAGTTGGAAAACAAAGCCAAAAACTGGAAAGGTCTTGCTGGTCAGCAGCCATGTGGCCCAAAGTGCCAAAGGTGAGGAACCTCATTATATGAGTAGACAATATGTTAACAGCTGACTCGAAGGCATACAAACGAGTAAAGGATTATTTGACTGCTTGATACAATCTAGATAGACATAGAAAAACAGTTGTTGTTCCAAAAGGGAGACCATTACCTGATATAGTCAAGTAAGAGCCATCTAAAAGTTCTAGCAATTGTAGTAATGGCTGTAGTGTGTAACTACTGTGTATGTAACAAGAAAAGTCTCATTAATTGCTACTGCCCTGCTACCAAAAAGCTTTGACCTGGAGCAGGTATTATAAATCTCAGACAAGCGTGTGATTAGAGTAGGATGATATATTTATTTTTTAAAAGTTTAGTCTGTGTTTAGACTATTTTGGGAGCCCATGTAGTTAGTAAGAGTGTAATGCAGGAGCTGGTGAGGGGGAGAAGATGGTCAGAGGAGAGCGTGTCTGGTGCATTGGAGTTCAGAGCCATGCAATAGAGCTGACCCTCAGCTTGCCTCCACCCTATGCTGCACAGGCATATATAGCTGTCTACAACACATCTACTGCTCTTGGTGAGCCTCTAATCTACCACATCAAGGCAACTTCCACAGCAGACTCCATTCTGCTTTCGGAATTCATGGCTCTAACTGAAATTGACATTGAGGAAGAAGCAGTGGCCTGCTTCCAACTGTCATCTTAAGGAGTGGCCAGTGCCCACATTCTTCCCTCTGATACTACAGCTGACAAATTAGCATTAGACTTTAGCATTGATGGAAGTACTGTATTCTGTAGTTTGCAAACAGACCAGTACATAGGTGAGGAACAGCCTGTGTGCTAGATCTAGGCTGTGACATATTTGAGGCCCATATGCCATTCATCTAATGCAAAATCTCCACTATCTTAAAAAAAAAAAAAAAAAAAAAAAAAGAAGAAGAAAGTTTAGGGTTCGTGGTTGCAAAAACAACCTTCCAAACATGAACAGACACTAACCCATGCATTGATGTCTATGGGAATCAATAGCTTTGAGAGGGGTGAACTCCTAGGCTCATATTAATATCATTGAACTATCAACTCTAAAGCCAATGACTTCTAGGGAAAGTTTCACTATTCCACAGCCCTTCACATGGGCAGTAGAAATAGGGTAAAAGGGCAGAAGTGCAGCCCACAGGGAATTGGGAGTTATTGCTAGAAAGAAACCATAGAGGGAAGACAGAGAAACAAGAGCCAAGAATAATAGTGCCATGTTGTCTTACTGATACAGAATGTGATAAGGTACTCAACCAATAACAAAATATAGTTAACATATACATGCCATTCTACCTTGTTCTTTAAACTTTCCATTGATAACAGCCGCAGTTCTGGATCAAGGTTAGTATGTGTTCCTGAATTTATACACCAGCCCAGAGCTGATAAGTAAAAATTGGAATTTGTCTCAGCACACTAGATTGGGTTAAGTGCATCTAATATTTGGGCAAGTTTTCTTTCTAGCCATTAGGGGCTGAATGTTAATTACAGTGAAAGCTCAGGTTGGGCAGGCAAGTCCATGGCTACTCAACAGCAGACACACAAGGTCCTGCCCTTTTCTCAATATATGGTCTTTGTGTGCTTCTGTCCTGATGTCTGCAGGTTACTGTTTCACTGAACAAGCTGGTACATCAACATAGGAAAAACATAATATCACCCAGCCTACCACAAACTGTCTCTCCCTGCCAGAGAAATGCAGTGTCTTGTCACAGGACAGTGTTTGACTCTACCTGTGCTAGCTCTGTCACGGATCTCTGTCTCTCTGGAAAGCTTCTGCATGACTGGGCTGGAGGCTTATCTATAATGTGACTTGGCTGGAAAGGATCAAAACAGAATTTAAATTAATAAGGATCAGTTCAATCAGTGCAATAAGGACAAATGAAAAGTATTCCGCTTAGGAAGGATCAATCAGTTGCACACGTACAAAATGGGAAATGACTGCCTAGGAAGGAGTACTGCAGAAAGGAATCTGGGGGTCATAGTGGACCATAAGCTAGATATGAGTCAACAGTGTAACACCTTAGCAAAAAAAGCAAACATCACTCGTGGATTTGATTTATATCTCTTAATCATGATTTAAATCACTAGTTAGGAAGTCAATTTAATCATGGATTTCTACATAAAAGTGCATTCTTGTTCATTGTTCTAAGGGGGATAGCTCAGTGGTTTGAGCATTAGCCTGCCAAACCCAGGATTATGAGTTCAATCTTTGAGGGGGGAGGCACTTAGGGAACTGCAGCAAAAATCAGTGCTTGGTTCTGTTAGAAAAGGCAGGGGGCTGGACTCACTCAATGACCTTTCAGTTCCATGAGATATGCCTATCTCCATATATTTAAACCTTAATACATATTCTTCACAACTCAGAGATAGGTATAGGTTTCATTTTTAGAAGGTACACACTATACATTTTTAAGGTGATTTATTTTGAAAACTTTTCAGATTAGTTTTACAGCTATATCAGAAAAATGAATGATTGGTTATTTCATTTACCAAAGGTAATTGAAGCAGATATTTATGAAGCCACTGGGAGGTGAACTATCTATCTCCAATTCAACAGATTAATCATTAATATTCTGAGGATTTTTTTGCCATGCTGTATTAAGAGAACATCACCAGACAGACATTTAAATTGTTTTATTTAACTAAAACAACATTATGTATTCTGGATTTTTTTCTTCAACGGAAAACATACAATATTTTAACAAAACAAGCATATGATTTTTGAATTTAGTTAAACATTCAAGTTTTCTAAAATCAGGTTTGTTTTTGCTAAAATTGTTTTTAACTAAAATAGTTAAATGAAATATTTAAAAAAAATCCTCAAAAATTAAATTGATAGCCAGGTCAACATGAGAAACTTAAAATATTGGCTTCTGCAGCTAACTCAGTTGTCATCACCTTCACTTTCCTGTTTGTTCATAACCTGGAAAAGAAAAAAACACGGTTACTCACCTTGTAACTCTTGTTCTTCGAGATGTGTTGCTCATATCCATTCCAGTAGGTGTATGCGCCGCGCGTGCACGTTCGTCGGAAAACTTTTACCCTAGCAACTCCAGCGGGCCGGCAGGTCGTCCCCTAGAGTGGCGCCACTATGGCGGGGGATATATACCCCTGCCGGCCCGCCCAACCCAAAGGAAGAGTTCTTCCCGGGGAAAGATTACAGAGCGCACTTATTGAATATCGACTCCAGTCACTATCAGGCAGGCATCTGGGATCACGGTGCACGGCTCTGCAAAAAAAACCAGCATCAGCTCCGCGCGCCGGCGCCGCGGGAGGTGGCAAGAAAAACAAGTAGAGGGACTAATACATCCAACTAGAACACAGAGGCAATAACTAGACTAACTGAACAGGAACAGTAATATCGACTAAGAAAGAAGGATGAGTCAGCGCAGCGCTCCCCAGCGTCAAACGACCGACAGGCGTAAAGAATGAGACGGCGAGCCGGCAGGGGTATATACACCCGCCTAGTGGCGCCACTAGCGGAACCTGCCGGCCCGCTGGTTGCAGGGTAAAGAGTCCAACGAACGCACAGGCGGCGCATACACCTATCGGGAATGAATAGCAACATCGAAGAAGAACAAGCTTTTGATTGTCAGGTCCAATGATCTCATTTGAATGAATAGTTCCAGAAAGAAGAAGCCTGTCCTTCTACACTGGCAGATAGAGACAGTCTGTAAAATGAATATCACTCCAACAGTTCGGTGACCAATGTGCTAAGGATCCACCATTAACTGTGTGACTCCTTAAAACATTCCGCACACCATATTTCAATGGCCCATTAGCTCGAAGTTCATTATAGTGGCTAGGAGGAGGATGCTGGAGCCGCATTGGCATAACTACGCCTCTTCTCAGACATTAATTTGAACCCTGGTACCAGTAGGGTAGAATATGCGGCAAGAAAATGAGCTTCAATAGGCTGCTCCAGCTGGCTTTAATGCTTGTAATTAAACTCTGTCATGCATAGTTCGCTTTTTTAAAGATCACTCACCTTCAATCTTCAGCAGCACTCAGAACAAAACAGCTCACTCGCGACTGTTAAACTACAGAAACAGGCTTCAGGTACTCAGCAGGGTGTCAAACATTTCCCTAAGCCCATGTGACAACTGGCTGTGACAGTGCACTATTGTCACACGTCACCGATTAAGTAGATTCTGATATAAGGTTCAAAACAGTTACTACAGGAGTCCATAGCATGTGCGTGTCGAGAGTAGCTTGTCCTTCCACTTTTTCAGAGCACCTGCAGAAGTGGTTGTACGGAAAACATTAGCTTTATGCGGACAGGCCTGAAAGCCTTGGCTAGCGGAGGCTCATCAAATACACTGCAATGGCAATATACTTGGATCTCTTCTAATAATTTCTTCCATTGGGATACATTGCGCATTAGCGCGTCCAGTTTTCAACCATTGATAGCTTACTCTACTCTTGTAATACTGTGGTGCATTTCCTGATGAGCATTGTTGGTAAGAAACATTTCCTTTCGGTTTCACACAAGCGACAATACATAATCCAGACGGATGGGACACTGTGTCACGCATGCAAGAACTGCAGGTTAACAATTTTAGCCCTCCTAGAGCCTTGCACAGATCAAGTTCTTCAGACACTTATCCAGAATTGGCTTTGCACACACTGTGCTCGTGGATTAGTACCGTCTTTAATGATGAAACCACATGTAAGGATAGGTGGTCTCAGCAATGGAAAGTGGAAGAGTCTGTTGCATAAAGAAACTGGACCAATATTTCACAATTAACGTCTGGAATTTTGGTCTATCACAAACGATCATGTGTTTCTGGATCATGAGATTTTTCTTTTGCTACAGTTGATACGGTGTATGTTGACACTGGATGTTACTGAAACAAGATCATGCCAGAAACTCTGGAAACTATAGAATCACGCTCGATCTTGAAGGTGATCAGCTCAGAATCCACTACTGTTGAGGAGGATTCCGTATCTAAACAAAATAAGTCACGCAGTATATTATATACAAACTGCTCATTAGAGTATGATTGAAAAGTACTACTAAAGTGAAATGTAAAAAAAAAGCTATTATTTAATCACACTTCACTAAATGATAGTAACAAAGTTTTTTGCTCAAAGCATGAGATTCAAAGAAAGCAGAGGAAACCGCATCTAAGAAAAAAGTAGAAATAAAAAATTAACCGAACCGGAAAGTCCGAAGGTCAAGACATTTCCGTTCATCACTCAATGCAGTCTTCCTCCCGAATAAAAATCGGCTGCAACCAGGCGCTTGCATTGCTTTGTTGCAACGTGGCATTTGCATACATGCCTGTCTACCACAGTAGAGAATTCATAAAATAGGTCGCTTTAAACACAGCCTCTGGCCATTATAGGTTTCCCTACAGTAGAAGAGAATGATGGTGAGATCTCCATCAATGAAGCACACTCAGAAAGACTCAAGACTTGAAAAATACTGTCAACACAGTGCACTTGTTCACGCTGTCATCCATTCTCACATTAGCTGCCAGACTCCTTCCTCTCTGTCAGATCTATCGCCTCAACAATCTCTATTGCACTGAACTTATGACTTCACTTTAGAGAGAAGGTAAGATTGACTCTGGACACAAATTTGCAGCACGGGACAATGGGTTGAGTCTGTTATTTTGCATCTCAAGTATTATTTATTTAATTAAAACATTGCTGTTAACCAAGCAGTTATCTAAGCGAGACACAAACTCCATAGCTTCACGACTGCAACCAAGCGTCTCTGAAGATTCTAACAGGCACGAGTCCATTGTAGATTAGAAAAGATTAACCAAATCAATCTAACAGAAGCCCTGAACCGGTATGAGTCCATAATCCATGAACCATGATACATAACAAAAACTTTTCTAAATAGTATGTGACTATAGATATGGAGGTAAACACCATCTCCTAGAACGAAGAACCGAAGGGTCATTGAGGCCAGCACTAACTTGCACTACAGGACAATACTGATTGCCTCCAACCTAAGCCTCCAAGGCGAACTCAATAATCCGGGGTTTAGCAGCCAATTGCCAAAATCCCCGAATAGATTGTCTCATACTATAGAATAGAATTTACATCCCTTCCATGAGAGATATCATTGAGCTTAAAACAATAGTAATTAAAAACTACTTGAGACAACCTTTCCCCCAAAAAGCATTTTAATCAAAAAAAAGCCTGATTAAATTAAAAGAACGTGTTTTTTTTTGTTATTTTTTTTAATAAAGATTTTTTTACCCACCCGGTCCTCAAGCGTTACCTCCCACATTCACGCTGTAAGTGACAACAATAACAAGGTAATCTTGAGCCAGCCAAGTCAGTGTCATCATGGCAGTTAGGCATTCGCCTGAATACCCACCCTCTTCCACCATCTTGACCCAACCACCTCAACCAAGCTTCACATCATCATTGCTGACATATAAATGTTGTTTAAAAACTATACTGTGTAATATGGTGTGTTGTGTGATACATAAATATAAATATATAGATCATAACACAACAAATTAGATATATTGACAAAGTTCCGCCTCAACCTTGGTGGGGTCGCGCTTATTGGGAGGATGTTTCCACTCAGTGACTTACTCTGTGGAACCCAGAGAAAAAGTCAGCTCCTACTGTGGCTGATCAGGATTTGGGAATGTTTGGGGGAACCCAGGCCCACCTACGCAGTTCCACCCAGGGCCCTGGGATCGCAAGCTGTCTATGTGCCTCCTGCCAGTGCAGACAGCAAATCCCTGGGCTACTTCCCCATGCCGTCCAACACACCTTCTTAGCCCACCACCAGACCTTCCTCTGTTGATATGCTTCCCCAATCTCCGCATACCTCAGCTCCTCCCGTTCTGCTCCCAGTCCCTCCACACCTCCTTCCGTCGGCCTCCTGGCTGATGGGTGAGCTCCTTTAAAGCCAGTGCCTGATGCCGTCGATGGCAGCAGTCATAATTAAAGTAAGCATCTACTTGCCTTCTGAAAGATCCTTTAATTGGCTCAAAAACCTGAGCAACTGCCATTTGGTACCCAGGGACTAGGAGATTTTGGTTATACCTGGGGCTAAACCCACCTTTTCTCAGTACTTATTTAAGCCATGCCTTGCCCCATACAAATAGTCTTTGGTCTGGTAAAAAAAATTTACAATCTAGGAAATTGGATGCCTTAACATCGTTAATTTAAAGTGCATTTGTTCAGGAACGTAAGTAACAACATTAAGTGAGGGATTACTGTACTAATGCAGAAGATATGGGAAAAGCGGAGAACTCGAAACTGACGAGTTAAGAAACACAACATAATAGCTGCCATCACAGAGACTGGGATAATATAACAGGTTAGAATATTGTATATTGAAGGGACAGCTTAACTCAGGAAGGACAGCATGGAAAAAGGAGAAGTTCGCCTTATACTATAAAAATTTACACTTGACCGAGTTCAGAGGATATGCGACAGACTTGTGAAAATCTCCTCGGGTAAGGAAAAAAGGGATAAAAAACCAGATGATGTCATGATAGGGGGTCCACGTAACAAAGAAGAAGCGATAGTAGAGGCCCTACCAAATTCCATGGTCCATGTGCAATTTCACAGTCATAGATTAAGAACTCGAAAATTTCATGATTCAACCTATGTAAAACTGAAATTTTCACGGATGTTGAAATTAGAGTTCGACAAAAAGAAGTTGGAGGGGTGCAAAGTTATGTTGGAGGGGCTGCGTACGGCACCCTTACCTCTGTGCCCTGCTGGGTGGCTGCGCGACCTCAGAGCTGGAACAGCTGAGAGGTGGGCTGCTGGCTGGACCCAGGTAAGGAGGCTGCCGGCAGCAGCAGGCAGAAGTAAGGATGCATGGGTATGGTATTTTACACCCTTACTCTAGGCGCGGTCTCAGAGTTGGCCGCCGCAGCAGCCACTCCTCCGGCACCCAGCTCTGAAGGCAGAAGCAAAGTAGTATGTAGGTACGCACCGGATGCTGCGTTCAGAGATGGCACCTGTGCAACAGCCGCCACTCTGCACCCAGCGGGAAGTCAACACAGACAGAAGGGAAACCGCGACCCTCCTAAAATAACCCTGCAAACCCACCGCACTCCTTTTGGATCAGGACCCCCCAATTGAGAAATGCGGTCCTCCCCAAAACCGTATAGTGGAGGTAAAACTGCACAAAAGAGACTGACAGGAGACCAGAAGTGTCACAGTCCATGATGCGCTGTTTCAGCGCGATGGAGGCCGAGATGGATGATCTTGTGTAAGTAACTGAACAAAATCATCGAAAGCAAGAACTTGGGATGGACTTTCAACACCCTAACATCTGTTGGAAAATAACAACAGCAGACACAGATTATCAAAAAACAAGTCTCTGGAACTCAGTGCCAATATTAATTCAGAATAAGAAGCTACAGGAGAGGTGCTGATTGATTTGACAAAGGGAGAAACTAGGTTGAAATCGAAAGTGAAGGCACTTAGTGAAAGTGACATAAAGGAGAGAGGAACGACAGAGGAAAACACACAATATAGATAATCGAGGCAAAAGCAAGACTAAAACTCAGGTACGTCACACTGACATTATCGAATTACTTAACCGATATTTACAAACAGATCAATAAAACGTTAGCGCTCCACAGTGGACCGAAATCGATTGTTTGCGTCCTGTCCAAAGCTACCATCGATTGCAGAGCGGGCAACGTGGTAGCTGTGTCCTCAGCTATCCCATAGGTTCCACTTCCGTGAGAGACATGCCTGATGGGCAGAAGCACTGCCGGTGGCTGGACAGCTCACCCCTCCCTTGTGAAGGCAGCATGACACCCTTTGGGCGTTTTCGCGGAGGCATTGAGCAACATACGCCATAAAACAAATCTCCATTTTTTTTCACCTGTGTGGGGACTAAACGAGAGCTGTTCCAGAAACCACGCAAAGAGCACTGTGTTGAACCTACAGCATAGAGCTCAGCACAAGACAAAAAATTTCAGAGACGCTGTGGACGGCTTAGATGGATCCCCATACCACATCCCCATCACTCCACCTCAACACAGACGTCCATATGAGTCTCTGTCCCTCAACGCTGTCACACAGCGCTGTTCCGGAGTTTTTTATAAAACGCTGGGCATTTTCGGTTCTGTATACGAGCTGCCAACAACGAATGTCTCCCCATACAGCATCAGACCTAGATCCTCCCGTACGTCTAGCGGACTCTTTCGATTCAAACTGGCATTGCAGCCGCTGATAAGTCCCCTGGCAACCAAGAAAGAATCAAGAAGTTCGCAGGGGCTTTTCTGTTAACCTGCCGCGCATCCGAGCAAGGCTAGTCCAGACGTCAATGCTGCACGCTGGACGCCGACAATAACGTCGATTCGTCACATGAACCTAATCCGATTTATCACTATCGAATTAGAGCTAACCCTGTCAGGAGCGGGGGGCCGGCAGGGGTATATATCACCCGCCAAGGTGGCGCCACCTAGGGACGACCTGCCGCCCGCTGGAGTTGCTAGGCGTAAAGTCCGACGAACGTGCACGAGCGGCCGCATACACCTACTGGAAGGATATGAGCAACACATCTCGAAGAACAAGAGTCAGGTGAGTAACCGGTTTTTTTCTTTTCAGGTATTGAACAAACAGAAAGTGAAGTGATGACAACTGAGTTAGCTGCAGAAGCAAATTTAAGTTCTCATTTGACCTGCTATCAATAATTTTGAGGTTGTTTTAAATATTTCATTAACTATTTTAAGTTAAAAACAATGTTAGCAAAACAAACTGATTTAGAAACTTGAATGTGTAACTAATCAAAATCATGATGCCTTGTTTTGTTAAAATATTGTATGTTTCCCGTTGAAGAAAAAAAATCAGAATACAAATGTTGTGTAGTAAATAAAACCAATTAAATGTCGTCTGGTGATGTTTCGGAATACAGCAATGCAAAAAAATCCTCAGAATTTAATGATAATCTGTTGAATGGGAGATAGATAGTTCACCTCCAGTGGTTCATAAAATTGCTTCAATAACCTTTGGTAATGAAATAACCAATCATTCATTTTCTGATATAGTGTAAAACTAAATCCTGAAAAGTTTCAAAATAAAGCACTTAAAAAAATGTATAGGTTACCTCTATAAAAATGAACCGATACCTATCTCTGAGTTGTGAGAATAGTATTAAGGTTAAAATATATGAGAAGGCCATATTTCACATGGAACGAAAGGTCATCTGAGTGATCCCAGCCCCTGCCTTTTCTAACAGAAACCAGCACGGATTTTTGCTGCAGTTCCTAAGTGCCTCCCCTCAAAGATTGAACTCATAATCCCTGGTTTGGCAGGCTAATGCCAACCACTGAGCTTCCCTTAGAAACAATGAACAAGAATCACTTTAGTGAAATCCATGATTAAATTGACTGTCTAACTAGTGTTAAATCACGTTAAGAGATATAAATCAAATCCACGAGATGTTGGCTTTTTTGCTAAGGTGTTACACTGTGACTCATATCTAGCTTATGGTGCCCGATGACGCCCAGATGCCTTTCTGCTAGTACTCTTCCAGCAGTCATTTCCCATTTTGTAACGTGTGCAACTGATTGATCTTCCTAACGAACTTTTCATTGTCCTTATTGCACTGATTGAACGATCCTTATTAAATTAAATCCTGTGTTGATCCTTCAAGCCAGCAGCATTATAGATAGCCCTCCAGCCCGTCATGCAGAAGCTTTCCAGAGAGACAGAGATCGCGGGACAGAGCTAGCACAGGTGAGTCAAACACTGTCCTTGTGACAAGACACTGGCATTCTCTGGCAGGGAAGACAGTTTGTGGTAGGCGGGGTGGATATTATGTTTTTCCTAATGTTGATGTACCAGCTTGTTCAGTGAAACAGTAACCTGCAGACACAGGCAGAAGCACACAAAGACCATATATTGAGAAAGGGCAGGACCTGTGTTGCTGCTGGTTGAGTAGCCAGCGACTTGCTGCCACTGAGCTTTCTACTGGTAATAACATTCACCCCTAATGGTAGAAAGAAAACTTGCCCAAATATAGATGCACGTTAACCCAATCTGAGTGTGCTGAGACAAATTCCAATTTTTTTACTTATCAGCTCTGGGCGTGGTGTTATAATCAGGAACACATACAACCTTGACCAAATGCGGCTGTTATCAATGGAAAGTTTAAAGAACAAGGTAGAAGGCATTATATGTAACTATATTTTGTTGATTGGTTGATGTACTTACACATTCGTATCAGTAAGACAACATGGCACTATTATCTTGGTCTTGTTCCGTCTTCCTCTATGGTTTCTTTCTAGCAATAATCCCAATCCTGTGGGCTGCACTTCATGCCCTTTTACCCTATTTCTACCTGCCCAATTTGTGAAGGGCTTGTGGAATAGTGAAACTTTCCCTAGAAGGCATGCTTAGAGTTGATAGTTCAACTGATATTTAATAATGAGCCTAGGAGTTCAACCCCTCTCAAGCTATGGATGCCATGCACATGCATGGTAAGTGTTGTTCATGTTTGGAAGTTGTTTTTGCATACCACGAACCCTAAACTTTCTCTTCTTTTTTTTTTTTTTTTTTTTTTTTAAGATAGTGGAGATTTTGCATTAGATGGAATGGCATATGGGCCTCAAATAGTCCCAAGCTAGATCTAGCACACAGGCTGTTCCTCACCTATGTACTGGTCTGTTGCAAACGTACAGAAACAGTACTCCCATCAATGCTAGTCGAATGCGAAGTTGTCAGCTGTAGTATCAGAGGGAAGAATTGTGGGCACTGGCCACCTCTTAAGATGACAGTTTGGAAGCAGCCACGGCTTCTTCCTCAATGAATTTCAGTTAGAGCCATGAATTCTCGAAAAGCAGAATGGAGTTGCTGTGGAAGTGAACTTGATGTGGTAGATTAGAGGCTCACCAGAGCATAGATGTGGTTGTAAGACAGCTATATAATGCCTGTGCAGCATAGTGGAGCAAGCTGATGGCACTCTATTGCATGGCTCTGAACTCCAATGCACCAGACACGCTCTCCCTGACCATCTTCTCCCCTCACCAGCTCCGGCATTACACTCTTACTAACGACATGGGCTCCCATCAGTCTAAAACACAGACTAAAACTTTTAAAAATAAATATATCATCCTATCTAATCACACGCTGTCTGAGATTTATAATACCTGCTCCCAGGTCAAAGCCTTTTGGTAGGCAGGCAGTAGCAAAGTAATGAGACTTTTCTTGTTACATACACAGAGTTACACACTACAGCCATTACTACAATGCTAGAAACTTTTAGTGGCTCTTTACTTACTACATCAGGTAAATGGTCTCCTTTTGAAACAACAACTGGTTTTGCTATGTCATTCTAGATTGATCAACAGTCAAATAATCCTTTACTTTGTAGCCTCGAGTCACTGTTAACATATTTCTAACTTCAGATAATGGAGGTTCCTACCTTTGGCACTTTGGCCAGCATGGCTGCTGACCAGCTAAGACCTTTCAGTTTGGCTTTGTTTTCCAACCTACTGCATTAAAGAATTGTAGAAGTCTCTGTTCAGCCACTTTATTTTGCTCTGGACTCTAACTCGGAAAAAAAGGCTCTTTCAGTGGTGCTTTTGAGATTGTCACATCTGGGAAATGTGTAGTTGTTGCCACAACTGAAAACAGGGGGGTGTTTTGTGCGAGCAGCCTTTATGCTCAAGGTTTGATCTTAGAATAGGAGAAAATCTGCTCTGTCCGCACTAAGGAGCACAAGACCAGAGAATGAGAATACTGCAAGCAGTGAACATTCTTTGAAGAATCCTTCGCCAGGAAAAATAGATTTAGTTTGTTTCTTTAAACCCCTTGAAATGAAGCAGTTTCTTATTTAGTTATAGTCCATGATGGGAGCAGCTTTTGTACTGCATGAAGAGCAATATGGATTCTTATTTTCCTTATATTTGGTTGAAATAGAGGATCAAGACAATGCACAAGTTGCAGCACTCCTACTAGCTGATCGTGGAGAGCTGCTGGTAAGAGATTTCAGTAGAAATGTCAGGCTGGAAAGGGCCATGAGGAGTTGTCTTAGTGCATGTAGCTGTAAGTGGCCAGGACCAAGTCTAACCAACACCAGTCCTGAGAGGTGTTTGCTCTACTAGTTCTTAAAAACCTCCACTGAAATGGGGGATTTCCACAACTGCCTTGGAAGCCTATTCCAAACTTTAACTACCCTTATAGTTAGATAGCTTTCTAATATCTAACCTAGATCTCAGCTTTACTAATGGGCAGTTATGCCATTACTCTCTTGTCGTACCTTCAGGGAACACGGAAACTCTTCTCATAACAGCAGTTAACATAGCTGAAAATTTATCAGTCCCCATTCAGTTATTTTTTTTCTCAAGATAAAACATCATATTTTTTTAACTTAGCAATAGTCAAGTTTTCTAAACCTTTTATTTTTGTAATTCGCCTTTTGACTCACTCTGGCTGGTTCATAATCTTTCTAAAAACTGAACAGAGTATCCAGCTGAGACCCACAAATGCCAAGCAAGAACAATACTTCAGTGTTCACATACCAGAACTCCTCTTAATACAACTTGAATATAAACCTTTTCACAAACTGCATCATATTGACGACTCATCTAATTTTCTGATACTACCAGTAAAGCCAGTTACCTTCAGCATACTACTCACCTTGCCAGTTATTCCCCTTTTGAGTTGTCATTTGATTTTTCTTTCTGATGTAATATTTGCATTTGTCTTTATTGGAATTTAATCTTGTCAATTTCAGACTCATTCTCCAATTTGTCAAAGGTTTCGTTTTGAATTCTAATCCTTCCCCAAGTGCTTGCAACTCCTCCCTCTTGGTGTAATCTACAGATTTCATAGGAAATCCCATTCAGTATCCAGTTTAATAGTATGAGACGTCAGAAGACCTCCACTAA
>NC_133777.1:46106167-46126745 GCF_003597395.2 Chelonoidis abingdonii | reverse complement strand
GCGTCCTGCAGTTCTTCTGCCGGCTACTCCGACAGTGGGAAGGAGGGCGGGTTGTGAATGGATATGAGCAACACATCTCGAAGAACAAGAGTACAAGGTGAGAACCGTGTTTTTTTCTTCGAGTGCTTGCATATCCATTCCAGTAGGTGATTCCCAAGCCTACCAGTGGTGGGGTCGGAGTGAGAGGTCACAGTGTGCAACACGGCAGAGCCGAAGGCCGCATCATCCTGGACTGCTGGACTAGGGCATAATGGGTAGCGAAGGTGTGCACGGAGGACCAGGTCGCTGCCTACAGATTTCCTGGACGGAACTCGTGCAGGAACGCCATTGACGATGCCTGGGCTCTAGTAGAGTGCGCATTACACACCCAAGGGAGATGGGCCAGGTCGTAACATGTTCTTATGCAGACGTCACCCATGAGGAGATCCTCTGTGAGGAGACTGGCAACCCTTGAGCCGTTCAGCTATTGCGACAAAGAGCTGAGTGGACTGCGGAACGGCCTGGTTCTTTCTATAAAAAAAGCGAGCGCCCTGCGCACGTCTAGCAGTGCAATTGTTGTTCCCTACGAGTAGATGAGGTTTGGGAAAGAATACGGAAGGAATATGTCCTGGTTAACGTAGAAGGCGAGACAACCTTGGGGAGGAATGCAGGGGTGGTCAGTTGTACCTGTCTCGATGGAACACCATGTACGGAGGTCCACGACGAGTGCGCGCAGCTCTGATACGCGCCGAGCGATGTGACGGCCACCAGGAATGCCGTTTTCCAGGACAAATAGAGGAGGGAACATGTAGCCACAGTTCAAACGGGGGGGAATAAGACGAGACAACACTACGTTGAGATCCCAGGAGGGGGCTGGGATGGACTTGGGGGTAAAGGCGCTCCAGCCCTTTGAGGAATCTAGTCACTAGTGGGGTGTGAAAAGACGGAATGGCCGTCGCTCCTTGGTGGAAAGTGGAGATGGCCGCAAGTGAACCCGAGAGAGGCTATAGCCAGGCCTTGTTGTTTGAGCGACCAAAGGTAGTCCAAGACGATCGGGATGGAAACATCGGCAGGGTGGAAGCGCTTTTCCGCACACCAGCACGTGAAACGCTTCCACTTGGCTATGTACGTCGTCCTCGTAGATGGCTTTCGACTTCCTAGAAGTACTTGCCTCACTGGGGAAGAGCAGTGCAATCGGACCAGTTAGCCACGCAGGACCACGCCGAGAGTGAAGGGACTGAAGGTCCGGGTGACAAAGCCGGCCGTAGTCCTGCGTGATCAGGTCCAGGTGAAGAGGCAGGGAACAGGGTCCACTACCGACAGGTCCAGGAGCAGAGAGTACCAATGCTGACGTGGCCATGCCGAGCAATGAGAATCAAGCTGGCCCTGTCTCGCGCGCCTTCAGAAGGACCTTGAGGATCAATGGGAACGGAGGAAGGCATAAAAGAGGTGCATTCCCCACGGAATCAGGAAGGCATCCGCTACCGAGCCCCGCCCGGCCTTGGAAGGAGCAGAACATCGGACACTTCCTGTTCGTGCGAGATGCAAAAAGGTCCATGTGGGATGCCCCCGCCTGCGGAAAAGTGTAAGGCAACGTCCGGCGAAGGGACCATTTGTGGGAGCTGAAAGACCAACTGAGATGGTCCGCCAGGGTATTGCGCGCCCCGGGAGAAAGGAAGTGACTAGTGGACTGAGTGGGCTATGCAAAAGTCCCACAACATTATGGCCTCCCGACACAGAAGAGGAGATCTCATCCCGCCCTGCTTGTTGACATGTACACCGCTGTGGTGTTGTCTATAAAAACTGAGACACAGCGGCTCGGATCTGCGATGGAAGGCTTGACAAGCAAGGCGGACCGCTCTCAATTCTCGGACGTTGATATGGAGAAGCAGATCGGGAGGAGACCAGCGACCCTGCGTCCTCAACGGCCCAAGGTGAGCTCCCATCCCAAGTCCGATGCGTCCGTAGTGAGGGACATCGAGGCTGTGGAGGATGGAATGGGCGCCCCGCACAGACGACGGACTCCTCCAGCCACCATGTGAGGGAGAAGAGTACGTCCTGTGGGACTGTGACGACGGTATCAACGGTCGCCTGGCTAGGCGTATCTGAGGAATGAGCCACGACTGCAGAGGTCTGAGCCGGAGCCTGGCGTGCTCCGTCACGAAAGTGCAGGCCGCCATGTGGCCCAAGAGTGACAGCAGGTGCGAGTAGAAGTTAGAGGTGCTGCCTGTAACCTCCGGATGATGTCCGTCAAAGCCTGGAATCGGACAAGGGGAGAGTGGCCGTGGCCGTGGTAGAGTCCAGGACGGCGCCGATAAATTCTATCCTCTGGGTAGGGGATAGAATGGACTTCTCTACTGTTAGCATCAGGCCTAGGTTCGCAAAAAGGCGGCTGATCATGGCGACGTGGGAGAGCACCTGGCTTGCTGACGGCCCTCGGATAAGCCAGTCGTCGAGGTAGGGGGGAGGAGTTCCGAAATCGATTTAAGGAGCCGTTTAACTCGATATTAATGACGACGTCGTGTGAACGGATACAGCGTTAAATCGGTATATCGGCCATTAAACCGATTTAAAGTCGCAGTGTAGACCTGGCCTCAGGGAGTTACGTAAGATTCCAAGGACGTGGTACGCTCCGAGGAGGAGGTGAAGCAGAGCTGGGAAGAAGCAGGGAAAGGGTGGGAGTTTGGGGGAAGGAGGTGGAGTGGGCGGGCCTAGGGCAGAGCCAGGGTTGAGCACCCTCCCCCCTCCCCAGGGGAAAGTCAGTGCCTGTGCTTGCACAGTAGGGGAAGCTGCTGCTGCTCAAGTTGTTTCCTAGCCTACAATGACACCTTCAGCCTCCTTGCCTGCCTCATTGTCTGCAGTGGGCTGTGACTGTGTGGGGTAAGGCGGGGGCACCTCCCTACTACAGTACAGTATGGTTCAGTATGTATGTTTGTAAACACACACTATGTGCACGCTAACCCCCCTCCCCGTTCCCCAGCGATTCACTGTCGCTTTATGGCCCAGCTGCCGCCCTGCTTGGGAACAGGGCGCTATAAGAAGTGCTTGAGAGGACACCAGCTGCCTGCAAAGCAGCTGCAGGGGGTGCACAGCAGCGGCCCTGCCTTGCTGTCTTGCAGCTCAATAAACAATGTTCCAGCTGCTCCCCACTCTTCGCTGGAGGGGGGTAAGAACACAGGGGGTGGCAGCCTGCCCAAAGCAAGTTACAGTAATAGTGTTCCAGAGCCTGCTTCACTGTAGCAAGAGGGAGAAGCAGCACAGAGATGCACAGAACCCATGAAAGTCTGTGAAATCCACGGGAGTTTTGTCATTCACTTTAATGCCAGCTGCATCTCTCAGCCCCTGCAAGCACGCAGCAGGGAGGGCCGCAGCCCTGCAGCAAATGTTATTTTCCTCCTCTTACTACATTGGCTGCAATGTTGCCTGGATGCTGAGTGCATGGTTACTAGGGGAAATACAGCAGGGCTAGTTTTCCATGGCACCCTGGAAGACAGGCTTTTGGTCCTCCAACAGGGCTTCTGTGAAAGTAAGAACCTGGAAGAAAGTAAGAACCTCCATAACTAGTCCTAGCCTAAACCCACAGGGCTTCCAATAGGGGAGCAGATTACCAAGAAGACTGATATGGGTTATCCAAATTCTTTCCCTTGCAATAGTTGACTGATGCTGCATGACCTTGGCCACTCCAGACTGAGGGGAGTGAAGAGTAACACATGCATGCGCTGTTTGGAGTCAGACATCACGAGTCAAAAACATTCAACAAGTGATAGTGGAGTGCCTAGCAGTAGCAGTACCACTAGCACCAAGAAAACCAGGAAAACCATTAGTATGGGTACTAAATTAGACATTTTAAAGCATTTTGATGCAGGTGAGCATGCGGTAGACATTGGCATCACTCTAGGTCTTACTCCGACCACTGTGAGAACAATTCAGAATAATGCCGACAAGATCAGGGCTAGTACTGGATGTGTAACACCACTTAGTGCTACTACAGTAAGTTGATCAAGAAGTAGTTTGCTGGAAAACATGGAGCATCATCTCTCACTGTGTAGAGAGGACCAAAACCAGTGGAACACATCTTTTAGTTTGCTAGTGATACAAGGTAAGGCAAAAAGTTTGTATGATAATTTGAAGAGAGACCAAGGTGAAGGATCACAGACAGAGACTTTCACAGCAAGTCGGGGATGATTTGATCGGTTCAAGAGGCGCTTCCACTTGCATAACATCAAGATGTCTGGTGAGGCAGCTAATGCTGATACTGCAGCAGCTAAAGAAGTCCCCGACTATCTCAAGAAAATAATTGAGGAAGGTGGCTATTCCCCTAAACAAGCCTTCAATGTTGATGAAACGGGCCTGTAATGGAAGAGGATGCCTGAGCGAACTTACATTTCCCAAGAGAAGGCAGTGCCTGGATTTAAAGCAGCTAAAGACTGTCTAACCTTGCTTCTAGGTGGTAATGCTGCCGGAGATATGAAGGTGAAATGGCTGACAGTGTACCATGCGCTCTCAAGGGATTTTCAAAAGGAACACCTTCTGGACATTTGGTGATGCAATAAGAAGGCATAGATAACTAGAGCTATTTTTTTCAGAAAAGACGGTTACTCACCTTTGTAACTGTTGTTCTTCGAGATGTGTTGCTCATATCCATTCCAGTTAGGCGTGCGCGCGCTGAGTGCACGTTCGTCGGAGATTTTTACCCTAGCAACACTCGGTGGGCCGGCAGGCGCCTGATATATACCCCTGCCGGCCCATTCGCTCCTCAGTTCCTTCTTGCCAGCTACTCTGACAGAGAGGAAGGAGCGTGGGTGTGGAATGGATATAAGCAACACATCTCGAAGAACAACAGTTACAAAGGTGAGTAACCGTCTTTTCTTCTTCAAGTGCTTGCTCATATCCATTCCAGTTAGGTGATTCCCAAGCCTTACCTAGGCGGTGGGGTCGGAGCGAGATGTTGAGGAATGTAAGACCGCTGAGCCGACTGTTGGACTCTAGACTGTTGGACCAATGCATAGTGGGATGCAAAGGTGTGGACAGAAGACCAGGTGGCGGCGCGGCATATTTCTTGTATGGCAATATGGGCCAGAAACGCGGCAGATGAAGCTTGAGCCCGCGTAGAGTGGGCGGTGAGATGGCCAGTCGGGACCTGCGCCAAGTCATAGCATGTCCGAATACAGGATGTCACCCAAGAAGCAATCCTCTGGGAGGAGATTGCCATGCCCTTCATACGTTCTGCCACCACCACAAATAACTGAGGTGAACGTCGGAAGGGTCTGGTTCTCTCGATGTAAAACGCGAGAGCCCTGTGAACATCCAGAGTATGCAGCTGCTGTTCCCGTCGCGATGAGTGCAGTTTTGGGAAAAAGACTGGCAGGAAGATGTCCTGATTGACATGAAAGGAGGAGACGACCTTAGGGAGGAACGCCGGGTGTGGTCGCAGCTGTACCTTGTCCTTATGGAACACCGTGTACGGGGGATCCACAGTTAAAGCTTTAAGTTCCGAGACCGCCTGGCCGAAGTGACAGCAACTAGGAATGCTGTCTTCCAGGACAGGTACAGCAGCGAGCATGTGGCTAAAGGCTCAAAGGGAGGTCCCATGAGCCTGGATAAGACAAGGTTCAGGTCCCAGGTAGGGGCTGGTTGTCTGACCTGGGGATAGAGTCGCTCCAAACCCTTGAGGAATCGGGAAACTATGGGATGGGAAAAAACGGAACTGCCAGCCTCCCCAGGATGGAAGGTGGAAATAGCTGCAAGGTGTACTCTTAGCGAAGAGATTGCTAGACCTTGTTCCTTGAGAGACCACAAATAGTCCAAGATGGTGAGGACTGATACGGCCTGCAGAGAAAGGTCCTGCTGAATACACCAGTGACAGAAGCGCTTCCATTTAGCAAGGTATGTTGACTGCGTGGAGGGCTTCCTGCTTCCGAGCAGCACTTGTTGCACTGCGGTGGAACAACGCAACTCCGATTGGCTCAACCAGCCAAGAGCCGTGCAGTCAGATGAAGGGACTGCAGGTCCGGGTGGTGTAGCCTGCCGAAGTCCTGCGTGATCAGGTCCGGGTTGAGTGGCAGGGGAATCGGGTGTGACTGAGACAGGTCGAGCAGCATGGTGTACCAACACTGCCTCGGCCAAGCCAGAGTGATCAGGATAAGGCGGGCTTTGTCCCTGCGCATCTTGATCAGAACTCGGTGGACAAGAGGAAACGGTGGGCAGGCATAACAGAAGAGGCCCATCCACGGAATGAGGAACGCGTCCGACAGGGAGCCCTGGGAGCGACCTTGTAGGGAGCAGAACAGCTGGCATTTCCTGTTCTCCCTGGAGGCAAAGAGGTCTATCTGGGGAAAGCCCCACCTCCGGAAGACTGAATGGAGAATGTCTGGCCGGATGGACTATTCGTGTGCTAGGAAGGACCTGCTCAGATGATCTGCGAGCGTGTTCCGGACTCCTGGGAGGAAGGAGGATACTAGGTCTATGGAGTGGGCTATGCAGAAGTCCCACAGTAGGATCGCTTCCTGACACAAGTGGGAGGACCGCGTCCCTCCCTGTTTGTTTATATAATACGGCCGTTGTGTTGTCCGTGAAGACTGTGACACAACGGCCCTGCAGATGGTGCTGAAGTGCTTGGCAAGCCAGCCTGACCACTCTCAGCTCCCTGACACTGATGTGTAGACAAAACTCCTGGGACGACCAAATGCCCTGTGTGCGCAGGTACCCTAGGTGAGCACCCCAGCCCATAGAGGATGCGTCCGTTGTTAGGGACACGGAGGGCTGGGGAGGGTGGAACGGTCATCCTGCACACACCCGGGAGGGCGTTCGCCACCAGTCGAGGGAGCCTAGAACGCTCGGCGGAATTGTCAGAATGATGTCTATGGCATCTCTGCATGGGCAATAGACGGAGGCGAGCCAGGTTTGGAGAGGACGCATTTGTAGCCTAGCGTGCTCTGTAACAAATGTGCACACAGCCATGTGGCCAAGTAGGCCTAGGCAAGTGCGGGCAGAGGTTGTTGGAAAACGCTGAAGGCCTTGGACAAGCGAGAGTATGGTCTGAAACTGGTGGGGCAGTAATCTGGCCGTCGCAAGGTTGGAATCCAGCATTGCCCCGATAAATTCTACCCTCTGCGTAGGCACCAGAGTGGACTTGTCTAAGTTGATAATCAGACCGAGACGCAGAAAATGGTCGTTGATAATGGCCACCTGGGTGATGACTTGTGCCTCGGAGGCCCCCCAGATGAGCCAGTCGTCGAGGTAGGGGAAGACGTGTATTCGACGACGACGTAAGGCAGCGGCAACCACCGCCATACACTTCGTGAACACCCGAGGGGCCGAGGACAGGCCAAAGGGCAGGACCGTAAACTGGTAGTGTCGATGGTTTACCACAAAGCGAAGATACCTCCTGTGAGGGGGATAAATTGCTATGTGGAAATATGCATCCTGCATGTCGAGAGCGGTGTACCAATCTCCGGGATCCAGGGAAGGAATAATGGTTCCCAAGGATACCATGTGGAACTTGAACTTCTTGATGAATTTGTTCAGTCCTCGCAGGTCTAAGATAGGCCAAAGGCCCCCATTCGCCTTGGGAATAAGGAAATATCGGGAATAAAACCCCTTGCCCCTTGACTCCTCTGGCACCTCCTCTATACCTCCTGGGTGAGGAGTTGCTCGTGAGAGAAGTCCCTGAAGAGGGACGGGGAGGGGGGGTGGACGGTATCCCAGCTCCACTGTGCACAGAACCCAACGATCCGATGTCAACTGGGACCACGCCAGAAGGAACTGGGAAAGGCGGCTGCAGAAAAGAAAGGGATCCGGGGAGGCAATTGGTACACCGCTCTCGGGTGCACCCTCAAAAGTTTGGTTTGGGTCCCGGCGTTGGTTTGGTGGGACCGGAATTGTTTCCCCCTTGAGGTCCAGACTGGCATCTGCGACTATTATGACCTCTTCTCCTGGCAAAGTCTTGTCGTGGCCGAGGAGGAGGGTAAGGGCGCTGCGGTTGGGAGCGGAAAGACCGTCTCTGTGTCTGAGGTGTATGCATTCCCAACGAATGCTTGATTACCCTGTTGTCCTTCAGACTCTGTAGTCTGGGGTCTGTCTTTTGAGAGAACAAGCCTTGCCCATCAAACGATAGGTCTTGAATCATATGTTGCAACTCAGGTGGCAGGCCGGACACCTGCAACCACGAAATACGGCGCATGGCTATGCCCGAAGCGACCGTTCTGGCCGCCGAATCTGCGGCATCTAATGAGGCTTGCAAGGAGGTTCTCGCGACCCTCTTCCCCTCCTCCAGGAGTGCCATAAATTCCTGGCAGGAATCTTGCAGAACCAACTTGGCGAACTTCCCGACAGCCTCCCAGGTGTTATAACTGTATCTGCCGAGGAGGGCCTGTTGGTTCGCTATGCGGAGCTGGAGACCTCCCACAGAATAGATTTTTCAGCCCAACAAGTCCATGCGCCGGGCTTCTCTAGACTTAGGTGCGGGGGCTTGTTGACCGTGGCGCTCCCGTTCATTGACGGACTGTACCACCAAGGAGCATGGAGCGGGGTGTACATAGAGATACTCATACCCCTTTGGAGGTACCATGTACTTCCGTTCGATCCCCTTGGCTGTGGGTGGTATGGAAGCCGGGGATTGCCAGATAGTGTCCGCTCTGGCCTGGATCGAACGGATAAATGGGAGCGCCACTCGGGTGGGCGTCTCCGCGGACAAGATGCTAATCACCGGGTCCTCTACCTCTGGGACCTCCTCTACCGGCAGGTTGATGTTCTGGGCGACACGCCAGAGGAGGTCCTGGTGGGAGTGGAGGTCAATCGGAGGAGGACCCGATGCTGTGTCCCAGCAACTGCCTTGTCCGGGGAGGATGAAGATGACAGCCCTGGGACGAGAGGATCATGCACCGACGTCTGGTCTGGGGGAACCTCCGGCTCTGGAAGGTCGTGTGGTTCCGGTGCATGAAGACCGGATACCTCTGTGCCCGCGGGGGGAGGCCGGCTGACAGTGGCCTCAGGCACACGGTGCTCCGAGTGACCAGAGCGTGATGGGCCAGTCGCTTCACCCTGGGCTTGATGGTATGCCCAAGGTGTCCAAAAGGACCACTGGTGAGGACCGTATTCCGGGCCATGGGCGTGCGTCTCGGAGTCCCCATAGGAGCAGCTGTCCACATGTGAGGAGACTGAAGGGTGACGCAAGGGCCACGGAGGCGCTGAAGTCGTGTGGGCCAGGTCTCTGCGTCCATTGGACTCCAGTCTATGCAGTCGCGGTGAGCGGCACCGGGAGTCGTAGCGGTGCCGGGAGCGGGACCGGGACCTGCGACCAGCACGGTGCCGGGAGGTCAACTGGTGCCTCCCATCGCCATGCCAAGACCAGCTGCGAGAGGTACGGCGGTGCCGGGACCTGGACTGGTGCCGCGAGTATGACCGGTACCAGGATGGCAAACGGTACCGGGACTGCAACGGCACCGAGAGCGGGAGCGCTGTCTGGAGCGAGAGCGTCCGCAGGATCTGGATCAGGACCGGCGGTGTTGTACCGTGTCCGGCAGAGATGGCCTCATCATGGTGGGCTTGCCCAGTGACTGAACAACCCGCACCGGTGGAGCCGGGGGTTGGGGCAGCTCCTGCTCCGTCAGAGCAATTAATTCCCGAGCCATGGAGAAAGTCTCCGGCATTGAGGGTATGATGAGCTCTACCACAGCGCGTGCCGGGGAGCTGGTCGGCACCGGATTCGACGGCTCCTAAGAGACCGGAATCGACGGTGCAGAGGCAAGTGGTGCCGCAGCAGTTGACGGTGCTGGGCGGTCCGCCTTAGAAGTACGCTCAGACTGCGGTGTAGGTGCTGGTGCCGCAGGAGCCTTGTGCCTCTTGGACCTCGGGGAGAGGGACCAGTGCCTGCCCGAGGATTGGGCCGGTGAAGGCTGGTGCCAAGGAGTCTTCCCTAGGCCCATGCAATCCGGTGCGGGGGTAGCACTCGTACCCGGTGCCGGAGTCGGTGCCGAAGAGGGAGGAGCAAGCGCTGCCTCCATCAATAGTTGTTTGAGGCGAATGTCCCGCTCTTTCTTCGTCCGGGGCTTGAACGCCTTGCAGATCCGGCACTTGTCCGCAAGGTGGGATTCTCCCAGACACTTTAAACAGGAGTCATGGGGATCTCCTGTGGGCATCGGCCGATGACAGGCCGTGCAAGGTTTGAAACCCGGAGAACCGGGCATGGGCCCCGGTACCAGGGGAGGAGAAGGGGCTAGCTCCCTATCCTCTAACTATGTACACTAATACTATAACTACTAACAATACAAAAAGGCTAACGAGAACTATGAAAAACTAACTATGTACACAATAACTATATATAAAACGAGCGAAGAGCTAGGGAGGTGGAGATCAGCTAAGCTGCGCTCCACTGTTCCAACGACCGACATGGGCGGTAAGAAGGAACTGAGGAGCGAATGGGCCGGCAGGGGTATATATCAGGCGCCGTGGCGGCGCCACTCCAGGGGGCGCCCTGCCAGCCCACCGAGTGTTGCTAGGGTAAAAATCTCCGACGAACGTGCACGCGGCGCGCGCACACCTAACTGGAACGGATATGAGCAAGCACTCGAAGAATGGCTGACTCTCTATGTCATCCCTGCATGAAAGGAATACTGTGCCAAGGAAAATCTTGATTTCAAGATTTTATTGCTTATTGATAATGCATTGGCTCATCCAATCAACCTGGATGACCTGTGCGAAAACGTCGAACTTGTCTTTCTGCCACCTAACACCACATCACTCATCCAACCCAGGGACCAAGGAATCATTTAACGCATATTACTTACGCCGTACTTTCAATCAGCTCATCAAAGGCACTGATGGGAAAGGCAAACCTACGATTTGGCAATTTTGGCGTGACTAAAACATTCTGAAGTGCATCAATAACTTTAAGTTACTCAGGCATGTATGAATGGTGTGTGGGGGAAGTTGTGGCCTTAACGTGTCGATGCCTTAAAAGGATTTATAGATGTACTCCCTGCTATGAAGAAAGATATCCTTGGCTTGGCCAAGAAAGCAGGTTTTGATGAGGTGGAAGAAGCCAACGTTATACAACTTCTGCAATCACATGGAGAAGAGCTAACCAATGAAGATCTGATGCAACTAGAGGTGACGAGAACAATGGAAGAAGGGGGCCAATAAGTAAAAGAAGAACCAATCTATTGAAATTTGACTGCCAAACGTCTTTCTGAAGCTGTGATAAATGGGGGAGAGCTCCGTTTTATGGACACCCAGCTAGCCAGCAGCTATAAAATCCCTCTTAGTAGCTGTTCTCTAATTGCTTTATCTGTAAAGAATTAAAAAGTCTCACTGCTATGCATAAGTAAAAGGAAGTGAGTGGGCACTTGGCCAAAAGAGCCAATGGGAAGGCTAGAACTTTTAAAAATTGAAACAAGACTTCCTTTTTGTCTGTCTGTCTGTTGTTCTCCAGGGGAGAGGCAAACAGGGCAGAGTTATGCTCTAAGAATCTTGGGCCAAGTATGAAAAAATCATCGGTATCATACCTAGAAACTACTCATTTGAAGCCCCAGATATGTAAGTAGATCAGGAAATATCTAGGAAGACACAATTAGGTTTATCTTTTTATTTCTTTATGTCTTGTGGACTCCTCTGTGCTAACCCCAAGTGCTTTTGTTTTGCTTGTAACCTTTAAGCTGGACCTCAAGAAAGCTATTCTTGATGCTTAATCCTCGTAGATTTTTTTTTTAATCCAGCAAATGCCTGAGTTTCCAATTGTATTTTCTTTTTCTTTTTTTTAATAAAATTTTACTTTTTTAAGAACAGGATTGGATTTCTGTGTCTAAGAGGTTTGTGCACATGTTGTTTAAATTAGCTGGTGGCAACAGCTGATTTTCCTTTGTTTTTCTTTCTCAGCTCTTCCGCGGAAGGGGGGTTAAAGGGCTTAAGGGAACCCCACAGGAAGGAATTCCCAAGTGCGACCTCCTGGGCTGTGAAAGGGGTTCTGCACTTGGGTGGTGGCAGCATTTACCAATCCAGGTCAGAGAAAAGCTGTACTTTGGGAGTTTAATACAAGCCTGGAGTGGCCAGTATTAATTTTTATTATCCCTGTGGACCCCCATCTCTTGGACTCGAAGTGCCAGAATTGGGAATCAGCCTTCACAGAAGCTTTCCAAATGATTGAAGCTGGCTTGCAAATCCTTAGTGATGACGATCCTGACAGGGAACGCAGGTCCAAAGTGATTAGGGGAGTTGGTCACCTAATGTCTTTCTATAAAGAAATTTACCAAGAAAAAAAAAGAAAATCAAAACAACTATCTCTATATGTGTTTTTTTTTTCTAGTTCGTAAAGTTCAGCAAGAAGAACAAGAGGAGCAGCCGGACAATCCACCCTCTTCCACTTTGACTCCACCACCTCAACCAAGCTTCACACTCAGCAATGATGACTGTAGTATTAAATTGTTTCTTTAAAACTGTTTAAAACTTATATCTGTATTAAATTGCTTGTTTAAAATTGTTTAAAATTTATACTGTATAGATATATAATGCCTTTTGTCTGGCAAAAAAAATTTCCCTGGAACTAACCCCCCTATTTATATTATTTCTTATGGTTAAATTAGATTTTCTTAACATCATTTTGCTTCAAGTTGCATTTTTCAGGAACATAACTACAACATTAAGCGAGGAGTTACTGTATAAAGATCTCTAAGCAGCCTGCCTCAGAACTTCCTGCACTTTGCACCTGTCTGTAAGTGGGACTCCAGTCTAAGTTTCCAAACTCCTACTACCTGGTTCCAAGGAACAGTAATCTAATTCTCCTTTATAGGTAAAACTGGAGAAGACACAGATCCTGACAGAGCAGGAAGACAGAACAAAATATTGCACACCTGGCTGAAGCAAAAAGGGAAATTCTACAGAAGTGCTGACTTCTGTGGCAAATTCCACGGTCTTGGAATTGCAGAACACAGCACCCTACTAGTTGGATTCATTATAAACTAAATGGCATATCCTGTCCTCTAAACACAGGTTACCCCAAGCACTGCACCACTATTAAAGAGTTCTGAAATAACATGTCATCCTTCCTTCTGTATTGCTGCTGGCAGTAGCACTGTCCTCAGAGCTGGGCACTCAGCCAGTGGCCACTGCTCTCTGGCCACCCAGCTTGAGGCTGATATCTCTCAGATTAAGCACTGCTGACAGTTGTTTGTTTAACCCAGTCTTAAAAATCTCCAATGACAGAAATTCCACAACCTCCCTACATAGTTTATTCCAGTGTTTAATTACCGTGACAGGTAGGAAGTTTTCCCTAATGTCTAACCCAAATCTCCCTTGCTACAATGTAAACCCATTACTTCTTGTCCTGTCTTTAGTGGTTAAAAAGAACCATTTATCACCCTTGTCTGTGGCAGCCTTTTACACATACTTGAACACTGACATATCCACCCTCACTCATCTCTTCTCCAGACCAAAGAAACCCGATTTTTTCAGTCTTTCCTCATAGGTCATGTTTTCTAGACTTTAATCATTTTTCTTGCTCTCCTCTGGACTTTCTCCAGTTTGTTCACAGCCTTCTCAAAGTGTAGTACCCAGAACTAGACATAATAATTCAGTTGAGACCTTATCAGTGCTGAGTAGACTTGAAGAGTTACTTCTCATGTCTTGCTTACAACACTCCTGCCAACACATTCCAGAACGAGGTTGACATTTTTGGCAACAGTATTACATCGTTGACTCATTTTTAGTTTGTGATCCACTATATCCCCCAGATCCTTTTCTGCAGTACTCCTTCCTAGGCAGTCACTTCCCATTCTGTATTTCAGTAACTGATTATTGGTTACTAAGTGTAATACCTTGAATTTTTCCTTATTGAATTTCATCCTATTTATTTCAGACTCTCTCTCAAGTTCATCAAGATCATTTTGAATTCTAATCCTGTTCTCTGAAGCATGTGCAACCTGTCTGCTTGGTATTATCTGCAAACTTTAGAAGTGTACTCTCTATGCCATTATTCAAATAATTTATGAAGATATTCAATGGAACTGGATCCAGGACAGATCCCTGCAGGGACCTCACTTAATATGCCCTTCTAGTTTGATTGTGAACCTGTAGAGGGGTTTGGCTGGGGCTTGTCCCTCTCCAGGGCGGCAGGGGACCACACCACCTCACTACTTCCTTCCAGTTGTTGATGAGTGATTAGCCTGGCCGTGGGAATCTCTCACTGCGGCAGCAATAAAGGCAAACACAGACAGTTATTCGTGCTGGCCCATGGTTGACAGGAATAGCGAGTCAAGGGCTCAGGTCCTCAGGCAGGAGCTGAGCAACAGTTTATGTAATTTGCAAGCCCCAGTCCTGGGTCAGAGTGGGGCAGCAGAGAGTCAATGGCTCAGGCCCTCAGGCAGGGGCTGAGCAAAGGCAGGTAAACAAGCCCAAGCTCTTGGCTCAGAGGGGCCTGGGAGAGGGGGACACTGCCACCCACAAGTTGGGTACCAGGGGGGATGCAGCCCAGGGCCCTAGCAGCGGCAGAAGGCCTGCTGCTGAGTCAGTGGAGATCCTGGCCACAACACACTGATACTTTGGTGTACGGAGGGGCTTGTCCATCTCCGGGGGAGGGTGTGGGAGGGTCAGAGGACCACACCGCCTTGCTACAGAACCATTAATAACTACTCTGAGAATGCTTTCCCAACTACTGGTGCACTCATCTTATAGTAGGTTCATCCAGGCTATATTTCCCTAGTCTGTTTATGAGAAGGTCATGTGAGATAGTATCAAAAAGTGTCATGTGACATATTTCCTGCTGGGCAGACACAAAGAAGCCCAGGATACGGAGTCACAGTCTGCGGCTACATAGAGTAGTAGGAAATTTGTTACTTCATTGCTATACGTAGTTCTTGTTCATTATAAAGGATTTATCTTGATATCGGTCTGCTTGTCAATGAGATACTACATTAGCAGATAGCATAGTTTTGTTTCTGAATAAATGCATAGATGAAATGCCTCTTTTCAAAAATTTGTATTACGAAACAGGATTAAAATAGTGATCTCTCATACCCAACAACCATACAAGGACCATATTCTTATTAGATTACACATCTAAGCTGTGGGCCTAAAGCTGTGGTTTTCATCCTGTGGTCCATGGACATCTGTTTAAAATTTCCAAAGGGGTTCGCACCTCCATTTGAAATTTGTAGGGGTCCTCAAATGAAAAAAAGTTGAAAACCACTGGCCTAAAGGACTATGAACATGGCACTTAAAGAAGGCAACCATTATTTTTCTCAGTTTCACAAACACACACACTCTTCCAGCTTACTCCATGCAGCATCGATGTGTTTTGTTCAAAGTCCTTCACTCGACTTTCACTGTTATCCAGCTGACTATGACCTTGGTGCAGCTCTTGGCTTTGCTCATCTGCTCCCTGAACTGTTACATAGTCTGCAAGTTTCTGCACACAATTATAGCAGTGTTCCAGCGCCTGCTCTTTTGAATCTCCACCAAACTGAATACGAAACATGCGGCATTCGTTCTGTTTAAAGCCAAAAAGAGAAATTAATTTGAGTGTGCATCCCACCAAACAATTTTGTTTTTAATTACACTTGTATATATTGTAGTCAAAACAAAATAGGGATAGTTACTGGATCACTGCGCCAACTATAAACACAAGGTTGATTAAATTTCTCCTTGTTGTATAGGAACATAAGAACGGCCATATTGGGTCAGACCAAAGGTCCATCTAGCCCAGTATCCTGTCTTCCGACAGTGGCCAAAGCCAGGTGTTTCAGAGGTTATGAACAGAACAGGTAATCATCAAGTGATCCATCCCATCACCCATTCCCAGCTCCTGGCAAACAGAGGCTAGGGACACCATCCCTGCCCATCCTAGCTAATAACCACTGATTGGCAAAGAGTTCCACAGGTTGACTTGCATTGTGTGAAGAAATGCTTCCTTATGTTTGTTTTAAACCTCCTGCCTATTAATTTCATCTTCATTTACTCCAAAGGAGCTACACCAGAAACATTTTATCAAATAGTCAAAGCTGTTTCCCAGCGCAAACATGGAATCAGAAAATGTAAGCAAGATGGTTTTACTTTTGCACATTCCACTATCTATCTGCATCTTAAACGGAGAATTTTCAGTCTGCCATAAATTGATGCTGAAATATTAAGGCATATTCCACATCAATTTATCGCTTTAAAATTTTTGGAAAGTTGATGGTTCACTACATTACTAATGCAACCCTGGCCAACATAAAGGCCATGAATGTTTAACTAATAGCATCCATGGCTGCAAATGTGATTTCCCAACAAGTAGCACTCTGCCTGCATCAAGACCACCAAAGACTAATCAGAGCTCTCACCATCTAAGCCTGGTGAGGCTTGGGCAACTACCTAAATCAGAGATTGCCAAAAAATAAAGCAGACTGCTGTAAGTATTGCTGGGGAAGTAAGAAGCACATTCCTTCTGTCATTATTAAACCAATGTCCCAGGGTGCGATTAAGGGCCCTCTCTGGGACATTGGTTTAATGACAGAAGGAATGTAGACTCTTTTAAAGGATACAAACCAAGTTCTGACCACTTCTGGCCACTAAAAGTCCAATGGCACTACAAAGAAGAGCAGAGGTATTAGCCATGGAATCCAGGCCAAATTCTGAGTCTGGTATTATTATTACATGGTAATTACATTTTCCATTCCTAAATTTTCCTTACAGTTTCAATTTATTAAGTTATTCTTCATTTCAGACCCTGCTGAACCCACTGTTTAGTGTGAATATGCATAGTTAAGCAGTTGTTGCCTTCCACCCCAGAGTTAGCTGCACTTCAGTGGTGGAGAAAATACTCTGAGTATAATTTGTACTGCTATTTAAGTTTATATAGTGAGACAGAGTGACTTTCTTCCTCTGCATGGGCAGAGCCAAATCCACCCCACCACTGCTCACCGGAAGTACCAGGGCCCGACAGAAAATAGAAAAGGAGAGTCCTGGAGTCAGTTGCTGCTGAGCCACAGGAAAGTAAGAGAGAATACAGCCGTGGACAGAAGAATTGATATAAGGAGGAAGGGTAGTGTAGATACCAGTCTAATGGGTGATGCTGGTGGAAGAACGTCTGTGCCTAACCGGGTAAAGAATGTCAGTAAAGCCAAACAGCAAAAATTAAGATGTCTGTATACTAATGCGAGGAGCCTAGGTAACAAAATGGAGGAACTAGAGCTACTGGTGCAGGAAAGTGTAAACTGGATTGATAGGGTAAGAAAATGGTGGAATAGTAGTCATGACTGGAGTACGGGTACTGAAGGCAATGTGCTGTGTTAGGAAAGACAGAAATAAAGCAAAGGTGGGGAGTAGCATTGTATATCAATGATGAGGTTAACTGTAAGAAATAAGAAGTGATGGAAGATAAGACCAGAGTCTGTCTGGGCAAAAATCACGCGTGGAAATGAAAGCTACTAGAGCCTCCCCTGAGTAGTGCTTGGGGTGTGCTACAGACCGCCGGGATCTGATTTGGATATGGATAGGAGACCTCTTTATGTTTTTAATGAGTAAATAATGGGAATTGTGTGATCATGCGGAGACCTTAACTTCCCAGATATAGACTGGAGGACAAGTGCTAGTAAGAATAATAGGCTCAGATTTTTCTGGATGTGATAGCTGATGATTTCTTCACCGAGTAGTTGAAGAACCAACAAGAGGGGATGCCATTTTAGATTGGTTTTGGAGAGTAGTGAGGACCTCATAGAAGAAATGTTGTAGGAGGACACCTTGTTCGAGTGATCATGTGCTAATTCAGTTCAAACTAGATGGAAGGATAACAAAAATAGATTCTGGACTAGGGTTTTGACTTCAAAAAGGCTAACTTAAAGAATTAAGGAATTAGTTAGGGAGTGGATTGGACTAAGAACTTGTGGATCTAAATGCAGAGGAGTCCGAATTACTTCAAGTCGAAGCTCAGAAACTATTAAAGCCTGCCTCCAAGAAAAGGGGAGAAAAACCAGTGCAGACTTTGCAGACGAAGCTGGATGAGCAAGCATCTCAGAGAGGTGATTAAGAAAAAGCGAAAGCCTACAAGAGGAAATGGGCGGATGCAAGGAAAGCTACCTTGAATGAGTCAGAACATGTAGGGTATAAAGTGAGAAAGGCTAAAAGCCATGTAGAGTTGACCTTGCAAAGGGATTTAAACAATAGTAAAAGGTTCATAGCCATATAAATTGGCTATAAATGTTCTGAAAAAGCAAAGAAAGAAGAAGTGGAACCGCTAAAATCACCTGAGGATGAATGGAGGTTAAGATAACCAGGCATGGCCAAATATCTAAATAAACTTTGCCTCAGTCTTAATGAGGAAGCATAGAGATAATGGAAGGATGACAAGTATGAGGCGTATGAGGATTATGGAGGTAGATATTACCACATCTGAGGTGAACCAAACTTGAAGCAGCTTAAGGGACAAATCAGTGGCCCAGATAATCTTTCACCCAGACAATTAAAGAACTGGGCACAAGAAATATGCAAGCCCATTAGAGAAATTTAATGAATCAGTGAAACCAGGGTTGAATACCAGTAGACTTGGAGAATTCTAACATAGTTCCTATTTTTAAGAAAGGAAAAAAGTGATCGAATGTAACAGTAGCCTCGTTGGTTGACATCTGTCGTGATAGTGGAGCTCTCGAGAGCCGAATCAGAGTCTCAGCGCATTAGTGTGAGAGTGAGTCGTCTATCTCAATGGTCATGGTAATGCCGATGCTCTCGATCCCAAGTCTGGTGTGATGGGGGAAAAGGTTCAGAAAAGGGCAACTAAAATGATTAGGGGTTTGGAATGGGTCTCATATGAGGAGAGATTAAAGAGGCTAGGACTCTTCAGTTTGGAAAAGAGGAGACTAAGGGGGGATATGATAGAGGTATATAAAATTATGAGTGATGTAGAGAAAGTGGACAAGGAAAAGTTATTTACTTATTCCCATAATACAAGAACTAAGGGTCACCACATGAAATTAATAGGCAGCAGGTTTAAAACAAATACAAGGAAGTTCTTCCTCACGCAGCGCACAGTCAGCTTGTAGAACTCCTTACCTGAGGAGGTTGTGAAGGCTAGGACTATAACAGCATTTAAAAGAGAACTGGGTAAATTCATGGTGCTTAAGTCCATTAATGGCTATTAGCCAGGATGGGTAAGGAATGGTGTCCCTAGCCTCTGTTTGTCAGAGATGGAGATGGATGGCAGGAGAGAGATCACTTGATCATTGCCTGTTAGGTTCACTCCCTCTGGGGCACCTGGCATTGGCCACTGTCGGTAGACATGATACTGGGCTAGATGGACCTTTGGTCTGACACAGCATGGCCATTCTTATGTAAGTGGAGAATAACTCAGTTTTGCCAGAGCTCCTTCGCTGTCTCCAGTATTTCTTCTTCAAACTATTTCTAAGAGATGAGTTTGAGGCTAGGAGAAATGTAGTAGGTTAGCCTTTTGCCAGATTTAATCTAGTTGCTACAGATGGTAAGGAGAGTAATAAGGGTGGCCTGGGTGCATCACAGCTGCTCCACTCTTTATTGTCTACACAGGAGTACAAGGAGATACACTGGCTTCAACTCTGCAGAAACACAGCACAATTGTTTGAAATAAAACAGGATAAAATCTACAATAAATGATGAAAGAGTGAATTTCTACTGCAAAGGTGTAAATTGTAACCACTAACATACTATGGCTTGGAACTTTATCAAACAGCTCTCAAGGGACATTTACAAAGGTAGATATAAATCTTACTTTAAGGTATGATAAGTGAGTTACGGAAGGCTTTGATGATTTGCCTTAAGTCACACAGTTAGCAACCAAGCCAGTCTTTCAATTCCCAGTCTAGGGCCCTTCCTCTTAAGACAACAGAGTCTTCTGAGCCCCTAACTGAGCAACTGCTACCCAGATTTCCTACTACCATAAATGGGAATTTCACAGCTGGAATGGTCATATAATTGAGGACCTGAGGAAATATCCTTTAAAGAAAAATACAGCCGTGGTGCAAAAAATTCTGTCTGACTTCAGTTCTGATTTTCTTAAATGTGCTACTCATCTAAATCAAGATGTTTCCAAACTAAATTTCTCAATTAAAACTGTAGCAGAGTGGGTTTCTGAACTATCTTTGACAGTTCACAAGGCATTGTTTAAAAACAGAATATTTCATTAAAAATGAGTACATTTCACTAGAAATGCAATATTATCAACTGGGTGAATGCCAACAGATTGGTTTTCATAAATCTTCTAAAGTACATAATCCCAGTCATTAATCTCCATGTTTCTTTGATGAGGCTCATTCTTCAGGCTTTGTACAGCTGTGAAGCAGGTAACTGGGAACATAAAGAATAGGAGAAAAGAGAAGTAGCAAAATAAATGAAATGTTCTTAGTAGTAAATAAAAAAAAATCAACAAAATAAAAAGCAAGGACCATAACAAAGGAAAAGCAATTTTAGTACATGACCATTAGCAGGGCCGGTGCAACCATTTAGGCCAACTAGGCGGTTGCCTAGGGCGCCAAGATTTGGGGGCGCCAAAAAGTGGCGCCCCCCAAAATTTTTTTAAATGGTTGCAGCCGCTGCTGTTGAAGGGGCTGAGCTGCCGGCGGCAGCAGCTGCCTGCAGCCGGCAGCCCAAGGTGTCCCCTGGGTCA
>NC_133777.1:46069636-46106067 GCF_003597395.2 Chelonoidis abingdonii | reverse complement strand
CTAACAAAACCATAGGTCCATCAGCTTGAGGAAAGAAGTTTCTTCATCTTCATCTTAAGCATACAAATAACTCACTGTACCTTTGAACTTCCTGTTGAATTTCACCAAAATCAATACAAAAAATGACATTGCAGATATTAAGTCCATACATGACATCCAGATTTTAATAGCAGAAACAACAATGCAACCTACTTTTAACTTTGAACCAAACAACAGACAATCTGCTCTTCTTACTATCTTCAACCATTTGTGGGCATCAATTAACGAAAAACCTTCCTGAAATTAAGCAAAAAAAATAGTGACTTGTACAGAAAACCTGTAAAGCAGAAGGACCCAGTTATGCAAGCTAATAAACTGACCCTGGTCAGTAAATGAGAAAATATTTACAACATGAATTTAAGGCAGAATAAATTCTTTCAGAAATAAAGAATGTAAATAAAAATCTTACAATATTTTTCATTCAAAATATATAATAAACAGTATTCATCATACACAAACATAACACATATTTACATGTACAATATAAAATGTACAGGGTTTCATTTGTTTTTACCTCAGTATGAATTAAGTTTAAAAATATATCTACAGCAGTACCAGTACATTAAACTAAAATTTTATTTTTAAATATATTTCACAATTCATACATAATGAAAGGCAATTTGACTTATACTATTATAATGCCTTCCACAAAGAGCTTTGAACTCTACTCACAAATCCCATGCAGTAGCCCTAGAGGGCAGCAGAGGGCATGCAAGACTTGAGAATGTGATACCAGTGGGCTTGTGTAAAGCTGAGAAAGATACTTAGGTATTTTCTTAAGATATACTTAAAGAAAACAAAAAACATTCTATCAAATTATTAAAGCTTATGCTCCAATTATGTTGACTGTGAATCTCCTCACATAAGCAGTACATTAAGCTACAAAGTTTAGCCTGTGGTACTAATTTAGGAAACTGATAAGCTGACTGCACAAATATAGCAAACACACTGGCTCTGCATGTCAAAGCTATTTCACAGAGTGTTGTATACTCAGCACTAGACTTCCACCATAGAACTCTAATACACTGCTGTCCAGGTTAAAAAAAGTTTAAACATCACCTGAAATACTCTAGCAGGGGGGAAATGGTCAATCTATTATCTCCAAGCTATTGCCTAATCACAGACTTCCCTTTCCCATTAGCTTCTTGGGATATAGCAATGAAAAAGTTGAAGTTATGTACTTATTTAAGTTATATAGATTTAATCTTTTAAAAGCTGTGTTGGCAAAGGAATTAATGTGAAATATCTATGTATTGTAAATAAAATCAATAAATACATCAGCAGAATCTCAATTGAACAGTTTTTATTCATTCGTCACAAACAGCTTAGAGGAGCATGAAGGACCCCAGAAGGATTTCTGAGGCAGACAAAGATAAGAGAAAATCTCAAAGGGGACAAATGGCAAATGACAAAGCTCAGAAGAATATTTAGAGAGGAAGAAGGAAGATGAAACGAAGGCAAAGATGAAGGAAAAGAGTTAAAAACAGCACAAAGGGAGTTAGCTAAGCATGATGTGAGCTGTACATGATCTGAAACCGTACCAAGTGTAGGCCTGTTGACTCAAGCCAAGTGTTTCTATTTGAGTTTATTACATAGATATTTACTGAAATAGCATAAATCCCCTAGAACCTCAGTGAGGACCATATCTTAATAGAAAGATGGTCCATGAGACAATCTCCTGCCCCATTCTTGAATATATAGCATGCTTGTGGCAACTACTACAGTTGCTTACATGCAAAAGTAATATTAGGAAAGGATTTAATGTATTTTAGCTACCTTTCAGTGAAGATCAGCAACCAGAAACAAGGAAGAGAGCCAACACCATTTTACCAGCCAGCTTTCCTCAGACTACCGGCAATTCACAGACCACAGTTTGAAAACAGCTGCTCGGGAGTCAAACATAAGTCAAAAAGAAACAACCACAAAAAATAAGGAAGTAGAAACAATCTAACGAACAACAACAAATCATAATATCAGATGCAGAAGCAATTCCTGAACCAAACTGGCTGATATGAGTCACCAAGAAGCCAAATAACAGAAATGTAAGACCACAAAATGAGTTTTCTCATGACCAACATACGATTTTATTACTGTTTCGTCCCCTCAAGAATAGGATTTTGAATCCTGCTAGCTGGAAAAGGCAGCTGTGATGCGGTCACAGACAGAATCATCCTTGATTGCTAATTTTCAGCAATAGCTGCATATAACATATAAAAGCAAAGAAAGACAAAAAAAAAAGGGGGGGGAAGTAGAGAAACTGAGGTACAGATAAAGAAATAAAGGGAGGGAAAAGGGAAACCCAGAGATCCAGTGGAGGGTGAGAGACCCCTCTGCCCCAAATTAAAACAAGTGCTTTCAACATCAGCTAACAGAGAGGTAGCTGAGTTACCTTTTTTCACTATATATGAATAGGTTTGATTTTATAAACCTAATAACATGAATATCCTAGTAAAGCAACACCTGCCTGGTCTTATTGATCAGAACTGGTCAGTACTTCAGTGGGAGACACCTCACCCCTTATTCCCACTTCTGCATATTAGGTTGTACTGGAGAGTCAGTAGATGGCACTCTTTTCTCCAAGTGAGCTCTGCTGGGTCCAGCAGCCCCTAGTGGCGGCCAACGACTCTGCAATGCCAATTCTGTGGTGGAGGAAAGGAAATTCTGCACAGCACATTAATTCTGCACAAATTCTGCACTGCGCGGTGGCATAGAATTCTCCCTGGAGTAGCAGGACAGCTGCTACTAGTGGAAGTCTCTACCGCTGACCTAGCCCAGAGTCAGGATTTTATCCTGTATTTGGAGGAGCTTGAGAAAAGATGGTAAAGAAAATACAAAAGCCTCCTTTAACGTTCACTTCCCAAAGTTTTATAACTTACAAATTCCTATTTAATTTTTAATTTTTAAAATTAAACCATGAATCCACACTCCTTGAAGGAACTACACTGCCATTGGCCTATCAGAACAACTGAAAGCTACCTATTATACTATGGCTTCAGAGGATTTAACACTAAACCTAACCTGAACAGCATATAAGTAACTAGACTTCTCTGAACTATTCTACGATGATTTTTATTTCTGTAAAATTGATACATAAATCATTAATGCACAAGCCAAAAACATCCCTGAGTTTTGAAATGAGATATTGAAGCTATGCTAACAGGACTGGACTTAAATCCTCTCATAAATGCTCATATATGATGGACAGAACATAAACTCCAAGATGTACGACCATATGATTGATATCTCAAAAGAAAAGAACTTGGATTATCAGTCAATCCTGTCAAAAGCTTTGTAGCAACTCTGGAATATGTATTTCAGACAGTATTAAGATTTTATACTCTAAAGTATTTTGGCCTATTGAGTGAATAATATTTACTTACAAGGTTTTTGACCACACTCCTAACCAGTTGAAGAGACTGTTAAGGTCTAGCAGGTCAATCTGAATAAGTCACTATATACAATGATTCAGTCTTTCTTTGGGGGGGGGAGGGGGGGCTGGGGGTTGGGTTTTTTTGAACATTGTGGGGGGAGATGGCAGGCAGCAAGGACGGGGTTTCAATGGCTGTGATGCCCAAGCAGTGATGGAGAAAGGAAGTATGATTGCATAAGGCATATTGCCTCTGTGGGTGCTGCAAAGAAGACTCCTTTAGCAGAGGCACTTGCCACACGTTGAGAGTGCTGCCTGCACACAGCCACAGCACTGTCCTCCCTAGTGTGCAAAATGGATGGCGCTCTGGCCATGCTCACAACCAATCCAAACACTTGCTTTGAGATGTGCAACGTGGCAAGTAGCTCTACAGGCCTGTCTCCCATAAGGCTGCAGTGGGGTTAATCTTCCCAGTAAACATAAAAGGGCTGTGATAAACTGGTCCTTAGTAAAAGAGCAATTTACACTGTCTATATGTATGTACGTATGTGTGCGTTTCCATATATAAAAAAAAAAAATTCCCCTCTCTCCCCTATGGGTGGTATGTGTCTTCCTCAACCTCAGGTCCTCTACCAGAGGCCTGGAAGTTTGAGGGTTCTGCGCAGTATCTTAGCTGTTCCTAGCACTGCACTCTTCTGGACAGAGAGCTCTGATGTTGTTCCTGGGCCACGGCATTAACTTGAGGTATTGGTGTATGGCCTGTAGATGGTGGGAGTTGTCATTCTTAGCGTTGACAGCAGCTCCTCTTTACTAATGTTGAATTGCTGGTACCACCGTTTGTCAGTAAGTTGTGATGCTTGAGGCTCTTGTAATCCATCCATACGTCCCCTCACATAGACAGTTCCCGGCGGTTGACGTCTTCATACTCCTCTCCTGTCATTAGGTCTAGCTGTTGTAGGTAGCATCATCAATTCCAGGTTCTCTGTTGTCTCATCCTATGATTGGTTGTGAATTCACAAAACATAGCTTTCCATCTTGCGGGCGAGGATTTGTCGTACGACAAACGATCTGGCACTGGACTGTATTTCCAGGCGACGTCCGAGCTGCTAGGAGCTCGCGCATGGGTGTATCCAACGATTGAATAGGTCCTCTCTAGTGTGGTAGACCCCTGCTTCAATGGATCTGGTGCTCAGTGCCTGTTCCTGTGCTGCTATGATCAGTGCCTCAGTGCTGTCTTTTAGTCCAGCCCTTTCCAGCCACTGGTAGGATTTCCCAATGTCAGCCACCTCAGCTATCTGTCGATGGTACATCCCATGCAGGGTCTTGTCTTGCCATGGCACTTCTTCTGCTTGGTCTTCCTCCCATGTCTGCTGCTGCCTCAGGCATTCTCTCAGCAGCTCATCTTTGGGGCCATCTTACTGATGTACTCCTGGATGTTCCGGGTTTCGTCCAGGACAGTGGCTTTGACGCTCACCAAGCCCCGCCGCCTTCTTTCCGGCTGGTATACAGTCTCTGGGTGTTGGACTTGGGTGGAAACCTCCGTGCATTGTGAGGAGCTTCCGGGTCTTCACATCGGCAGCCTCCATGTCCTCCTCCTTGGCCAGCTCACTATACCGGCAGGGTATCTGATGACCGGCAGGGCGTATCTGTTGATGGCGTGGATCTTGTTCTTCCCACTGAGCTGGCTCTTCAGGACCTGTCTTATCCTTTGGTGATACTTGGATGTTGCTGTCTTCCTTGCCTCCTCATCGTGGTTTCCATGTGACTGTGGGACGCCAAGGTACTTGTAGCTGGTCTGTATGTCTGCTATGTGGCCCGCTGGTAGTTCCACCCCATCAGTCTTGACTACCTTCCCTCTCTTCACTACCATCCGGCCACACTTCTCCAGTCCGAATGACATCCCGATATCCTCACTGTAGATCCGCGTCAGGTGGATTAGCGAGTCGATGTCTCGTTCATTCTTAGCATACAGCTTGATGTCATCCATGTAGAGGAGGTGGCTGATGGTAGTTCCACTCCTGAACCTGAACCAGTACCCGTATCCAGTCCTTGTGATTATCTGGCTGAGGGGGTTTAAGCCTATGCAGAACAGCAGCGGGGACAGTGCATCACCTTGGTATATGCCGCACTTGATGGCCACTTGTGCAAGCTGCCTTGAGTTGACTTCCAGTGTTGTCTTCCATAGTCCCATTGAGTTCTTGAGGAAGGTCCTTAGTGTCCTGTTGACTTTGTATAGCGCCAGACATTCACAGATCCACGTGTGCGGCATTGAGTCGTAGGCTTTCCTGTAGTCAATCCAGGCTGTGCTCAGATTGGTCTGTCTAGACCTTGAGTCTTGGGCGACTGCTCTATCTATGAGCAACTGGTGTTTTGAGCCTCTGGTGTTGTTCCCAATGCCCTTCTGAGCTGTGCTCATGTACTGGCCCATATGGTCCTGTAGCTTGGCGGCTATGATGCCTGATAGGACTTTCCATGTTGTGGGGAGGCAGGTTATTGGCCGGTAGTTGGACGGTTCTGTTCCCTTGCAGGGGTCTTTTCATGATCAGCACTGTCCTTCCTTGTGTTAGCCAGTTTGGGTGGGAGCCTGCTGCTAGCAGCTGGTTCATCTGTGCTGCTAGGCGTTCATGCACTGCTGTTAGTTTCTTTAGCCAGTAGGTGTGGATCATGTCTGGTCCAGGTGCTGTCCAGCTCTTCATGTTCTTGACCCGCTGCTGGATGTCTTCTACTGTGATGGTGACTGGTTTCTGTTCTGGGAGATTGCTGTGCTCTGTTCTCAGGTCCTGCAGCCACTTTGCACTGGTGTTATGAGTCTTCTCTTTCTCCCATATGTTCTTCCAGTACTGTTCAGTTTCTGCTGCTGGTGGCTCTGCTGTTATTGTTGTTGCACTGCAGTTGGGAGTACACCTGGATGGTTCTTTGGAGAACAGGGCATTTACTTTTTTGGCCTCTGCTTCTCTAGTGTATCTCCTTAGCCTGGTAGCCAGTGCTGTGAGCCTTTGTTTAGCAGTCTCTAGGGCTTCAGATGGAGTCAGGCCCTTGTATTTTTTCAGTAGCCGAGTCTTATCCTTAATCTCTACACCCTTCTGTAGTTCCACCAGCTGACTAACTTCTCTCCGAGTCGCCTTGATCTTATCCTCCAACCTCATTTTCCAGGGTGGGTACATACTGTTGTTCTTCTTGATCGTGTAGCCAAGCATCTCCAGGATTACAGAGGCTGTAGCGTATACCAGTTCATTGGTTTGAGTTATGGTGGTAGTAGGGATTGTCATGAGGGCTCTATTGGCATCTTCTAACATACTATCTGATGGTACTTCTCCACTGAGCCTTGGTAATCGGTCTCGAGGATTGACTGTAGCTAGTTTCTCCATGATCTTATGCCTCATATCAGCTGCTGTGCTCTGCAATGGAGGGGGTGGCAGTGAAGTTTCAGCTTCAGGTGTGGGCTGCACATCCACTTGTTCTTCCAGGTCTTCTTGAGTCTGGGATGTAATGTGGAGTTGGTCTATCTCAAGCTGAGAGCAGCTTCCTCTTTACTATGTTGAAGCGTTGGGTAACTAGCTGTTTCTCAGTAAGTGTGGATGTAGGTCTTTTGTCCATCCATAGTCCCCTCATACGTTTCATATATCCCCTCTCATTAGGTCTACTGTTGTAGTAGCATTCCATCAATTCCAGGTTCTCTTGTCTCGTCCATGAATGGTTTGTTCCAGTAGCCCACTTATCGTCAGATTGTCCTGGTTCCTCAACATCTGGCGCGGACCTTGTTAATCCGGGGCGACGTCCGAGCCGGCATGACTCTCCTAGTTCGTGTCACTCTCATATTTGAGGTAGGCAGGTGAAGCGTTAGGGGGTCTTTTGCCCAAGGACCCCTACTGGAAAGTTGGGTACCAACCAGGATTTGAACCCCGGTCTCCCGTATCAAAGGGCGGTCTCCCGCATCAAAGAACGGCGCTCTTAACCACTACGCTATCCAGTCACGCTTTATATATATATATTTGCAGTACAGCAGCAATTATTTTTAGAACTTAAGAATTAAACACAAAGCTCACTGCAAGCAATATTCTAACTCAATGCTCCACATCTTTTTAGACTTTTTTAAAGTTTTAAAATGCACAAAAAACAACGTTAAAAGAATATTAAGGTTACAATGTCAAGCATTCAAAAATTAGTATATGTCTAAGTTAAGGGTGACTCTATAACAGCAGTAGGTGAAAGCACACAATGGAACTTTTAGTGTGTGGCAACAAGATTCTTGAGGCCACTTAGTGTGCAGCAGGTAGAGCACTATATGGAGAACCTGTAGATGTGAGATTTGAAAACTTGTACTCGCAAGTTAATGTTTCTACAGTGATTTTGCTGGCAGAGATTCAGTCAGTGATAACAATTATAGTATAATAACTTTTTTTTTTAATTATATATTTTTCAAGCCTAAACACTGCACGAGTACTTTAGATATTATTTGTGAATTTGAGTAAGTTTCCATTACTGTGCAAGAGAGGGCTGAAAAGGCATAATACTTTACAAAAGAAAATATTTAAAGGTTGTCACAGGGTATTTGGAGTCTTTGTGAGAAGTGGGTCCAGCTCCCGATGATGAGGTAGATGCACCCAGGCTGGGCCTACTGACAGGCAGGGGGATGACTGAGTTAGGGGATAAAAAGAATGCTGCAGGGAGGCAGACTGGGAGGAGCAAGTTGGAGCAGGGCAGCCCAGAAAGAGTCTGGCAGAGGAGCCTAGGGCAGGGCCACAAGGAGAGCGGCATGAGGGGAGTTAGCGCCTACAATGATTACTCCCAGGTTGGGGCCAGAAAGAAAATGGCTGGGAAGCTGCCTGAAACCTTGAGAAAGAAGGTGAGGCCCAGCAACAGCAGATATAGACTATAAAAAGACTGTGGATACCGTGGGATGGGGGAGGGAGAGTGGCTAGAAAGAATAATAGAAATGTAGAGTTTGAAGGAACCTTAGTAGGCTGTCTAGTCCAGCCTCCTGCACTGAGGCTGGACCAGGTATACCTAGAAAATGTTTGTCTAACTTGATCTTAAAACTTGTAATGATGGGGATTCTACGATCTCCCTTGGAAGCCAATGCAAGTATTTAACTATCCTTTTCATTAGTTATTCCTAATATCTAAACTATATCTAATATATTTCCTTTGCTGCCTATTACTTCTGGTCTAATCTTCAGTGAACATGTAGAACAACTGATAACCATCCTATTCACAACAGCACTTTACTTATTTGAAGACTTATTTAGTCCCTCCTCAGTCTTCTTTTCTCAAGACTAAACATACTTAGTTTTTTTAGCCTTTCCTCATATGTCAGGTTTTCTAAACCTTTTATCATTTCTGTTGCTCTCCTCTAGATTCTCTCCAATTTGTCCACTTAGGTTCCACCAGTGCTGAGTCAAGTGGAACAATTACCTCCCATGTTTTATATACCACACTCCTGTTAATACACCCAAGAATGATTTTGCCTTTTTCACAACAGCATCACCCTGTTGACTCTCATTCAATTTGTGATCCACTGTAAGCCCCAGTTCCTTTTCAGCAGTACTACTGCCTAGCCATTTTGTAGTTGCGAATTTGATTTTTCCTCCCTAAGCATAGTACTTTGCACTTGTCATTACTGAATTTCATATTGATTTCAGACCAATTCTCTAATTTATCAAGGTCTTTTGAAGTCTAATCCTGTCCTCCAAAGTGCCTGGAACCAGACATGTCAAACCCATGAAAAAAACACAGAAATTGGGTTGCTTTTGGCTTTATTGGCTTGTGAGTTGCTTGTTGGTTAGTTTTTGACTTGTAGCTTGTTTGGCTTGCTGCTTGTTGTAGCCTGTTCCTTTCTTTTTCTTTTTTTTTTGGATAGGCTCCCAGCAAGCAGAGGCAAGAGAGGAGAGAGGCAGGGGTGCACAGCGGGCTCACCACAGTCCCAGAATGCACTCCAGGGGATGAAGTCACATGGAGTGTTGAGATTCTTGGGTATTGGCTTGTTTTGGCCCTGTTTTGAAATGGGATTAGCTTGATTTTTGGCTTATTGTGAAAGTTGGGGTGCTTATTTACTGCGTGAAAGTTGGCAACTGTACTTGCAACCCTCCCAGCTTGGTGTAATCTGCAAATTTAATAAACATTGTCTCTAGTCCAGTATCTAAGTTATTAATGAAAGTATTGAATAGTATAAGACCTAGGACAGACCCATTTGGTGCCCCAGTAAATACATCTTCCCAGTCTGATAGTGAACCATTGATAACTACCGTGAGTAGTCTTTCAACCAGCTATGCACCCACCTTATAGAAATTTCATCTAGACCACATTTCCCTAGTTTGCTTATGAGACTGTTATGTGGGACCGTGTCAAAAGCCTGACTAAAATCAAGATACATTCTGTCTACTGCTTCTCCCCACTTCCATTAGACCTGTCAAAGAAGGAAATTAGGTTGGTTTGCCATGATTTATTCTTGACAAATCCATAATAAGTATTACTTATAATCCTATTATCCTCTAGGTGTTTACAAACCGATTGTTTAATAATTTGTTCTGTATCTTTCCAGATATCAAAATTAGGCTGACAGGTCTATAATTCTCTGGGTCCTCTTTGTTCCCTCTTATAGGTACTGTGTTTGCCCTTCTCTAGTCTTGTGGGACTTCACCTGTCCTCCACGAGTTCTCAGAGATAATCACTAATGATTCTGAGAACTGCTTCAGGTAGTTCCTTAAATATCAAAAGTGAATTTCATCAGGCTCTGCTGACTTGAATACATCTAATTATCTAAATATTTTTTAATCTGTTCTTTCCCTACATTGGCTTGTGTTCATTTTCCCTTGTTAATATCTATTGTGTTAAGTATCTGATCAGAATTTACCTTTCTGTGAAGACTGAAGCAATCACTTTGAAGCTACAAAAAGACTGTGATTACCCTGGGATGGGAGAATATCATTTTGGTTGACTTTCGTTTATGAAGGAACACTGAGGGCCTGTGCCCAGCACCAGGAAATCTATTAGACTCACAGACTTTAAGGTCAGAAGGAACCATTGTGATCATCTAGTCTGACCTCCTGCACATCACAGGCCATAGAATCTCACCCATCCACCCTGTAATAGACCCATTGCCTCTGGCTGAGGTACTGAAGTCCACAGATCACGATTTACAAGACTTATAGTTATAGATACTCTACCATTTACTCTAGTTCAAACCAGCCAATAGCGCAGAGAAGAAGGGGTTGACAGAGAACTTTAAGTTGTGACATTAAGGTTTGCTTTAAGATTGTGGGAAGAGTTATTTAGAATACTAACAAATAAACATGCAGCAGGGGTGCTTTTTATGTTAAAAAGGTGCCAGTGGAGTAACTGCTGAGACCTTCCTGGAGAGAATATAAGAACATAAGAAAGGCCATAATGGGTCAGACCAAAGTTCCACCTAGCCCTCTATTCTCTCTTCCAACAGTAGCCAATTGCCAGGTGCCCCAGAGGGAATGAACAGAACAGGTAATCATTAAGTGATCCATCCTCTGTTGCCCATTCCGAGCTTCTGGCAAACAGAGGCTGCGGACACCATCCCTGTCCATCCTGGCTAATAGCCACTGATGGCCCTATCCTCCATGAATTTATCTAGTTCTTTTTTGAATCCTGTTATAGTCTTGGCCTTCACAACATCCTCTGGCAAGGAGTTCCACAGGTTGACTGTACGTGGTATGAAGAAATACTTCCTTTTGTTTGTTTTAAACCTGCTGCCTATTAATTTTATGTGGTGACCTCTAGTTCTTGTGTTATGAGAAGGAGTAAATAACACTTCTTTATTTACTTTCCCCACACTAGTCATGATTTTATAGACCCTCTATCATACCCCCCTTAGTCATCTCTTTTCCAAGCTGAAGAGTCCCAGTCTTACTAAACTCTCCTCATATGGCAGCCGTTCCATACCAATAATCATTTTTGTTGCCCTTTTCTGAACCTTTTCCAATTCCAATATATCTTTTTTGAGCTGGGGTGACCACATCTGCACACAGTAATCAAGATGTGGGCATACTATGGATTAATATAGAGGCACACTGATATTGATTTTATTTATTTATTTTCTGTCTTATTATCGATCCCTTTCTTAATGATTCCCAACATTCTGTTCGCTTTTTTGACTGCTGCTGCACATCGAGTGGATGTTTTCAGAGAACTATCCACAATGACTCAAAGAGCTCCTTCTTGACTGGCAACAGCTAATTTGCACCTCATCATTTTATATGTATAGTTAGGATTAAGTTTTCCAATGTGTATTACTCTGCATTTATCGACATTGAATTTCATCTGCCATTTTGTTGCTTCATCACTCACTTTTGAGAAATCCTTTTGTAGCTCTTTGCAGTCTGCCTCGGACTTAACTATCTTGAGTAGTTTTGTATCACCTGCACATTTTGCCACCTCACTGTTTACCTCGTCATAGCTTCCTACTCAGATTTGAACCTTAGTGTTCATAAACTGAGAAGCTAGCATGAACCCTCTAAGCTTAATTACCAGCTTAGATCTGATATCGCTGCCACCAGCCAAGTGATTTCCAGGGCTTGGCTCCCTCTCTGGTCTCCCAAAACCTTCTCTGGGGGACCCCAAGACTCAGAAGCCCTGAGTCTTACCACAAAGGGAAATAAACCATTCCCCCCACCTCTCTCCCACCCAGAATTTCCTCTCTGGGCTAACCTGAGAGTTACTGATGCAACCTCTTTACATCACAATACCAAGAAGCATGTCTCCTCTCTTCCACAAAGAGACAAACCCAAAGACAAGGAAACAGAAAAGATTCTATCTCTCTTCCCCCTTAGCTTCTTCCCGCCCTGGGACACTAGGAGAGTTAAACACAGAGAGCAGTTTTTCCCCTCCTCTCTGTCTTTCCTTTCTCCCACCAATTTCCTGGTGGGTCAACTAGAAAAAAAAAATCAACAGGTCTTAAAAAACAAAACTTTTAATAAAAAAAAAAAAAAAGAATAGAATAACAGTTCTCTGTAATCTAGATGGTAAGATACAGGGTTTTCAACTTATAGAAAATGAATAAACAATAGAAAAGGGATAAACAGCCTTATCCAAAAACAATACAATTTAAAGTACTTATAGCCAAATACACATAAAGACTCCACCAGCCAGATACACAGATGCAAATACAGCAAAACAATTTAAAAGACTATACTTTTGCTACCTTGGTACTTACAACTGGGAAACAGAAGATTAGAAGGACTGGAAATAGATCCTCTCATAGCTGAGAGAGCACAGAACAGACAAAGACCCAAGACCAAGAAACACCCACAAATTCCCTCCCTTAAGCTTTGAAAAATCCGGTTTCCTGATTGGTCCTCTTGTCAGGTGTTTGGTTCCCTTTGTTAACCCTATACAGGTAAAAGAAACATTAACCCTTAGCTATCTGTTTATGACACCCCTTTTCCCAGATCATTTATGAATATGTTGAATAGAACTGGGCCCAGTACAGACCCCTGGGAGACACCACTATTTACCTCTCTCCATTCTGAAAACTATTTATTCCTACCCTTTGGGCATAGCTGTGGTCTGTTGGGCTGCACTTGGAGACAGAGACCTCTGTTACAAACAATTATTTTTAAGTTCTTAAGTTCAAATATTATTTGAATTTTTTTTTTCTGTGCTGTTGACATTTTAGAAAATGTTGTCTTCACATTAATCACAGAGGGCTCCAAAGGAAAATCTCATTCTTGTGTAAAATTAGGAGTTGTTAACATTAGGCTTAGAATGAAACTCCAATCACACTTTCAACTACTGACTTGTGACTAGCACCTGCAGTAAAGGAAATTTTCCTTGCCTGTTATTTTTCATTCTTTGAGATCTTCTGTAGCAGGCTAGATGTTCGGGTTATAGTTCCAAGGATCTAACTAGTTTAAAAAGACTGAAGACAGAATAACATCTTAGTATTCATGTATGATAGGAACTGAAATACACAAGATAATGATGTAGGACCATAGACAAGACATTTCATCTAATTTTACTGTTCTGTAAAACAGACATTATGAAAATTAGTGCTTTTAAAGCACTCTGAATTCCTGTGATTAAAGGCTCTATAGCAGTACAAAATTATTGCTGATGGGAGAGATCCTCTTTGAGGACCCAGTTCTCCCAGGAGCTGAGTGTCCCCTCCCATGTAACACTCTTCCAGAGGTGCTCAGTACCTCATAGGATCAGGCCCTTAAAGAGATGTGGTTAATAAAGTCATATAAATGTCTTCTAGAAATTTCTGTACATCACATCTATTTTCACAGATCAATATAAAAAGATACTATTTGGTTTTAGGATAAGTATGGTATATTTAATCTAAGACACTTCTCTCTCAAGCGTCCAGCTTGAAGGAAAAAAAAAAAGACAAACATTAAGCCTTCAAAAAACTCTTTACTGCTAATATTCACCTATCTAGAACAAAAATCTATAAGCACAGACCAACAAGAAAAAGCAGCCCAAGAGTGTATGCTCTTCAACTTTAAAGTAGCTGTAAATTCAGTTTCCATCACAAAATTTGTTTTAACGTATCCAAGGACAATACTTAACATTTTTATTTTCCTCAAAAAGTATAAATATTAGGGCTTGGCTACACTGGAAACTTCAAAGTGCTGCCACGGGAGCGCTTTGAAGTGCGAGTGTGGTCGCAGCGCCAGCGCTGGGAGAGAGCTCTCCCAGCGCTGCAGGTACTCCACCTCCTCATGGGGATTAGCTTGCAGCGCTGCGGCACTGTTTACCCTGGCGCTTTACAGCGCTGTATCTTGCAGTGCTTAGGGGGGTGTTTTTTTCACACCCCTGAGTGAGAAAGTTGCAGCGCTGTAAAGCACCAGTGTAGCCAAGGCCTTAGTTTTATTCCCTATATATATTTGTTTTATTCACAAAGACCAACAACATTTCTAAATGGAGGCGTTATAATGTTCACATATATTACAAAATTGTGTTCTGAGCTGGATAAAAAATGGTTACTCACCTTCTCATAACTGTTGTTCTTCGAGATGAGTTGCTCATATCCATTCCAATTAGGTGTGAGCATGCCATGTGCACAGTGACTGAAAAGTTCTTCTCCTAGCAGGATCTGTTGGGTTGGCTGTGGAGCCCCCTGGAGTGGCGCCTTTATGGCACTCAATATATGACCCTGCCGACTCAGTGCATCCTCAGTTCCTTCTTGCTGGTTACTCGAACAGAGGGGAAGGAGGGTGGGTTTGGAATGGATATGAGCAACACATCTCAAAGAACAACAGCTACAAGAAGGTGAGTAACCGTTTTTTCTTCTTCGAGTGATTGCTCATATTGATTCCAATTAGATGACTCCCAAGCCTTACCCTGGCAGTAGGGTCGGAGTTATGGAATCGCTGATTGGAGCACCACTCTGCCAAAAGCTGCATCATCTCTGGCATGCCGGGTGATGGTGTAATGAGAGGTGAACGTTTTTACCGAGAACCAAGTTGCTGCCCTGCAGATTTCTTGTATCTGGATCTGGGCTACGAATGCTGCTGATGAGGCCTGAGTGTGCTGTAAGAGCTGGGGCTGGTGTTTTGGCCAGTTCAGAGCATGTGCGGATGCATGACAGGATCCAGGAAGTTATTCTTTGAGATGAGATCAGGAGTCCTTTTATCTGGTCTGCCACCTCTATGAACTGTTCGACTGTCTGAATGGCTTAGTGCACTCCATGTAGAAGGCTAGGGTTCACCAAACATCCAGGAAGTGTAGTCTCTGCTCACGGCTACTGGCATGAGGCTTAGGATAAAGAACAGGCAGGAAAATGTCCTGACTAGTGTGTAAGTGTGACACAACCTTAGGAAGAGAGGCCAGGTGAGGTCTGAGTTGCACTTTATCCCCGTGGAAACCATATAAAGTAGTCTGAGGTAAGGGCCTTTAACTCAAACACCCTCCTTGCTGGTGTAATGGTGACCAGAAAGGTTACCTTCCACAACAAACAGAGAAGGGAGTAAGTCACCAGTGGTTCACATGGGGGCCCCATTAGCCTGGAGAGGACCAGGTTAAGGTCCCACGTGGGGAGAGGCTGATTTGGGGATGTAGCCATTCCAGACCCTTGAGGAACCGACCAACCATAGGGTTGGTGAAAACAGAGCGTCCAGATGCTCCCAGGTGGAAAGCTGAGATAGCAGCAAGGTGTACCTTTACGAAGGACGCTACCATGCCTTGCTGTTTCAGCTGATTGACCTGGCCGGAGGGCTGAGTCATGAAGAGGACACTGCAGTTCCTGGAGTGGGAGAGGGACTGCAAATCAGAGAGTGTGATGGCATGCGACCACTGGATGTGGTGTTAGCCTCAGGAGCTAATCCCCCGTGACCAGGAGGAGGCACCATACCTGCAGTGAGTATTGCAATTCTGTGACACCGCCAAAAGGCAAAGAGATTAGTTCTTTGTGCATCTGACAGAAACACTGAAGTTGCAAGCAACCAATTACCTATTACAGCTGCATGGGAGTGTGCTTTAATAATTCACTCTGAAGCATCCTCAAACATTTTAAACTACTGTTTTGGAAGTTATCACGGAGCACAAGAATTCTCTTATTCCGGCCAGAGGAACCAACAATTTATTATTTTTCAAAACATGAAACATTACACAGGTCCAGTTGCTTTAAGATAGTTGATTTTGAATGATAAACTACTTTTATGTAAGTCCGTTTGGCAAGAAATTAATGTCTTTTTAAATTCTAACTGCAAAAATGTCACACCTCTGACTGTTCATGGGCACAATTCTAGAATCTGCAACTTGAACTGAGAATATGAGTTGTTACCTAGCAGAAAAGGAAGAGTGACAGAATGTGTGAAGATATAATCATTTTACAAATATTTTTGGCAGTGGTAGATCAGGAAATACTCCCAGAAGTCATTCTTAGCACGTAGATCATACACTTTATACAACTAAGTTCATTTTGTATCTTTTTAATCAAAAGTCACATAGTACTAAGTCAAATGTCCTACAGAAATCTAAGTATATTACACCAATACAAACACCTTTATCAATCAAACTTGTAGTCTCATCAAACTTGAACTCATCACTCTTCTGTAGTAAACTGAGATGTAAATTCCATCTAAAATATAGAAGTTTTATGTTCAGACTTCAGTATTTAACTCCGATGTCTTGGTGGACTTTTTTAAAAAAAAAAATCTATCTGTAACATTATCAACATAAAAGTGAACACACCCACACACCACTGAAGAACAATCTTGTTCTAACCTTTTATCACATTAGGAAAAATAGGAAGTACAGAGTGAGCCATTTTCAATCTAATGTGCTGATTTAGCTGCATTTGGTTTCTTATTCCATTCTGGTTCAACATTTGTGTAATATTACTGTAGTTGAACTGATTTTTTGTCTAAAACAGGCAAGACTGCAGTTTGAAATATTCTTACATTTCCTTTGTTACAGTTGGGTAAAAAGGGGATCCCCCACATTTTTTTAATGTAATGTATCTATATTCTCCTATTTTCTGCTCTTGCTCTTCTATCATTGCTGAAGCCAGAAAAATCTCATTAAAATTTGTCTCTACAGTGCTCTTCTGGACTTGCAAAACAGTTTAGTCTACTATTTGTTTAATGAATGTTAGAGGACGTGAAATTACATGATCAGTTAAATTAGAAATAAAAAAAATAATAGAAAAATGCAACAATTCAGGATTAGGAGCAGACTTGCCAAACCCGCAAAAAGAAAAACCACAAAAAAATGGGCTTGTTTTTGGCTTAATTGGCTTGTGAGTTGCTTGTTGACTAATTTTTGGCTTGTAGCAGCTTGTTGCTTGTTGTAGTTTGTTGCCTTTTTTCGATCAGCTCCCAGCAAGCAGGAGCAAGGGGAGGAGAAAGTCAAGGGTGAACAGCGGGCCCACCACAGTCCCAGACTGCACGCCGGGGGGATCTAGAGTGCTGGGGTTCTTGGGGATTGGCTTGTTTTGGCCTTGTTTTGAAATGGGATTAGCTTGGTTTTTGGTTTATTATGAAAGTTGGGGTGCTTATTTACTGCGTGAAAGTTGGCAACTGTGGTCAGGAGGACACTTTCACTGGCTGCAGATAAACTCAAAAATGCCTGCTACAGGGTTTCTGGCACCTGCCTCTAAAACAACTGCCCCCCGTTTGAGACAGATAGTGATCTTGAGGCACCAGGGTCCAACTGAGTACGGTAATTCCTCAGGGAGAATAAAAATGATTGATTTTTTAAAAAAAATAAAAAAGTTGATTTTTTTTTAATTGGATTTTTTTGATAAAACGCTTTTTGAGGAAAAAACCTATGTAAAGATAGTTAATATTAAGATACATTATAGCTCAAAGATATCTCATCATGGAATAGGGATTATAAATTCTAATTCTATAGTATGAAAAAATATATTCATGTAATGTTTAAGAAAAGTTTTGTAAATGAGTTCCAATACTTCATGGATTAGGGATCCAATCTTATGGGATTCCAGGGGCTTCTGTATAGATTATTTAAATTAATCTTTCTATCTACCCAATGGGACTTAGTGCTCAATCTAGAAGATACCATCAGAGATGCTTAAGTTTTGCAGTCCTCAAATTCTGGATTTGTGTCTCCAGAGATAACATGCTTGTTAACAGCAAAACATGTTTTAAAATAAATTAATATATAGAGGTGAGAAATAACAGACCTCAACCCTACTGTCCCTCTGCAAATTTGGCAAATCTCTAAAAGTTCAAAGTTTCAAAAAGTTTAATGAATAGAAGATTGTTGGGGGTGGAATAAATCTGGACAAGCAGATAAATGTGCGAAGGGAGGGACAGGCAGTAGAAACAAAAGTGAAACTGTCTGAGCAACATATTCCAGAAGACTTGAGGTCTTTCTGAGTGTAGCCTTCATTGATGTGAGATCTACCATACCATTCTCTCACTAGAAGGGAAAACCTATAATGGCAGCAGGCCATAAGAGACCCACTTTGGGAATATTTTAATGAAGTTCCTCTACCTGTGGGTAAGGCAGGCATGCATACAAAATGCAAACAGTGCAACAAAGGAATGCAAGGCCTGGCTGCCCGAATAAAAGAACATCATGAGAAGTGTTCCTTCTGGGGAGGAAGCTGCGTTGAAGATGAAAAACGTGTCTGAACATGCAGGATTTTCAGGTTGGTAAACTATTTTATTTCATACTTCTTTCTTAAGGACTGCCTGTCTTCCTTCTGGACTATTCTTGAATTCTCATGTTTGAGCAAAAACTATAGTTGTTACTCTGTGGTACTATCATTTCAGATGAAGTTGTGATGATAAATAAAGAGCTAAAATAGGCAGATCTTCCTTTTACAATTTCACCTTTAAAGTAGTACTGAGTGCCAGCGAATGCAATGAGTAATACTAAATGAGCGGTGTACTAATAATTAAATAATTGCATAGACCTATTTTGTTTAGGAGAGTCCATTCTCAACATACAGGATTCTGAAGACTATCCACCTTCAAAATCATCATCAATTTCTATAGTTTCAGAGTTATCTGTCAATGATAGTGTTTCAGTCACATCATGTATGTCACATTGCTACAGGTGATATACTATGGCTAAAAGAAAAAAAAAATCTCCATCATCCAGAAACAACCATAGATAAATTTGTGATAAGAACCAACAGATTACAAAAAGAGGTAATTGATGAAAAAATTGCCCAGTTTCTTTATGCAACAGACTCTTCTTTCCATATGACTGAGAACCCACACTTTATTAACATGATTTAGTCATTAAGACCAGGATACAGTCCACCCAACAGAGCAGATGTCACAGGCAAATTGCTGGATAAAGTGTATGAAAGAGAAATTGAGCACTGTGCAAAAGGTCTAGAGGGTAAAATTGTTAACCTGAGTCTTGATGCGTGAAGCAATGTCCACAATGATCCTGTTGTATGTGCTTGTGTGACAACAGAAGGGAATGTCTTCCTTATAGAAACAATTAATACATCAGGAAATGCACCCACAGAATACTTACATGAAGTACCAGTAAAAGCTATCATACACTGTGGAAAAACTGGTCACAGATAATGCTCCAAATGTATCCAAGATGAAAAGAAATTATTTAGAAGAGAGTGAAGAGAGTCCCAAGCTAATAATATGCCATTGCAGTGCTCATTTGATGAGCCTCCTAGCCAAAGGCTTCAGTGTTCCAGAAATAAAGGCTAATGTTGTTGAAATTGCAAAATACTTCCGTAACAACCGCTTTGCAGCAGCTGCTCTGAAAAAAGTGGAAGGAACCAAGCTAACTCTCCCACAAGACGTGTGATGGAACTCAGCAGTGGACTGTTTTGAGCACTATATCAAGAACTGGCCTAATCGGATGACAGTTTGTGAACAAAATTGTGAAAAAACAGATGGAACTATCACAGCCAAAGTTCTCAACATTGGGTTTAAGAGAAATGTTGAACACCTGCTGAGTGCCCTGAAGCCTATTTCTGTAGTCTTGAACAAAATGCAAGGAAATAGCTGTTTTATTGCTGATGCTGCTGAGATTTGGAAGGAACTGAGTGAGATCTTAAAAAGAGAAATATGCAATGACAGAGTTAAATTACAAGCATTAAAAAAACAAACGGGACAAGCACTATCTGCAGCTCATTTTCTTGCAAATATTCTCAATACTTGGTACCAGGGTCAAACCTTAACTGCTGAAGAAGAGGATTTGGCTATGACATGGGCATCCAGCAATCATCCCTCCATAATGCCAACTATAATAAACTTCAGAGCTAATGGTGACCCATTTAAAAAATACATGTTTGCTGATGATGTTTTAAAGAAAGTCAAACCGGTGAACTGGTGGAAGTCACTTAAGCACTTGGATTCAGAGACTGTTGAATAATCTCACTTTTAACAGCAATAGCTTCTTCCTTTGGACTAATTCATTCCAAACTGAGAAATCATTTGGGACCTGAAAAAACAGGAAAGCTTGTTTTTCTTTTCCAGATTATGAACAAATAGGAAAATGAAGGTGGAGACGACTGAGTAAGCCGCAGAAGCCAATATTTTAAGTTTCTCATATTGACCTGGCTGACACAGTCGATTTAATTTTTGTTCTTTAAAAAAATATTTAATTTAACTATTTTAGTTAAAAACAATTTTAACAAAAACAAGCCTGATTTTAAAAATATTGAATGTTTAACTAAATTCAAAAATCGTATGCTTTTTTGTTAAAATATTATGTTTGCCGTTGAAGAAAAACATCCAGAATACATAACATTGTTTTAGTTAAATAAAACAATTTAAATATCTGTTTATTAGATGGCAAGAAAATCCTCCAAATACTAATGATTAACCTGTTGAATTGGAGATAGTTCACCTCTGTAACGATGCTGCCTCTGGCGGGAAACAACTGAGTATCAATTCAGGACAAATTGCTTAGAGCAGGGCAGTCACAGACCCAGCCTGGCGGTTCTCCATCTCTAAGGCACACCAAACCAACCAACCAGAGAGGACTTCAGTTTCACCCTACTGTCTAACCATAAGTCATACAAGCAATATCTCTGTGCTTTGAACATCTACACAGACGCTCTTTTCCCTGCTTGTTTGTGAATTTAGCACCACCAGCAACTCAGAGACTGGATTCTGTTTTAAAGCAATACTAAACCAATTCAAAGTACATACGGGTGAGAGTTTGCTTGCTTTCCCCTGCATTCTTAAGCATTCAGCCATAAAACTGTTCTGCTCTGAAACACCAGTAACCAGATCTGTTCTTAGACCCTGAAGCACAGACTGCTTACTTAAAGAATCTCAATGGAGACATTCCTCTCTCAACAACCTTGTCTCCACAATAAACTGGTTAAGCACAATCACTTGGTTATATGGCTGTTCAACTTTCTTAATAGCTTTTACATCATCTGAGCCCTTCTTAAAGCTATCCACACCTTATGTAGCTTAGGAAAGTCAGTGGATCCATACACAACAGAAAACTTCTGGCTGTTAGAAACTGAAATTTCTTTGATTAAATCACTTCCACACCCTTCAGTTGCAGTAAACTGCTTGCAAAGACTACCATGAGGATTCCTTTCCCTAGGAGCTTCTCTAAGCAACAATTCACCCGTCACAGAAATTCTGCCCTTACACCCTCTTCACCTAGATCTTGCTCTAAAGGAACACTTTCCTGAGCAACAACAGATTTCTCGCTTACATCCAGGATTACCTTTGGCTCATCAGGCAGATTTCTACACAATCCCCTTTCAGTCAAACTCAGACTTACTAGATAAAAGGATAGAGGTACTCTCTTTCCCTCTGCAACTTTCCTCACAGTCACTGGTGACATGCAAGTTGTCAGGCTCAACATAGACTCAGACTCATAGGTCAGAAGGGACCCATATGATCATCTAGTCTGACCTCCTGCACAAAGCAGGCCACAGAACCCTACCCATCCACTTCTATAACAACCCCTAACCTATGTCCGAGTTATTGAAGTCTTCAAACTGGGTTTGAAGACCTCAAGCTGCAGAGATTCCACCAGGAAACTCCACTAAGAATTTGCTTAGTTTCAGCTTCCAGCCATCAAATATCATTATGCCTTTGTCTGCTAAATTAAAGAGCCCTCTATTGTCAGAAATCTTCTCCCCATGTAGGTACTTACAGACCTCAATCAAGTCACCTCTTAACCTTCTCTTGGATTAACTAAACAGATCTCACTTCTTTAGACTCTCAGTGTAAGGCAAATTCTCCAGACCTTGAATCATTCTCACGGATCCTTTCTGAATCCTTTATTATTTTTCAACATCCTTTTTAAAATGTGGATACCAGAACTGGACACAGTATTCCAGTAATAGTCTCTCTAATGTGGTGTTAATACCCTGCTCCTACTTGATATTCCCCACCTATACATCTAACCATATTTACTTTCAGCATCTGCATTACAAGGTTAGTGTTTAGCTGGTTGTCCTCAGGACCCTTAAATCCATTTCTGAGCCTTCCAAAATACAGTCCATAGTCCTATTAACATGCCCTACCTTCTTGGATCCTAAATGTATGACCATGCATTTAGTTGTATTAAAACATTTTGATCAAGTAAGCCCAGTTTACCACAAAATTGAGATCTCTCTGTAGAGATCTCTGTATAGAAATCTGTCTTTATCATCATTTACCTCTCCACCAATTATTGTGTCATCAACAAACTTTACCAGTGATGATTTTATATTTTCTTCCAGATTACTGATAAAGAGATTAAATAGCATTGGGCCCAAAGCTGATCCCTGTTGTATCTCATTAGAGATGAGTCATTGGATGACAATTCACCATTTACAACTACATTTTAGATGAATCACTTAGCCAGTTTTTGATCAATTTAATATATGATTTTGTATATTGCTATTTTTTCCCCTCAGAATGTCAGATGGTACTAAGTCAAATACCTTCTAAAAGTCCTGGAGATCACAAGATTTAGGCTTATCTAGACTAGGAAAAAGTGGTTGATGCTAGGAAGATCTGAGTTAACATAAGTTGACAGGAACTAAGGACCATCACTACCTCCCACTGCAAGTGAAAGGCATACTTCCTTGACCTAAAATAAACACATAGCAGTACATACATTTTTACAAAACTCCATACCTAAACAATAAACCTTACACTGCACATGCAATTCTCCCCCTTGGGAGAACATGAGAAAGAGAGAACAAACTTCACCTGACAGATGTTATTCATGTCACTTAAGGTATTATTGGAAGGCACTCAGATATTACGGTGATAAGAGCAGTGTAAGAACCCAGATCGAACTGAGTTAGCTAAACCCAATTAACTCAGCCACTTTTCCTAATATAGGTGCAGAGCAACACCTTTACCTTGGTTTTAGTCTGTTGTCTCCTGATTTTACCTCACATCTGCAATAGGAAAAGCAGCCGAGTTTAGTTTGGCCTAAACTCCTAGTTTAGATAAAACATTAGGGAGACTGGTATGGTTAGGATCTCTGACACATCCCACTATACATCATCTGAATATGAAGAAACTGAACCCATTTGAAAGATAACAAATTTCATGTACACTTATCTTTAAGACGAACCCAATAAAACCTCAGATATCATCACCTATCATGTCTCTTGGTGATGATCTTAGGAAATGGAACTCTAGTGATATATTCTATTCAAACTATTTTAAGTTGCATAGATTGCTTTATTGTTTGTTCTGTATTAAATGAAAAGAATGAATACTGTTAACTAAGTGTAGATAATATTGTTTAAATAGCTTGCTGCTTTACTCCCAAACATAGGCTTTCCACTGATAGGAGAATATTACAATATTTTACAGGCTGAGCTTCAAGAAATTGAAAAACAAATGGAGTCTACTTTATTAGAAACAAAGGCAACAGAAAGGCAGCAATAGCTTCTTCTTTGGACTAATTCATCCAAAACTGGAGAAATCATTTGGGACCTGAAAAAACAGGAAAGCTTGTTTTTCTTTCCAGATTATGAACAAATAGAAAATGAAGTGAGACGACTGAGTAAGCCGCAGAAGCCAATATTTTAAGTTTCCTCAATATTGACCTGGCTGACACAGTCGATTTAATTTTTGTTCTTTAAAAAAATATTTAATTAACTATTTTAGTTAAAAAACATTTAACAAAAAAAGCCTGATTTAAAAATATTGAATGTTTAACTAAATTCAAAAATCGTATGCTTTTTTGTTAAATATTAGTTTGCCGTTGAAGAAAAACATCCAGAATCCATAACAGTTTTAGTTAAATAAAACAATTTAAATATCTGTTATTAGATGGCAAGAAAATCCTCCAAATACTAATGATTAACCTGTTGATTGGAGATAGTTTCACCTCTGTAACGATCTGCCTCTGGCGAAACAACTGAGTATCAATTCAGGACAATTGCTTAGAGCAGGGCAGTCACAGACCCGCCTGGCGGTTCTCCATCTCTAAGCACACCAAACCAACCAACCAGAGAGACTTCAGTTTCACCCTACTGTCTAACCATAGTCATACAAGCAATATCTCTGTGCTTTGAACATCTACACAGACGCTCTTTTCCCTGCTTGTTTGTGAATTTAGCACCACCAGCAACTCAGAGACTGGATTCTGTTTTAAAGCAATACTAACCAATTCAAACAATACGGGTGAGAGTTTGCTTGCTTTCCCCTGCATTCTTAAGCATTCAGCCATAAAACTGTTCTGTCTGAACACCAGTAACCAGATTCTGTTCTTAGACCCTGAAGAACAGACTGCTTACTTAAAGAATCTCAATGGAGACATTCCTCTCTCACAACCTTGTCTCCACAATAAACTGGTTAAGCACAATCACTTGGTTATAAGGCTGTTCAACTTTCTTAATAGCTTTTACACATCGTAAGCCCTTCTTAAAGCTATCCACACCTTATGTAGCTTAGGAAAGTCAGTGGATCATACACAACAGAAAACTCTGGCTGTTAGAAACTGAAATTTCTTGATTAAATCACTTCCACACCTTCAGTTGCAGTAAACTGCTTGCAAAGACTACCATGAGGATCTTTCCCTAGGAGCTCTCTAAGCAACAATTCACCCGTCACAGAAATCTGCCCTTACACCTCTTCACCTAGATCTTGCTCTAAAGGAACACTTTCCTGAGCAACAACAGATTTCTCGCTTACATCCAGGATTACCTTGGGCTCATCGGCAGATCTTACACAATCCCTCTTTCAGTCAAACTCAGACTTACTAGATAAAAGGAAAGAAGGTACCTCTCTTTCCCTCTGCAACTTCCTCACAGTCACTGTGACATGCAAGTTCAGGCACTCAACATAGACTTCAGACTCATAGGTCAGAAGGACCCATGAATCAATTAGTCGACCTCCTGCACAAAAGCAGGCCACAGAACCTACCCATCCACTTCTATAACAACCCCTAACCTATGTCCGAGTTATTGAAGTCTTCAACTGGGTTTGAAGACCTCAAGCTGGAGAGAATCCACCAGCAAGTGACCATTGCCCACGCTGCAGAGGAAGGCGAAAACCTCCAGGGCCTTGCCAATCTGCCTTGGAGGAAAATTCCTTCCCGACCCAAATAGGGCGATCACTAACCTGAGCATGTGGGCAAGACTCACCAGCCAGCACTAAGGAAAGAATTCTCTGCAGTAACTCAGATCCCATCCCATCCAACATCCATCACAGACCATTGAGCAGACTTATCTGCTGGTAATCCAAGATCAATGCCCAAATTAAAACTATCCTATCATATCATCCCTTCCATAACTTTCAAGCTAGTCTAAAGCCAGATATGTCTTTTGCCCCACTACTCCCCTTGGAAGCTGTTCCAGAACTCACTCCTAATGGTTAGAAACCTTCGTCTAATTTCAAGTCTAAACTTCCTAATGTCCAATTTGTACCCATTTGTCCTGTGTCTACATTAGTACTTAGCTTAAATAATTCCTCTCCCTCCCTAATGTTAATCCCTGATAATTTATATAGAGCAAGCATATCCCCCGCAGCCTTCTTTGGCCAGGCTAAACAAGCCAAGCTCTTTGAGTCCCCTTACACAGGGCAGGTTTTCATTCTCGGATCATCCTGGTAGCCCGTCTCTGAACCTGTTCCAGTTTGAATTCATCCTTCTTAAACATGGGACACCAGAACTGCATACAGTATTCCAGGTGAGGTCTCACCAGTGCCTTATATAACGGTACTAACACCTCCTTATCTTTGCTGGAATACCCGCTGATGCATCCTAAAACCGCATTTGCTTTTTAAGCGCCATATCGCATTGGCTGGCTCATAGTCATCCTGCGATCAACCAGTACTCCAAGGTCCTCTCTCCTCTGTTGTTTCCAACTGATGTGTTCCCAACGTATATCTAAATTTCTTATATTAATCCCTAAGTGCATGACCTTGCACTTTTCACTATTAATTCATCCTATTACTATTACTCCAGTTTACAAGGTGTCCAGATCTTCCTGTAGGTACCGGTCCTTCCTCTGTGTTAGCAATACCCCCAGCTTTGTGTCATCCGCAAATCTTATTAGCCATTCCCGCTTTGTGTGTCAAGGTCAGTATAAAAAAGGTTAAATAAGATTGGTCCCAAAACCGATCCTTGAAGAGACCCTTCCAGCCTGACAGTTCACCCTTTAGCACGACCCGTTGGAGTCCTCCCCTTAACCAGTTCCTTATTCACCTTACAAATTCATATTCATCCCATCTTTCCAATTAACTAACAATTCCCATGTGGAACCGTGTCAAATGCCTTACTGAAATCGAGTAAATTAGATCTACCGCATTCCTTTGTCTAAATAATCTGTCACCTTCTCAAAGAAGGAGATCAGGTTGGTTTGGCATGATCTACTTTAGTAAAACCATGTTGTAACTTGTCTCAATTACCATTGACCTCAATGTCCTAACTACTTTCTCCTTAAAATTTTTCCAAGACCTTACCTACACAGATTCAAACTAACAGGCCTATAGTTACTCGGATCACTTTTTTCCCCTTTCTTGAAGATAGGAACTATGTTAGCAATTCTCCAGTCGTACGGTACAACCCTGAGTTTACTGATTCATTAAAAATTTTCGCTAGCGGGCTTGCAATTTCATGCGCCAGTTCCTTTAATATTCTTGATGGAGATTGTCTGGGCCCTCCGATTTTGTCCCATCCAGCTGTTCAAGTTGGCTTCTACCTCAGATGGTGATATCCACCTCCATATCCTCATTCCCGTTTATCATCCCTCCATCATCCCTAAGCTCCTCCTTAGCCTTATTAAAGACTGAGGCAAAGTACTTATTTAGATATTGGGCCATGCCCAGGTTATCCTTAAGCTCCATTGCATCCTCAGTGTATAGCGGTCCCACTCTTCTTTCTTTGTTTCTTCTATTTATGTGGCTATAGAACCTTTTACTAACGGTTTTAATTCCCTTGCAAGGTTCAACTCTACATGGCTTTTAGCCTTCCTGACTTTATCCCTACATGCTCTGACCTCACTAAGGTACTTCCTTGCTAATTCACCTTTTCCATTCCTAATCACCTCTCTGAGATGCTTGCTCATACCACCTTGGTCTACATCTCCTGCCTATGGTTTTTTCCCCTTTCTTGGGATGCAGGCTTCTGATAGTTTCTGCAGCTGCGACTTAAAGTAATTCCAGGACTCCTCTGCATTAAGATCCACAAGTTCTTCCGTCCAATCCACTTCCATAACTAATTTCCTAACTCTTTAATGTTAGCCTTGAGAAGTCAAAAACCCTAATCCCAGATCTATTTTTGTTTATCCTCCTCTAGTTTGAACTGAATAGCTCATGATCACTCGATCCAAGTTTGTCCCCCACAACCATTTCTTCTATGAGGTCCTCACGCTCACCAAAACCAAATCTAAAATGGCATCCCTCTTGTGGTTCTTCAACTACTTGGTGAAGAAATCCATCAGCTATCACATGCAAAAAAATCTGAGCCCTATTATTCTTGCAAGCACTTGTCCTCCAGTCTATACCTGGGAAGTTGAATTTAGGAATTTTTTCTACTTGTTGCAAGTTTCTACACTACAGTGGGAATACAATAAAATTACCTTTAGGCTCTCCTTGTTCCATGGTGAGGTATCAACTTGATTACACAGAGTTGCTACAACCCTTTCCAAAACACATAACAACGGGCAAAAAATATATAAGCACCAGAATTGTTGTCTCTGGGACTTTGCCATGACACTAACTGGAAGCAACCTAGTTACAGTGCCATTCTCCCTAGCAGACACAAATCCCCTGCACCCCTCACACACCCCAGCCCCTGCCTGACCCCTGCACCCGCTCACACCTCCCAGTCCCATGCCCTGACTCCTGCACTCCACACACTTACACAGCCCCTCCCACACCCCATGCCGTGACTCATGAACCACCCCCCACTCCCACACCCATCCTGAGCACCAACAGGAGCTCCTGCACACACACCATTCCCACCTGCACCCTCACACCAAGAGAAGCACCCCAGTAAGCGCTCCACACCCAACCTCCTGCCCAACTCTGAGCCGTCCCTCACCCTAGCTCCTGCCCAGACCCTGCACCCCAACTTTTTACAATATTTAGAAAGATCATAAGTGGTCCATTGAGAACCCTCAATTTCAAGTAGTCTCTGAAAAATAAGTTAGACTACAAGAACAATCAAGGTACTTGTCAAAACAGATAGTAGAAGTTAATAGAACAGAAGTACTTTATATCTCTTTTGACTGTAAGGGGTTAACAAGTTCAGTAGCCTGGCTGTCACCTGACCAGAGGACCATCAGGAGACAGGATACTTTCAAATCTGAGGGAGGGAAGTTTCTGTGTGTCCTGTTAGTTTTTGGTTGTTGTTCACTCTGGGGGTCAGAGGGACCAGACGTGCAACCAGGTTTCTCTCCAATCTCTCCAATACAGGCTCTTATAAGTTCGGAATAGTGAGTACTAGGTAGATAAAGCGAGTTAGGCTTATGTTTGTTTTCTTTATTTGCAATGTGTTTTTGGCTGGAAGGAGTCTGATTGTGCATTGGCTGGAAGGAGTTCAAATTGGTATTTTGCTGAAAGGATTTTAATTTGTACTTGAATACTTAAGCTGGAGGGTATTCCAGTGTCATAGCTGAAAAACCCTGTACCTAATCCATCTTAAATTTACAAAGATATTTTACTGTTTTTCTTTCTTTTAATTAGAAGTTCTTCTTGTTTAAGATCCTGATTTTTTTTTTTTTCTGGTGAGACCCCAGGGGACTGGGTCTGGATTCACCAGGGAATTGGTGGGGAGAAAGGAGGGAGAAGAGGCTAATTTCTCTCTGTATTAGAATTACTGTCTCTCTCAGGGAGAGTCTGGGAGGGGGAGAGAGAGAAGGGGGGGGAGGTGAATTTTCCTCTCTGTTTAAAGATTCAAGGAGTTTGAATCACAGTGATCTTCCAGGGTAACCAGGGAGGGAAGCCTGGGAGAGGTAACGGGGGGGAAAGGGTTTACTTCCTTGTGTTAAGATCCAGAGGGTCTGGGTCTGGGTTCCCCGGGCAAGCTTTTGGGGGAGCCGGAGTGTACCAGGCACTGGAATCCTGGTTGGTGGCAGCGCTACAGTTCTTAAGCGGTAATATAAGCTTAGAGGAATTCACGCTGGTACCCCATCTTTTGGACGCTAAGGTTCAGAGTGGGGATTTATACCATGATAATACCTCACTTTATTTCCATTTACTTGCTATTACTTATAGGAGGAAGATGAAGAAAAAAAGAATGAAAAGTGGGTGTGGGGGGAGATGAGAGAGAATGTTCTTTTTCTTGGCTGGGTCCCAAAGAGGGGCCCCAAAAAATGAAGCTGAGCACAGGGCCAGTGGACCCTACTAACTCTAAATCCACCACTGGCTGTCACGTCACCTGGGCTGGGGATACCATGTCAGCTAATCCCCACTGTCGCCAACCTACCTGGGCAGTACAGCAGACATGGCCCTGCCCATTAGCTCCTCTCCACTCTCTAGCCCACCCACCCAGAGGCGAAAGTAAACCGATACGGTACTTCTGTGACAGTGATTTAAAGGGCCTGGAACTCCAGCCCCTGTGGGGAGCCCCAGGCCCTTTAGAGCGCCACCCAAGCCCCGCTCCCAGAGCTTCAGCGGTACTACCCCAGCACCGGCAGGGCTCCAGCAGCACTTTAAAGGGCCCGGGGCTCCCTGCAGTGGCAAGAGCACCAGGCTCTTTAAATCTCTGTCTGAGTCCAACTGCTGGAGCCCCGGGGCCCCAGCAGCCGGGCTCCGGCAGGGATTTAAAGGGCCTGGGGCTCCCCACAGTGACAGGAGCCCCAGGCCCTTTAAACCTCGCCCGAGCCCTGCCACCCCAGGGTAGCGGTGGCAGGGCTCCCGTGGTGATTTAAAGGGCCCGGAGTTCTGCGGTGGCCGGAGTCCTGGGCCCTTTAATTCGCTCCTGGTAGCTCCGGGGTGATTTAAAGGCCCTGGGGCTCCCAGCCACAGCCGGAGCCCCAAGGCCTTTAAATCTTGAGAGGCCATGCCCCTTCCTGTTGAGGCCACAGCCCTGCTCAGGACTCCCACATACCGGTAAGTCCTTTAAGTTACTTTCACCCCCGCACTCACCCCTTGCTTCCCACCGCTTAAGGCTTAGCCCTCTCACTTTTAAAAATGATTGTTTGCCCCTCTCTTCCTCAGGCTTTTCTGGCACTCCTGTTGCCAGGTATCCAGTTTTAGATTGGAAACTCCAGTAGAACGTGGGACCTGGGTGTCCGGTTAGCAGTGCTGACTGGAAACTATAGGAGTAACCACATTACCCTCTGCTCCTCGCACTCCCAACACCCACCCCAGAGGGCTGGAAGAGAACCTGTCCTGCTGCTGCTGGATGTCTTTGTTCTCCAACACCTTCAGTTGGTACCTTGCAGGGGAGGGGCCCAGGCCAGTTGCCAGGAGACAGGGTGTCAGCCATTCTCTGTGCAGACAGCATCACATCTGCCTAGGGCTCTGCAACAATCACACACCCTTATCCCACTACCTAGATACTTAAGAAATGCATAGGGGAAACTGAGGCACCCACACAGTATTCAGAGAAAACATTAAGAACATTGCAACTTTGTCACACTGGAGGAGGGGCAGCTCAGTGCAGAGAGAGATGAAGAGAATGGGCTAGAACCAGGGAGAAGGTAGGTATGTGGGCAGGCACGGGGGGGAATCCTGTTTACCCCCCTCCCCAACTCTGCTGCGCTTGCAGTTTACCCCTGGCCCCTCCCTTGGTCCAGGGACCAACCCTAGCTCCCGCCCCACTGTGCTTTTGCCCCCAGCCCCTTTTACAATCATTCCCCAGGGAGGCCCACAAATATGTTTGGAGCCGGGTTCACAAAAAGTTAATCCAGCCCTGGTAACAGGTAAGGTGTAGTGACACTCATCTTTCACTATTCTTGCCTTCCCAAACTTCTGATTAGACAAAGCCATCAGCTCACAAGGTTGCCTAGGCTCATCCAAACTTTCTTTGTCCTTCTCTCCCTTCAAAAATCTACCCTTTTCTTCCTCAGCTAGGGCTTTAACCTGACCATCCATTTTAATCTGCTCCTGAGAAACATTTTCCTGACCAACGAGTTCTTTCTGTGCTTGATCTAATTCCAAATTCACTTCTGAGACACTAGACAGACATTCAGAAACTTCCCTCACATACAAACAGCTATTTGCCACCTTTCACAGGTTAGTGTCCCCTTCCCCCTAGCGTAAATACATAAAACTGCTCAGAGTAATATAGCATACCAACATTGTTATAAACTGGACTTCCAAGAGAATACAGTTTCTGCAGTTCTTCAATTGCTTTTTTGACTTGGAGCCTAAGTCTGGCAATCCTCTTCTCAGCAGCCAGTCGTTCCATTTGCTATTTATGAGCCCTTTCCTCTTGTTTAGCAGCTTCTTCTTCCAATTCAGTATTCCTTTCCTTAGCTTCTTTCTCCAGCTGGGCCAAGGCTTGCTTCTCTCTCATTCAAATTTCTGCCAGTTTTTGATTATGTTCAAATTGCAGGCTGCCTCTCAGGGCTTGCAGTCTCATTGCTTCTGTTGATGCTTTCTGGCTCATGGTTACTGACCTTTAACCAACAAAACTCTCAATACCGAAATTCCAGTTTGGATAGCATGGCGTTCTGATCCAAAGCTTAACTGACCTGGTTCTGTGGATCCTGCCAACTATGCCACTGTAACGATGCTGCCTCTGGGCACACCAAACCAGCCAAACACGGAGGACTTCAGTCTCACCCCATTGGCTAACCATAAATCATACAAGCAATTCTCTTAGACACTCCAGTTTCCCAGTATCAATGCCACCTGCTATGGGGACAACTGGTTATGAAAACCAATACCCCAGTAAAAGAAAAAAGGTTCTCTCGATCCCAAAGGACCAAGCCCCAGACTCAAGTCAATATACAAGTCAGATCTTACCAACAAATCAAGCTGTTGCCAATCCTTTAGAATCTAAAGGTTTATTCATAAAAAGAAAAAAAGATATAGATGAGAGCTAGAATTGGTTAAATGGAATCAATTATGTACAGGAATGGCAAAGTTCTTGGTTCAGGCTTGTAGCAGTGATGGAATAAACTGCAGGTTCAAATTAAGGCTCTAGAGTACATCCACAGATGGGATGGGTCATTCAGTCCTTTGTTCAGAGCTTCAGTTTGCAGCAAGGTTCCTCCAGAAGTAAGAAGCAGGATTGAAGACAAGATGGAGGAGATTCAGCAACCTTTTACTGTCTCTTGCCATGTGGCCTCTGCTTTCTTTGTTCCAAAGACAAGCTATCCAGCACATGGCATGGAAAAACCTTAGAGTTCTGTCCATAGGCATGCTCCTGCATGCCTTGCTGAGTCACAAGGTGTATCTGCCTTTTCTCAATGGGTCAGTTGTATAGCTGATGGTCCTTAATGGGCCATCAAGCAGGCTAGGCAGTGCCGATGCCAAATTGTCTGGGGTGTCACCCAGAAGCATAGCACAAGTTTGAAATACAGACAGTACAGAGCCAATACTTATAACTTTAAATACAAAAATGATACATGCATACAGATAGTATAATCATAACCAGCAAATCATAACTTTGTCTTAGACACCTTACTTGACCTCCTTTGTACAAGATTTGGTGCCACTACGGCATCTTGGCTGCAACAACAGTCTATATCGTCACAGTTCGTGTCAATAATGTCACAACCTCCCAATGACTTAATTAATTTCTGCTTCAGTTACCTTTGGAAAATGAAATAACCAAACAATCATTCATTTTCTGATATAGATGTAAAACTAATCTGAAAAGTTTTCAAAATAAATCACTTTAAAAATGTATAGTGTGTACCTTCTAAAAATGAAACCTACATCTATCTCTGAGTTGTGAAGAATATGTATTAAGGTTATAACAACCAACAAGAATGCACTTTTATGTAGAAATTCATGATTAAATCAAGTCTTCCTGACTCGTGATTTAAATCAATTTGATTTAAAATCAGATCTATCCTGTAACTCCTATAATCCTATGTTCTGTGATTCTTTAAGGTCCTCCTTAGACAAAAAACATGATTTTTCAAAAAGGTTCTAGAATCTAAATAAAGGCTGTTTTCTAAGGCATTTAGTACAGGAAAATCAGACAAAACAGAAAACTATGTGTAATGGTACCAGTTGATGTTCTCCAGAAACATGATACTGCAAACAAAAATGTCATTTCAGTCTAAATAAACTTTGCAACATCCAAAATAGTTTGTGCAAGAACTGGAACACATCTTGATGACAAACCATAAAGGTATTTCCAGATCAACCATATTTAATCCACAGTAGTTTTTTTTTAAGTGCAGCTGTTTTATCATTTTAATATTTGCTTACAATATAGAGTAGATATTACATGACACAGAGAGAATGCATTAAGAGGGAGATTAATAAAACAATGTTAGATTGTTATAGCATGATACTCATTGTGTAAATGTTAATTTAGATTTTATAAGGTTGGTGCAGAAGTGTGGTCATTGTTGTAAAGACACTGGAAAGGGGAAACTTTTAGGGAAAAGATGTAGATCGTTCAAGTTCTAAGGAGCAGTGTGAGAGAAAGCAATGAACAATAAACTAAGGGAAGCAGAATAAAGTACACAGTAGTAGTACATACGTAGGTCAGAGCTGTGTAACTCTTTAAAGGGGAGGACAAGAAGTGTAAAACTAAAGCAAAACTGTACAAGCCAAATTTAAGCATCAAGGGCATGGCAGATGTTAGGTGAACATGTAGTTCCTTTCTAGAAGAGCATCTCACCCAACAATGCCTTGGACCACAGGATTTCTATGGCAAAAATTCACCAGGCAGTGTTTCTACTCTATGTTGTTGCACAATCTAGAGCATGATTTGGTCAGTTTCTAGCATACACTGAGCATGCCTGATCCTAGTTCCCAGCACAGACCCAGTCAGTCATGCCTAAAGCTACTTATCAGGAGTTCTGCAAGCTCGTCCTGGCACAGAATCAATTTGTTCTGGCTGAGACTCTGATGCTGGCTTCTCTGGTGTCATTGTGACTTCATTAAAATCATATAAGCTGGCTGTGTTGTAACTTAGGCTCCAGCACAATCAACTAACAATTTCAAAGTCTACCTGTCTACACATGGTAGTAAGGTGTGTTTTAAATCGTATCAGCTCACTCCATTTAAAAACACAATTCCCTCGCACCCCCATCATTGAGGAATAACTCTAAACGCCACTTAAACCATATCTCATCTCTGTTAATCTGTCACATTAAGGATGTATTTTATGTAAATATTTTTCAATTACATTTTTACCTGATCTGCTCAAACAGGTGAACTATACATGTGAAAGTATTCAGCATATTGCTGACAATGAGATTCTTTGACACCAGTGGGACAGTTTCACCACACTTTTTAAATTTAGTTGTCAGTCACACAAGAAAAACACTACTATTCAATAGGGAAAGAAAAGTGCACTTTAACTATTATATAGATAAGTTTAGAGAACTTTTTCCACCATGTGAATTTGAATGTGCTAAGTAAAATTGGTACTGCTTTCTTTCAGTAACAGACCTCAATAAATTGAGGAAGGACAAAAGAATCAAGACTGATTACTAACTTGAATTGAGAAATATGTTTAAGTACATGAAACTGAAAACCTACCTGTACTGCCCGTCTTTGGGAAATGAAGAAATGTCCAGATACAACAATGGTGAGAATAAGATGGCCTGATTCTTCACTTGACTCCAAAACCTTTTTTTTAAAAAAAGACAAAAAACACACACAAGAGAGCAGTCAGTTATAAACAAGAAACCTGTATATCCCACTGCCAGTATAAGGGTACAGGTAAAGCCAAAGTTTTCAGTCTTGGGTGCCAGAAATTAAGCACCTAAAGAAATGCTTAGTTTTCAGTGATAGTGAGCACTCCACTCCTATTGATAACAATGGAAGTTTAGAATGCTCACTAGCCCTTCACATATTTATCAAGTCCCCTTTCAGTCTTCTATTCTCAAGACTAAATATGCACAGATTTTTTTAACCTTTCCTCACAGATTAGGTTTTCTAAACTTTATGATTTCTGATGGACACAATACTCCAGCAAATCTTTTTTATATTCAGATTGTCCTGAGCCCTCTCTCTTGCATTTAATGTTGCCACTCTAAAAATGCCTTACTGCTTCTGGGGTGGTTTTGCTTTCATCCTGCTAAATTATGAGGCTTGTAGTACTTAAACTCCAATTTTCCAAGGTATAAAACTAAACATTTATGCAAGAATTAATATTGAATACACACAGATGGCTCTCCCTATGCAGCCTGCTCACTGTCGTACAAAATAAAAAGAAAGACACAGTACATTCCCATATAGTTTACATTCCCAGTATATATTTAGGAAGATCCTGAACAATAGAGACATTTGACAAAATTCTATTGATCATGACTGGGTTTTCAGATCAATTGAAATAAAAAGAAAAGTAGTAGCTATTCCACTGACATTCTTTCTGTTCAAAAAGATTTATAGACATGTAAAAGGAAGGCTTAGGTCTCTTAAACTTCTCCCCCCAGTTTAATACCTTTTTTGTTTATTTTAAATATATAGTGCGTGAAAAAGTGTAAACAGCAAAATACACCTCTACCCCAATATAACGCTGTCCTTGGGAGCCAAAAAATCTTTCTGTGTTATAGGTGAAACCACGTTATATCAAACTTGCTCTGATCCATTGGAGCGCGCAGCCCTGCCCCCCCAGAGCGCTGCTTTACCGCGTTAAATCCAAATTCATGTTATATCGGGTTGTGTTATATCGGGGTAGAGGTGTATTGGTTTATCAAATCACATCAGTGTCCATACTCTTAATTACATATGTAACACAAAACATCATTTGTGATTATGGTGAAGTTAACAGCACTATCCAACATGAAATTGTTTCCAAAGTATTCATTCCCTACACAGAATCCCTACACGGAAGCCTGCATCCCAAGAAAGGGGAAAAAAACCATAGGCAGGAGATGTAGACCGAGCTGGATGAGCAAACATCTAAGAAAGGTGATTAAGAAAAAGCAGAAAGCCCACAAGGAGTGGAAGAAAGGTGGGATTAGCAAGGGAAGCTACTTTAGTGAGGTCAGAACATGTAGGGATAAAGTCAGGAAGGCTAAAAGCCGTGTGGAGTTGGACCTTGCAAAGGGAATTAAAACCAATAGTAAAAGGTTCTATAGCCACATAAATAAGAAG
>NC_133777.1:45994343-46066136 GCF_003597395.2 Chelonoidis abingdonii | reverse complement strand
TGGGGATTGGTCCTGCTTTGAGCCGGGGGTTGGACTAGATGACCTCCTGAGGTCCTTTCCAACCCTGATATTCTATGATTCTATAATCAAATCTTAGTGCCATTAATTCTTAAGACACTCAATCAAGAGCTACGTTAGCTGCAGCTATCACATTTTGCTACACTTAAGACCACAAGAGATTTTACAAGGATAAATCATTGCACAAAGAGAACCACTAACAGTTCAGACAGCCCAAGTATCCTGATACAGGATAAACAATCCATCACTTCTTTTGTGCATTTATTTACACCAATGCAAAGTCAGCGTAAATCATTACCATTTTGTTTTACTAGCCTTTTCCATACCCTTTCTATCAGTATGAATGACTACTACCCAAAGTGCTGGGCAATGGACAATCCAGTCCAATACTTTTCATTTTAAATCACAAAAGGCTATTTCAAATTATTTGTTAAAAGCATCCAGGGTATATTTCTGTACTGTCAAAGCCCCTATTTCTTTTCAAGGACAAGTCCCATTACATTTAATTAAGTAGAGCAATCATTCTATGTCTTTACTGCTTATTTTAAATGTGAACATTTTTAAGGATAAAATCACCTAAAAAGGAAGAAATCCCTTGGGAATCTTCAGAGGATTAAAAAAAATAATTTATTTTTGCTTTTAGTGCAAAGGATAAGCTTCCATCAATAAAAAATTATTAAAAATTTCAAACAAGCAGAATAAAAAAAGATATTGTACAATAGTCATGGAATAAACCAAAGATTACGTCTAAGAATGCATGCAAAGAGCAGAAAGATGCAGCAGGAAGAGAGGTTTAATATCACGCAAGCCCAAACAATGTTCCTGCATGTGTTTTGTATCAAGGAATGAACAGGTTGATCAAAGTTTAGGCCTGCCTATATACTTCCCAATTATCTCTTTCAGACTCCGATTTACTTCACTTTCAAGCATGACCAGTGCTCTCATTTTATTTGCAAATTATCATGGCAGCATCAGTAGCAACTCCATACTTATGGATGCAACTAGACATCCATTATGAATCCTACGTTCAAGTCCCCATCTCCCACCTTTTGACTGGACTACTGGATTTGAATAGTGGTACAAAAGTGTTTGGTTTTGTTTGGTTCTCTTAAAAGAGATTTTGGTACATTCAGGACTTACAACACTAAGTACAAAATTAACCTGGGTTTTCAAGATATTCCTAGGCAACATAATGGCAGTGTGTTATTAAATTTCTGTCTAAATTTTCTTCACAGAATGATGGTTTGAAAACTTCAAGTTTCACATATTGGAGCACTTCAGCACTGCTGAAGCTGCCTGTTTGGAAGCCTAGTCACAGAGGCAACCTAGAAGAGGTACCCTCTAGCTCTGCACTTCAGTGATGCCAAATCCAAGTATTCAAATCATAGGTCATGATTTGGGGGAGGTCTAGGTTGGATATTAGGAAACACTATTTCACTAAGAGGGTAGTGAAGCACTGGAATGAGTTAACAAGGGAGGTGGTGGAATCTCCATCCTTAGAGGTTTTTAAGGCCCGGCTTGACAAAGCCCTGGCTGGGATAATTTAGTTGGGGTTGGACTAGATGACCTCCTGGGTCTCTTCCAACCGTAATCTTCTGTGATTCTGTGATGACCCCAAAATCATGATTGGCTTTAAAAATAAGACATGTAGAGTTTTTGTTTTTGTTTTCCTTCTCGCTTTCGCACTTTTAGGGGGTTGTGCTTTCAAGCTTATCTCCACAACCATGAAGGCTAGATTTTTTTATTTTTTTTTAATAAAAGCTGAGATTCTAGCATATTCATGTAACTCTAAAGCAGAGGTGGGCAAACTACGGCCTGCAAGCCACATCCAGCCCGTGGGACTGTCCTGCCCAGCCCTTGAGCTCCCAGCTGGGGAGGTTAGCCCCCGTCCCCTGCAGCCTCAGCTCACCATGCCACCAGCACTGTGGGCAGCGGGGCTGCAAGAGCCACTGAGTATAGTGTATTAAATTACTCCCCATATGAACGTGCTACTTACGGAGCACCAGGAGTGGCAGTCGTAAGTAGTACACCATTAGTAGCACACTCCTGTGGGGAGCAATTTCCTAGTGTAATAGATTGCTCCCCGTAGGAATGTTCTACTTACAGTGTATTACTTACGGCTACTAGTCCTGGTGCTCTGAGGAGCATGGTAAGGGGGTGGGGATGTGGCTAGCGGTTGGCGCAGTCAGGGGATAGGGAGCAGGGGGGGATGGATATGGGATGGGGTCCCGGGAGGGGGCAGTCAGGGTGCAAGGAGCAGGGGGGCTTGGATGGATCAGAGGTTCTGAAGGGGCAGTCAGGGGGCAGGAAGTGGGAGGGGGCAGATAGAGGGCTGAGGCCAGGCTGTTTGGGGAGGCACTGCCTTCCCTACCTGGGTGTGTCCCTCCATACAGTTTCGGAATCCCGATGTGGCCCTCAGGCCAAAAAGTTTACCCACCCCTGCTCAAAGGCTTTGAGAAAGCAACCCAATATCATGAAACTCATGATAAAAATCACAAGAGTTGGAGACCCTGGCAAAGAACCCTGGTATTATGATTCATTATTTGTACTGCAGTAGCACCTAGGAGTCCCAATCATAGACAAGGTCCCCGGCATGCTTGGTGTGTACAAACAGAACAACTTCAAGTCCCAGTTCTAAAAAGCTTATGAGTAGGGCCATACCAAATTCATGGTCCATTTTGGTCAATTTCACAGCTGGTGGGTTTTAAAATTAGTCAATTTCATGTTTTCAGCTCTTTACATCTGAAATTTCACGTTGTAACCATGGGGGTCCCTCCAAACCCAAAAGGTGAACAGGGTGAAAGAGTCGCAAGGTTATTGTAGGAAAGTTGTGGGATTACCACATTTACTTCTGCCCTGCTGCTGGCAGAGGCACTGTCTTCAGAGCTGGGAAGCCAGAGAGGAAGGCTGCTGGCCAGGCATCCCACTCTAAAGCCAATGCCACAGCCACTGCCAAAGTGAAAGTCATCTGATATGTGGGGGTGGGTTACTATATATCCAGTGATCCTGGCAGTCCCATGCCAGTGCGGGGAAGTGACAGCTCACCTTGAGCCGCGGATAGTACCGGATTTACCAGAAGGTGCGGGGCGGTGACAGAAGGAGGATTTACCAGAAGGAGCGGGGAGGTGACAGCTCACCTCAAGCACGGACAGTACCAGATTTACCAGGAGCCCCATAACACTCACTTCCTCCCCTCTCACAGTGCTGCAGAAGTGAAGGCTGTGAGAGCAAGCCTTGGACCAGCAGGGATCCAGCATGGGAGCTGAGAACCCAAGAGGCCCTGGGAGCTGTAGTTCCTTGGCCAGCTTCCTGCCTATAGAACCGGCCCTGGAGCAGGGAAGGAACTACATTTCCCAGCATTCCTTCAGCAGCTATCAACAGGAAAGGGAGTGGGAAGGAGTGGGGAAGCTGAGACCGCATGCACTGCAGCTTGCCGTGAATGGGGAGCTGGCTGCTAGAAGGGGGTGGCACTGTGAATGGGGAACAAGTATGCCCAAAAAGTAGAAGGCTTTGGCCCAGATATCACCCTCAGAAGACTTCCCCATAGTGGATTAGGGATGATGGTGTGACCTCACCTGGCAGTCCCCAAAGAAGGAATTGGGTGGACTAAATGGACAGTGCACCTCTCTCTATCTGAAGCCTAGCAAGGGAGTTACGTAGATCCCACCAGAAGTTAAAATGATAACTAAGGGAGGGAAGGCTCTACTAGAGGACTTAGGCAGCTTTAGATACAGTACCAGGCACACTGGAGGATTTCCACATCTGAGCCACAGAAGCAGAAATTGGCTTTTCCTTTCCAGATTTATCTAATATTCAGAAAGGGAATCTAGCACCTGCCTTCCAGATTGGAACACTCTCAAAATTCAGGAGTGCTCAAGCTCAGTTTGGGCAGCTGGTACTTCATTTCTCCCAAATCAAATATGCTGATCCACTGTAACTTCCTGTAGAAAAAGTAGGATAAAATTGAGCAACAAATGCTGGTATCTCCCCAGTGCTAACTAGGACTGGAATTGCTATTTTCAACAGCCATTACCCTTTTTTAAGTTTTGTTTGTTTAAAAGGAAGACAGTAACTTTGCATTGGCAAGTTCCCCAGAGTGGAACAAAAGAATAACAAAGGCACCTCAACTTTTCCTTGTTTATGTAGGACAGTCTTATAATATGGATCCAGCTATCCTCCAATCACACAAGCTGCAAATTGTTCCACTTTATTGCAGTTCTGTAACCATGTGGGAACCAGTCCTGTCTGTGTTCTGTGCACATCCAAAATTCCTACTGAATTCAGAAGTGCCTTGCTTTTGTGATCATACTACCCGATATTTTCAGCCATTGTAAGCAAAGCAGGTTTACATTTAGTAATTGGGTGGGAAGCCTCTCAGAAAAAGTTTGGTTCTGTAGGAGGTGTTGCTTATTCACTAGGAAATGTGAGACCTTCCTGTTACAATAGTAAACCAGTGCAACATAGAATGCACTTTGTTCCTAGAGTCTAGAATGGGGTCCTCTACTTCTATACACAGCCCATTAAAGATAATGAAAAGACTCCAACTCACTTCAACAGGCTTTGGACAGAACTGGTTATACATAGGGTAACTCCACTGTCTTCACAGGGTCCTGGTCCCACAGCAGAGAGGGCCCATGTGAGCTTGTTGCAGAGCTGCTGCTCAAGCATGGGAACCTCCTGGCCACCCCAGCCTTGAAAATCATTCAGACTGCACTTTCTGCATGACTATGTGCTAGCTGAGGGATGCATGGGAATCAGTGGCCTCTGCTGCAGGTGATGGGCATCTCAGGTACTTAATGACATGCCTTAGAGGAGGGAAGCACTTAAGTGCAGAGTCTACAGCTGCCTAAGGCCAGTGCTGAGGATTTAGAATCCCTAGTGCTGCCGTTGCAAGGTTCAAGCTGCAGCTGTTTAAGGCTGACCTAAGGCAGTTGCCCCCATGGCTACAGCCAGAGAAGCTGCAGGTGGCTCTGTGACTACTGGGGACCATCAAACTAGAGCAGATAAAGAAACTGGAATTAATCTCAAGGAACAGAGTTCACCAGTAGGAAAGAAATGTCAAGGGAAGCAGGCAAAGAAGAAGCAGGTCAGGCTTGTAGCAGGAGAAGCGCCCCAGCTGGTTGGGGAGCATGTCCAAAATAGAAAGGAAACAAGCATGGGGAGACATGGTGGTGATCAGGTAGTAGACTAGCATGTAGATGGGAGCAGAGAGAGAAAGGCTGGTGTCTTCAGATTCCCAAGGGCTAAGTCCTCACTTTGGGGAAATGGTGTTTGCAAGTGACTTGCTCAAATGGCAAGACAGATGCTGAGGGAAAGATTTGTCAGAATTGATCGGGTATCTGCTGGCTTTGGAACTTTGAGCTGAAACTAGGACAACATACTCTGACTGGTGACATAGAGTGATACTGGAGACATGGCTACAGAAGGGCTGAATAAGGAAGGAGATAAATCCGTGGGGAGTTTCCCTGGTCACTATGAAAGTTCTACTCATTGTGGACACTGGTAAACCCACATGGATGTACAGCTCAATGAGAAAAACTGGAGGCTGAGGGAGCTGTGTATGGCAATGCATATCGTCATGTAGAGGTGTGTGACCAATGAAGAGTGTCTCAGATTCAGTACTGGATATACTATGGCACCGCCACACCAGTCCCACACTCTGATCCCACAATGACTACATAGGGGCCCACCAGGGCTGGTGCAACCATTTAGGCGACAGGGTGCTAGGATTTGGGGGGCAGCATTTTCTTCGGCAGCGACCGCAGCGGCCGGATCTTCGGCTGCCCAGCTCTCCGCCAGCATTTAGGCGGAGGGAGCTGGGGCAGGGGAGCGCGAGGAGGGGCCACCTGCAGCGAGTAAGGGGTGGGGGAGCGGCCCATAGGGGAACTCCCTGCCCCACCTCCTCCCCGAGCATGCTGTGGCTGCTTCACTTCTCCCACCTCCCAGGCTTGCAGTGCCAATCATCTTAGGCACCACAACCCTGGGAGATGGGATAAGTGAAGCAGTGATGGCGTGCTCGGGATGCACGTGCGGAGCAGGAGTGAGCTGGGGCAGAGGTGGTGCCTCAGGGCAGAGAGTGGGAGCTGCTACCGGGGGAGTGCCTCAGAGCGGGGGCGTGGCGGGGCAGAAGGTGGAAGTTTCGCCTAGGGCACAAAATATCCTTGCACCAGCCCTGGGGCCCACAAATATGTTTGGTGTCAGAGCCCATACAAGGTTAATATGACCTTGGCCACAGAGCTTCCTGCAGCTGAGGGAGAGCCCAGAAGTGGGTCTGAGCAGCCCCTGAAGGAGAAGGGGAAGTCTGGTCCCTTCCCGTCCTCAGCCAGGACTAGCAGCAGCTGGAACTCAGGGCAGGAACCCAAGCTTCCATGGGAGAGATCAAATTTCATGGTCCATACCACATTTTTCACAACTGTGACTTTGGTAGGGCCTTACTTATGATCTAAGCCCCCTTATCATTATCTCCTGCCCACCACCATGTCCGCTGCAGATTTCTCTCTCTCACAGGTCATGTCCATCCTGTTGCTTCCCATTCAAGTTGGAAACATCCATAAACTCAGTGGGTAACAAATACTGTTTAATTTTAAGATATTCATGTTTACACATAATTTCTGGATGTGACAGGGGACCACAAAGTGGGAGGGTGCAAGGGAGACTCGGTTGCCACAGTGCCTGGGTGCACATACTGAGGGTATACAAGAGCCTGGTGAGTCCAGAGAGGCTGGGGTACAGTGCGGGTGCGCAGGAAACAAGGCAGGCCCCCGCAAAATGGGGCGGATACACGGGCGTTTGGGGGCAAGTACTGAGGCTTCCGGGAACCAGGGCAGTGACGGTGGGTGCAGCTCCGCCCGGGGCACCCAGCCCCAGCTCACAAACCAGGCCTCACCTTCCAGGAAACCGAAGATCCCGCCCCACACGGTGGGTCTCCCGGGGAGACAAAACGGCCGTAGCGCTTGAGCGGCCACGTCTCGGCGCTACTGAGCGGACACGCTGTCCCGGCGCCGCGCGCCTGCTCGGGAACGAAACACGGGAGTGTCTCCGCCGGCTCAGAGGTAGAGACTGAAAGCTTCCGACCCAGCCACACACGGCCGCCCTCGTCCGCAGCCGCCATTGCAGCTATAACGCCGACAACGACTGCGCCACGCGACAGCACCCGGCCGCCAACCAGGAGGTGAGACGTCGACGGCAGCCAATGGGATGGCGTCCGCTCTTTCCCGCTCGAGCCTTCCCTGGCCAATGCCGACTGACCCGGCGCAAAGCCCTAAAGCGCGCGTGGGGAGAGGCCGAGAGACCGCACCCTGCTGCTGGGGCAGAGGTGGCAGCGTGCCCGTCATTCAAAGTTCCCCGTCCACTCCCTCATCCCAGTTAGCCCCATTCCCTGGCTTCATCGGTTCCCTACATCAGCTCAGCACCTCCCCTTCCTCGGACCCTGTCAATCCCCCATCACCTCTACCAAATCCTTTATTCCACTTGAAGGCTCTCAAGTCCTCCCCTCCTCCAATTTCCCTCAGTCCCTCTGCTCCACAGACTCCTCTCAAGGCCACCCCCAATCTCCCTAATAAAAGTCCTCAGAGTGTGAATGTAACCCACACACCTTCGGGGGGTGGTATGTCCCATCTAGTGGCACTGAGACCACTTATCAAGCAAACTTTTGTCTTCTGGAACGAACTCAAAGTATTCCCCAATGCACTGAATACAGTTCTGCTTCTCCTTTATGAGATGACAGTCTCCATTAAGCAACTGATTTTTGTAAGTCCGTTGCAAGGTTTCACAGTATCTTTATATCCACAGGTGGCCCGAAATGTTTGGGAATTGTTAGGAAAAGTAATGGGACTAATCGTTGCTGTAATTTCAAGCAAAAAATATCAGCTGCTACCTTTTTGGCTAATGATTTGTGTGGCTGTTAGCAAAGTGTAAAGCATGAAACATAAAAAAAAACACTAAAGTATTGACTTGGCCCTGTTTTTTGACAGTCTGCCATGAGTTTGGCACTCATGGTTGTAAACCATTCCAGACAGTGTGACAGGTGCTTTATAAGGTAAAATGTTGTAGTTTTTATTTTAGGTCCAGATTGTGCTCTTGCCTGAGTGTTCAAGGGAGAGAATGGGCACAAAGGTCCTCTTTTCCTTCTTTACCTCTCTGAGACAGAAACCAGACATAATGAGAGTCTTTGCACTCCAAAATTAAAATGATAGACTTTTACACTCATTTTGTATTCACTTTGCACAGGTCTAATTGACTACACAAGGTTCAGAGGAATGAAAAATCAGGCCCAGTAAGCATAAGGACTATGCCAAGATTATGTTTCCAGTATCAACTACACAAAAATGAGGAGGTTTGTTAAACAGAAATTAAAGGGTACAATGCCAAAAGTGAAATCTCTGCAAGCTACGTGGAATCTTTTTAAAGATACCATAACAGAGGCTCAACTTAAATGTATACTGCAAATTAAAAAACATAGTAAGAGAAACAAAAAAGAGCCACTGTGGCTAAACAACAAAATCAAAGAAGCAATGAGAGGCAAAAAGGCATCCTTTAAAAAGTGCAAGTTAAATCTTAGTGAGGAAAATAGAAAAGAGCATAAACACTGGCAAATGATGTGTAAAAATACAATTAGGAAGGCCAAAAAAGAATTTGAACAACAGATAGCCAAAAACTTAAAAAGAAATAGCTTTTTTTTTTTTTAAGTACATCAGAAGCAGGAAGTCTGCTAAACAACCAGTGGGGCCACTAGACAATCGAGGTGCTAAAGAAGCACTTCAGGATGGTAAGGCCATTGCAGAGAAACTAAATGAATTCTTTGCATCGGTCTTCATGGCTAAGGATGTGAGGGAGATTCACAAACCTGAGCCATTCTTTTTAGGTGACAGATCTGAGGAACTGTCACAGATTGAGGTATCATTAGAGGAGGTTTTGGAACAAATTGATAAATTAAACAGCAATAAGTCACCAGGACCCAGATGGTATTCACCCAAGAGTTCTGAAGTAATTCAAATGTGAAATTGCAGAACTACTAACTGTAGTCTGTAACCTCCCATTTAAATCAGCTTCTGTACCAGATGACTGGAGGATAGCTAATGTGATGCCAATTTTTAAAAAGGGCTCCAGAGTTGATCCTGGCAATTACAGGCTTGTAAGCCTGAGTTCAGTACTGGGCAAACTGGTTGAAACTATAATAAAGAACAATATTGTTAGACATATAGATGAAAATCATTTATTGAGGAAGAGTCAACATGGTTTTAGTAAAGGGAAATTATGCCTTGTCAATCTACTAGAATTCTTTGAGAGGGTCAACAAGCATGAGGACCAAGGGGATCCAGTGGATATAGTGTATTTAGATTTTCAGAAAGCTTTTGACAAGGTCCCTCACCAAAGGCTCTTACACAAAGTAAGCTGCCACAGGATAAGAGGGAAGGTTTTCTCATGGATTGGTAAGTGGTTAAAAGATAGGAAACAAAGGGTAGGTATAAATGGTCAGTATTCAGAGGTAAATAGTGGTGTCCCCCGCGGGTCTGTTCTGGAACCAATCCTATTCAACATATTCATAAATGATGTGGAAAAAGACGTAAACAGTGAGGCGGCAAAATTTGCATATGATACAAAAATACAGACTGCCTGGGTCTTAACTACAAAAGGCTCTCTCAAAACTGGGCCACAAAATGGCAGATGAAATATAATGTTGATAAATGCAAAGAAATGCACATTGGAAAGCATAATCCCAACTATACATATAAAATGATGGGGTCTAAAATAGCTGTTACCACTCAAGAAAGAGATCTTAGAATCATAGATTATTATTATGGTTAGAAGGGACCTCAGGAGGTCATCTAGTCCGACCCCATGCTCAAAGCAGGACCAATCCCCAAATAGGTCCCCTCAAGGATTGAACTCACGACCCTAGGTTAGTAGGCCAATGCGCAAACCACTGAGTTATCTTGGAGTCACTGTGGATAGTTCTCCCAAAACATCCACTCAATGTGCAGCAGCAGTCAAAAAAGAGAACAGAATACTGGGAATAATTAAGAAAGGGATAGATAATAGGACAGAAAATATCATGTAAATCCATGGTACACCCACATCCTGAATACTGTGTGCAGATGTGGTCACCCCATCTCAAAAAAGATATATTGGAATTGGAAAAGGTTCAGAAAAGGGCAACAAAAATTATTAGGGGAATGGGCTTCCATATGAGGAGAGATTAATAAGACTGGGACTTTTCAGCTTGGAACAGAAACAGCTAAGGGGAGATATGATTGAGGTCTATTAAAATCATGACTGGTGTAGAGAAAGTAGATAAGGAACTGTTGTTTACGACTTCTCATAACACAAGAACTAGGGGTCACCAAATGAAATTAATAGGCAGCAGGTTTAAAACAAATAAAAGGAAGTATTTCTTTATACAACACACAGTCAACCTGTGGAACTCCTTGCCAGGGGATATTGTGAAGGCCAAGACCATATCAGAGTTCAAAAAAGAACTAGATACATTCATGGAGGATAGGTCCATCAATGGCTATTAGCCAGGATGGGGAGGACTGGTGTCCCTAGCCTCTGTTTGCCAGAAGCTGGGAATGAGCGACAGGGGATGGATCACTTGATGATTACCTGTTCTGTTCATTCCTTCTGGGGCACGTGGCACTGGCCACTGTTGGAAGACAGGATACTGGACTAGATTGACCTTTGGTCTGACCCAATAGAGCCATTCTTATGTTCTTGTGGCAGAGCTGGCCAGGTATAGAGGAGCATTGTCTCCAAGGATATCACAGCACCCACACTGTGCCCTGGGACCAGTGAGAAGCATTTTGAACTGATTCAGAAACTATGGCTTCTGGAGCTTAGGCTGAGGCTGTAGCTATAAATCACAATCCAGCCCTTATTGTTTGTTTATGTTAATCTATGTGAAATGTGGAACCTACAGATCTTAAGGATTTGTTGGAAGCTTTTTTCAGTTACAGTTCTCATGAGGTTTACACTATCAGAATTTCATTTCCAATTTCATTTTCTAACAAATCCAAAAAGCGCAAGTGAAGTTCATTCAAAACTCCATATTTTTGCCTAGTTTTCACCAAAGGCCTTACATTTGGCCTTGGTTCAATTAAAGGTCTGTAAACATTAACAAAACTAAGTAGATCATCCTCAACTTCCCATTTTGCAATGAAATCTGAAACCAAGTGAAATAGTTTTGGGTTTCATTATGAACAGTTTATCCAGTTCTCATTCTAAGCTGTGTGTGAGTTATCAGTGCTATCTGTACTTCTGGCACAACCACTGCTCTAGCAGTCTCTTCTGACCAAGGATTGTAAAGCACTTTGGGATATCACTGTAAGTAGGAAATGCACTGTGTTAAAAATCAATTCTATTTTAGTTTCATGGTGCCTGTGCTTAGCTAACATTGGATTGTATATCTTGGTAATAAAATAGAAAAAATTGCTCTCTCTCACTCCGCTCTTGGTTTTATATAATCTTATGAGCAGCCTAAATTTTCTCTAAAAAAAAGAATGATGGTACAGTGACTCATAGTAACACTTTGGACTTTTATCCATTTCACTTGTAGGATTTATTTATCATCAATCTCTAGGCTCACTATGCATCAGCCATCCAAGGTCATTGAAAGGGCTGTGATAGAGGCTGCAGTCTCTGTCCAGAGAGATGTTTGGGAATCTGTGCTAACAAAGTGAACTGGGGTGCCACTCTTAAACCACCTCCTCAACTAACCCACTCAGAACAATTCTGAATAAACAGCCTTAAAACATTTTACAAAGTTAAGTGTTTAGGTTTTTTGCCCCTTTCAAAGATGGAGAAACTCAGGCATAAAGAAGTTAAATGACTTGACAAGGTCACACAGAAAGTCAGTGACAGAACAGGAATACCTGTCTCCTGACTGTTAGTTACCTTCTTTAACCAAAAGACACATTGCTTGTCATGAGTGAAAGGGAAAATTCAAAAAGATTTTTGCCAGCAGTTTTCATCGTGCTCCTGTCAAATGACCAGAGTTGACCTGTAAATTTAGGATTTTCTTGGAAACCACAGAGGAAAATAATGTGGGGAATGTCAGAGAAATAAAGAGTGTGAGAGCATATATCAAATGCATTTTTCTTCAGTCAACAAAAGCTGTTGTGGAAAGTGGTTTGTCTGCAACATTTTCTAGTGTCTGATTGTTCTGCAAGAAAAAATTCTGACAGGCATGCTCAAGGTTCCCATAAAAGAAGGAAGGAAGATAAAAATCTCAGTCTGCATCTCAATTTTTTTAACAAAACAAAAAAAGACCAAAATGTTACTTTGGAAGAAACAGAGCTGAAGCAAGAGCAGCTGTGAAATCAGATGCTCCTATCAAATTTTATTTAAAAAAATATTCTATTTTGAATGTGATGCCCATGAAATGGAAGACCTAAATTGCAGCAGCTAGAGCTAGAGCTAGAAATAGTATGGGTAGAGGCTATACAAACTTCTCCACTCTCAATTCCTAACATGAAATCCTCACACAGCTCTGCTGATATACATCAGCCTTGAACCTACAGTATCACCAGGGCCTCGCAGAGGTTTCTGGGGGCTTGGGGCAAAATGTGAAACTGAGGATCCCCCCCCGCCCAACTTCTAAACAAATTACCACTGAGGGGAGGCCTGGCAGGAGGATGTTGGAGAGCAAGCCAACCTCACACTCACTCTGAAGCGATGGTTTCTGTCCCCAGGGGCTGGACCTCGCTCCCTACTCCAGACATTGCGACCTGGCGCACAGAGTTGCAGCACCAGTCTGGTTTGGCCTGGCCACCCTTCCATCATGACAGAGGACCATTAAGTCCAAAACTGTATGGCTGTCTGACCTCACAATCCAGGTTGTGATGCCACATGGTTTGGGGACCTTCTCAAATAGGGGATGTGGGTCAAACTGACCTTTTTGTCACATCCCCAGCCCCCAGATGGCCCTGAGTATTGCTTACTATCTGGTTGTGAGGCACCACTTCCACATATATCTCTGCTAGTGGACCTCAGGGAAGATTTCATCACTCCGTGTCACTGGCTATGTGGTCTGACTTGTGGTTACACAAAGATTGTCAAACTCAGTCTTTCTTATATACTAAGTAGGATTTGAACCCGGAGAAAAAGTCTAGTTCATTAAGCCCCTGATCTCCCAGCTCCTGACAGTGCTGAGTTTCCTGGAACATTGCACTATTAGTTCTATAGCTAGAGGATAAAGGTGTGTGAAACTGGTTAGAATGTTATTCTTGCAAAAGGCTACTGAGGCTGCCAATTTTAAACTACAAAAAAAGGAGAGAGAAAAAAGTGTCTGGCAGTGAAATTGACAAAATAAAGTCACATTTGATCAGAGATGAGGTGGCAAATTTGTAGCCACCTAGGACTTCACCATTGTCACTGTGCTGCACACTGTGGCTGCTAGGAACTTCACAGAGACACCAGTGGCATAAGTCAAATCCTCCTGCTACAAAAGCACAGAACCCTAGCAGTGAGAATCCCCATTAGCTAGAAGAGCATAAATATATTAGGGGATGTGGCCTAGGGGAGATGAGGGTGAAACTAAAAGCATTTTTTTTTATTATGCTGTGATTTTGCAGAGTTTTACATTGTTTTATATCCCATATCTGCAGTTTTCAAATTTCTTGAGTATAGGAGCCCAAAATTATTTCCCTCCCCAGTCAAAATTGTGTGTGTCATTCATACCAGCCCCTTCCAGCCCTGCAAATGACTATGGCTGACCTTTGTTTGGTGACTGTGGCTGACCTTTGTCTGGGGAGTTGCTTTGGCAGCTGCAAAGTGGCCTGGGTGTTATCTTTTAACCAGCAGGAGAATGCAGATGGGCAGTACATCTTCCCTTGTGCATTTAAAAAACAAAACAAAAGCAGCTATAATCTGGTGCATTTCAAAAGCCAAACAGGGTCTTTAAGATGTAGTAATAAATGTCAACTTTGGTAAGACTGATTTAGGTAGATGGCGATGGATTACAAATATCTTACATAATATGTCACAATTCATGGTCTAACTGCACATCTGACCCCTCCAGGTCCTCAGAATTCACCTGCTGCATGGCTCAGGCCTCCAGCCATATCTCTATGGTGGCGGCCTGGAATCAAGTGATTCTCCCCCTCTCAGATCAGGCTTTGGGTTGCAGTCTGAAGGTGCTACCTGTTATTACTTCAGCAGGCCTGACATCTTTAGCACCCATAGTTTTTCCCACCCCCATCCAGGAGCAACAACAGTGGTAACCAGTCCCCAGACAGCTTTCTTAGAGCAAACTAATATTTATTTAGAACAAAAGCATTTAGGAGAAAACAGATCTTCAAACAATAAATAGCCTGCATGCTAGCCTGTCTTTCCATAAGGCTTACCATTCCCTGTAACTGGGGAGAGAGCCAACTCTTTCAAACTTCTCCACAGAGTTCTGTCTCTGTGTCAACTTGTCCTCCTGACAGCTCCTGACAATTCACTCCCCACTCTGCTGCAAATGGCTTTTTAACTGTTTAGTGTTCTTTGGATCTCTTTATTCCCAGCGTTGGCAGAACAGCTGTGTCACTTTAGCTTGGAACCTGGACATATGCTGTTGTCTTGTAATTGCCACCCATGTGTGTTGGAAGGGTTGCTTATCTATAGCTCTTGTGTTACTTTCCTGCTTGCTTTTCCCACAGACCCTTATTAGGTTGCAACATTTGATGAGGAAAATCTTACAGTATACAATAACTTCACCTCACTGACCAGACCACACACAATGTTCATAAAATTGTTATAGCACAGTATTCTTAGACTTCTACATAGCAATTCCACATCAGTCACAAAATAACATCTTTAAGATCTAGTGATAAATGTTAACCATGGTAAGGATGGTTTAGCTGGGTGGGGATGGATTATAAAAGATATTATACACACAGTCAGATTTAAAGCTCAGGAACATGGAAAGGGGACCCTTGGAAATCCTTGTGGGCCCACCTGGAGGACCCTGGTTCTAGAGAGTGCCAGAAATTCTGTCCTCCAACCAATCACCTGCCAACAGAGATTATTTCTCTGAGAATCATCACAGCAATTTAGGCTTCAGTATGAAATTTTACTCGTGATATTTAGCCCTGGTTTCACATTTTCCCCTGATAGAAAATCATTCTGTTGCAGTGAGCTTTAGAATGTTTAAGTAATAAATAGAATGGGCACTGCATTTCTGGGTGATTGTAGCACAGTTCAAGTAGTGTTAAAAAGCATGAGTCTGAAGGCTGATCATTTGTATTAGATTCTTTTTGTACAGCTATGGGTACAAATAATGTCCTGAATCTGAACTTCACAGATGTCCCTTTGTTTATGATGGGCCAAACCAGAACTCTGGATCCAGGCACCCCAGAAATTCAGGGAAGTTCCAGTCAGGATCTAGACTTTGTGACTCAGGCCCATCTCTAATTTTAAGTGTTTGAATCTACATTTTGCAACACTTCCCCTCAGCCTCCCACTTCCTGTTCTCCAAGTACTAGCCATCTCCTCAAAAGCAATCCTCAAACTCACCTTTTTCCTGAAGCCATCCAAAATTAGTCTCTTCACAAATAGTATCTCCATATGTCCTTGCTCTGCATCTGTTCATTTTACCTAATCTAGGCATTTCTAACCTTTTCTATAGCAATGGTCCCCAAACTTCTTACCTCACCCCCCACTTACCCTGTCCACACACACCCCTCCAACCAGATGGGGCCAGGGCCAGGAGTAGGGCTGCGGCTCCAGGAGGAGGGGACAAGGACAGTGGTAAGGGAGCCAAGGCTGGGGACACAGGTGGAGTTGCGGGCAGGACCAGGAGTGGAGCCTCGGTGAGGGGCAGAAGCCAGCAGCCGGGGTGCAAGGCTGGCAGCCTAGGCCCTGGGCATGGGGCTGTCAGCAAAGACCAGCAGCAGAGCCCAGGGCATGGTGCTGGCACCCGGGACTCTGGGCATGGAGCCGGGAGCAGAGCCCCGGATGCGGGGCAGGGAGCGGAGCCAGCAGCTGGGATCAGGGACATGAGCCGAGTTGGGTGGATCTCCCTCCCCACCCTGCGTGGGGGCTGGCCCAGGCCTCAGATGCACCCCCTCAAACATTCCTCTCCACCCCCCTAGGTGGGCATGCCCCACAGTTTGGGAACCTCTGTTCTGCCGTGACTAGGCACCATATTCATAATTAAGTATAGCATTTCTCTCCAGAAAAAGAGCAGACTCTCAATTTCTCTCTTATTTTGTACCACTTCCTTAAATTAGATCAGTCAGAAAGGGTGTCTTCTAGGACAACTGAGGGATGCACTAGACTGTGTCTGATCATATGAGTTAGGAGCCTTAAAAGAAGTGGAAACCGCCCCCAGAAAATGCTCCCATGTACAGGAGCCTCTCTGGCTGGTGTAGAGCTGGCATAAGAGCTCTGTGCCAGCTCTGCTCCTGGCCCCTGGCAGATGAGGCAAGGGCAGTGCAGAGATAAAGAAGAAGGCATGCATCAGGACCCTCACTGGGCCTGGGTGATCACTACTTCCCACCACCCAACACAAATGTAATGAGGTTGAGCAGTGCCTGTATAAGAAAAATTAAAACTACTGATTATTCCTCAAAAATGGTTTTTAATGACTTTTGACTATAAAAGCAACACAGACAAAATAAGAAAAGCAAGAATAAAGACAAACACTGAATAATGATTAATATAAATGGCATGTTATACTGAAAACAAGCACAAGTACATGTAACGTTATCATTCATCAGATACTTACTACTATTCTTAACACTATAGTATTTATACAGACTTGAGATCAATTCAGCTAGAGCAACTAGACTTCTTTACTCCATTTTGATCACAAGTCTTCGCTTACTTCTGCAAAGCGTGCTCTTTTTACCTCTGCAAAGTGTGCCCTTTTTACCTTAGCAAAGTGGAAGTTTGAGGCCTATCATTGACAAAACCTTTGTTCATTTTAAGCTTGACAATACTTTTGTTCACAGATTAATCACAGGCAGGAAGGACAAAGTGGGATATGAGGTGAAGGGATGGCTTGAGTATACATGCTATAGCCATTCTCTGCTTCCTAGTACCTATAAATGACCCTGGGAAGCAGGGTATCGGTAAGAGCAAACCAGAAGAGCTCTAATTTACACTGGGGTCTGGGCAAGCTCCTGAATGCCCCATAATACAGGAAGAACAGTGCTGGTTTAAAGCCATTTTTTCTCTCCTTCCATTCCTGCCCCAAGCACTAGAATGGAAGAATTGAGCATTGAGGTCCTTGTCTCTTTATGTTTTCATAAAGTACCCTACATTTCTGGTGAACCAAATTTATCTGCATCATTTCCCCCCACTGTTTTATTGTTGTTGTTTTTTTAAAGATTTCTAACTTCAGCACTTGTGAGGCACAGATGAAGGAGCTTCTGCCTCACAAATTTTCCACTGACATAAAAAAAAAAATCCCAACTGTCAGTGCATTTGTTTTGCTGAATGCCTTTCATTTTCTGTTACCTTGAAAACTTAGGGGCATTTATTAATTAATTCAAATTTACACTTGGATGGAGGAGGGAATTGCAGATCAGAGAACTGTGTTTTGCTGTCTACCCCTCATTTGAGGAAGTTTGAAGGAGAAGTATTTTTCATGCATAGCCAAGCCTTCCCCACCCTACTCAGCTATCAGGTATTTTTTCTTTCTGCATTATCCCTTGTGGTAGAGAAGAGGCAGGACTTCATAGTGGTTAATATGTAAGCAGGGTCTGCATGAGCTCTCCACTGACATCTAGTGATGAGCTGGGGAAGAAGACTTCAGGAACCAAACTTGTTTGCATAGATACACTCACTCTGCCTGTGTGTGCACCATTATGGGGCTGCTTTGCCTAAAAGATCACTTTTGGCTGGTGCTGTATGATGTCACTTTGTTACTGAGTATAAAGGTAATAAAGTGTTGTTATCCTTGTTGTGTGAATCAAGGACAGGAGAACTGTGCTTGGCATACCCTAATTGAGGGACTCACCCTCAACTGAACTGCACTCGCTAGGCAGGGGACAGGGGCCAATAGCCAGTACAGGGGAGAGAGGCTGGGGATAGGTGTTTGCAGCACTGGATTTACCATGGTGTCACTGGCATCATGGCACCAGCCCACAGTAGAAAGGGGCTCCACTCACTCTTCTCCACCCCCTGCTCTCTCCTGTGGGGTCAAAAGCTTGATGCTGCCAGCTGCTGGCAGGCTCTGCTAGCTGCTGGCAGGCTCCTCCCCTGTCTCTTTCCACAGCATGCTATGTTACCTTCCCCTGCCGCTGATCAGCTGGATCAGCTGCTTGCCGGCAGGCGGGGGGAGGAGGAGCGAAGCCACAGAACATTTGCTGCTCTGGGGAAGAGGAGGAGGAGGAGGAGAAGAGCCAGGGGCGAGGCCTTGGGGAATGGGCTGGAATTGGGGCATACCCCCTCCAGCCCCCTGTGTGAGCACCCCCATGACTCCAGCCCACACGCACAGCCCTCTGCCTACCCTGACCCCTGCACCCCCTCACACACACCCAGCCCCCTGCACCCCCTCACATACCCCGAGCCCCCGCCTGACTCCTGAACCTCAACACACACACCCAGCCCCCTGTCCTGACCCGTGCACTCCCCTCACACCTCCCCAGCCCCTGCCCTGACTCCTGCACCTCCCGACACACTCCCAGCCCCCTGCACTCCCTCACACACCCTGAGCCCCCTGCCCTGACCCCTGCACCCCCCGACACACCCCCAGCCTTGACCCTGCACTTCCCTCACACCTCCTCAGCACCACCTCACAGACACCCAGCCCGCTGCCCTGACTGCTGCACCCCTCACACCTTCCCAGCCCCCAACCCTGACTCCTGCATCCCCCCCACACACCCCAGCCCCTGCCCTGACTCCTGCACCTCCCTCGGACACCCCCAGCCTCCTGCCCTGACTCCTGCACCCCCCCACATCCCCACCCCCATCCTGAGAACCAAACAGGAGCAGCCCCAGGTAAGCGCTCCACACCCCAACCTCCTGCCCCAATCCTGAGCCCTCTGCCCCGTCCTAGCTCCTGGTCAGACACTGCACCCCAACTTTTTTTACAATATTTGGAAAGATCATTAAGTGGTCTGCCACGACCCTCTGTGATTTTCAAGCGGTCTATGGAAAAATAAGTTAGATTACAAGAACAATCAAGGTTCCTCACTTTATTTTAATTTACTTGCTATTACATATAGGAGGAGGATGACGAAAAAAAGAATGAAAAATGAGGGCGGGAGGAGATAAGAGAGAATGTTCTTTTCCTTGGCTGGGTCTCAAGGAGGAGCCCCAAAAATGAAGCTGAGCACAGGGCCGAGAGGCCCCACTAACTCTAAATTCACCACTGGCTGTCATGTCACCTGGGCTGGGGATACTGTTAGGGCCAGTGTAACCACTAAGGCGACAAGATTTGGGGGCACCAAAAAGCGGTGCCCAATTTTTTTTTTAACACTATAGTGGAGTCACATCTTATGCGGGGGTTAGGTTCTAAGGTCAGCGCGTAAGAGGAAAATCGTGTATAGTGAAAATTATCATAAAATACAGTACACACAGTATACACTGTATACACTAGAACAGGGGTCCTCAACTACGGCACATGTGCCAAAGGTGGCACGTGAGATTATTTTTTTTTTAATGGCAACCTGGGGTTCCATTCACTCAGCTGCCAGCTGGGGTCCCAGTCAGCGACTCCATTCAGCCTCCAGCTGTTCACCCAGGCCGGCAGGAGGCTGAGCGGGGCTGGTGGCCAAGACCCTGGCTGGCAAGGGGCTGGCAGCCGGAACCCCAGATCGTCAGCGGGCTGAGCAGGGCCAGCGGCCGGGAACCTAGACCGGCAGCGGGCTGACCTGCTCAGACCGCTGCCAGTCTGGTGTTCTGCCTGCCAGCTCCTGCCAGCTGGGTCCCAGCCGCCGGCCCCGCTCAGACTGCTCAACCCGCTGTCAGCCGGGGTCCCGTCCGCCAGATCCGCTCAGCTTCCTGGTGGCCTGGGTGAACAGAACCCAAGGCCAGCAGGAGGCTGAGCGGGACGCTGGCCAGGACCCCGACTGGCAAGAGGCCGGCAGCTGGAACCCCAGCGAGGCAGCGGGCTGAGCAGGGCCGGCGGCTGGGAACCCCAGGCTGGCAGACAGAACCCTGGATGAACGGAACCCCAGACCATTTACTTAGGCTGGCAGGAGGCTGAGCAGAGCCAGCTGGTACCCCAGCAGGCTGATCGGGGCTGGAGGCTGGGACCCCGGCTGGCAGGAGCCGGCCCACTGCCAGCCCTGCTCAGCCTGCTGCCGGCTAAGTGAACAGAACCCCAGGTCGGCTGCAGGCTCAGCGGTGGCCGGGACCAGCAGCCTGCCATTAAAAAAAAGAATTGGCTCTTGTGCCACCTTTGGCACGTGTGCCGTAGGTTGAGAACCCCTGTTCTAGTGTATACTGTGTATACTGTACTTTATGGTAATTTTCCTCTTATGTGACTTCACTGTATTCAGTTTTGAAAATTTATAATAAGCGATGCTTTGGGGGGCGCAAGGTGGAAGTTTCGCCTAGGGTGCAAAATATCCTTGTACCAGCCCTGGATACTGTGTCAGCTGATCCCCACAGTCTCCAACCTACCTGGGCAGTACAGCAGACATGGCTCTGCCCACTATCTCCTCTCCACTCCCTAGCCCACCCACCCCTTAAGGCTTAGCCCTCTTACTTTTAAAAATGATTGCTTACCTCTCTCTCCCCCCTCAGGCTTTTCTGGCATCCCTGTTGCCAGGTATCCAGTTTTAGACTGGAAACTCCAGTAGAAAATGGGACCTGAGTGTCCAGTTAGCAGTGCTGACTGGAAACTAAATATCCGGTTATAGGAGTAACCACATTAGCCTCCACTCCTCTCACTCCCAACACCCACCCCCCAGAGGGCTGGAAGAGAAGCTGTCCTGCTGCTATGGGAGGAGGGGCAGTTCAGTGCAGAGAGAGACAAAGAAAATGGGCTAGAACCAGGTAGGTACCCTCTCTATGTGGGCAGGGGCAGAGTGGATCCTGTTTATCCCCTCCCCAGCTTGGGGTGGCTCCAGGCACCCGCGCACCAAGCACGTGCCTGGGGCAGCAAGTCGCAGGGGGTGACCTGCCGGTCGCCATGAGGGCGGCAGTCAGGCTGCCTTTGGCAGTATGCCTGCGGGAGGTCTGCTGGTCCCACGACTTCAGCGATAATTCAGTGGCAGGTATGCCAAAGGCGCAGGACTGGTGGACCTCCCGCAGGCATGCCGCCGAATCTGCATTACTAGCAGACCTCTGTCATAAACACATTGTTAAGGGTTAATGTCTCTAAGGGTTACCAACAGGGAACTAAACACCTGACCAGAGGACCAATCAGGAGACAAAATACTTTCAACCCTGGGTGGAGGGAAGTTTGGGTGTGGGTCCTTTGTTCTGTGTGTGTGTCTTTTCTCGGGGGTATGAGAGGGACCAGACATTACTACAGGCTCTCTAAAGTTCTGTTCAAATAGTAAATAGAACAGGCGATTTAGGCTTTTTAATTGTTTGTTTTACTCTATTTGCACATGTGGATCTGGTTGGTTAACTTTTATATTGGACCAGATGGGTCATCCCCGACACGCCTACTACAATGCAATAAGAATTTGGATAGCCTGGATATTCAGGAACAAAGTAACAATATACGACGGAAAAGAACTGCATCTCTCTGACAAAGGAGCATTTAGATGGGGGCGGGGGGGGGAGGGTGGGGTGGTTTTTTGTTACACTCCGGCTACGGCTGGAAGGCCTGAGGAAATAGAGAGTACATCCTAGAAGGGACCCAAAATGGTAATTCGAGGCAGGGGAGTTGGAGCCATAATGAGGAAGTGTAGAAAAGAAAAAAGCTACTGTCAAGGACGAATACCCCAGAGACACCGACAATAAAACCCTACAACTGAGGGCAGCCAAAGACCCACGGACAACCCAAGGAAGCCACAGACACCGGCTATTCAGGGCACCCAACACAACTTCCCAGTACCCCACTCACCCATGATCAGTCAGCTGGATAAATGATTTTAAGTGTAATAACTGGACAAGCGTATTATAAAGGCCACGCCCAAGACCCGCCACCAACCGAGCGCAAGTCATTACACCCCGCCTCACACCAATATCGATATCACCAGGCCACAGATGCCCTCTCATATCACCACACCTTGGAGCGACCCTTGGAGCAAAGGGAAAATTTGAGAGTGGGCGGAAAGAAGGCTACCGCGTGGAGAGACACGGGGGCACAAGTGTCAGCTCTCCACCAATCCTTCGTGGACCCCAAACTCATATACCTTATGACAACCTCCCACAGGCATGCTGCCGAAAGCCGCCTGACTGCTGTGCTTGGGGCAGCAAAATACATAAAGCCTCCCCTGTCCCCAGCCCTGCTGCGCTTGCAGTTTACCCCTGACCCCTCCCTTGCTCCAGAGACCAACCCTAGCTCCTACCCCAGTGTGCTTTTACCCTCGGCCCCTTTTACAGTCATTCCCACAAAAAGTTAATCCGGCCCTGATTTGTACCTGATGGTGTGCCCAAGGATCTAGATGCCATTTAACCTTTCCCTTCTCTACAGTGTAATGACAGAGACAATTAAACTCAATTGTGAGTCTTTCATTGTGGATCAATTGAGCTAATAACCCAGTCTAAGTATTAGACCTCTGAGGAGATAACATCTCTGGTGAAAGAGACTTCCTAGCCTGCACTAGCAATGAAGTTTCCCCCACTAACAGCTGAAATCACTGAGAGCTGTGCTAAGTGGTGGGACTGCAAGACATGCCAGAGGGTGTGGTGGAGCAGCAAATGGTTGGCAGCGCAAGCAGTGTGGCCGGAGGAGTGAGCAAGATGAACTCATGCCAATGGACCTCTGTGAATGAAGTGTGGTGGAGTGAGATGAGAGGGAAACATTAAAGGAACATTTGGTTGTTGGACTGGAGATCCTGAGGCAGAAGACACTGCCCAATATATTCTGGAGTGGGTGATTTTACTCATGGTTTAAGGCTTATGAATCCTGCTTGCTGTGTTTTCCCAAGTTAGCACCAGCTTACTTTCCTCCTTTTCATTAAAAATTTCTTTTCTACACTCAGACTCTCTTCTTGCAAGCGGGGAAGTATTGCCTCTTAGTTGGGGGAGGGATAGCTCAGTGTTTTGAGCATTGGCCTGCTAAACCCAGGGGGGCCACTTAAGGATCTGGGGCAAAAGTCAGTACTTGGTTCTGCTAGTGAAGGCAGGGGGTTGGACTCAATGACCTTTCAAGGTCCCTTCCAGTTCTAGGAGATAGGTATATCTCCAATTATTATTATAGTGGTGCTCAGGGGATGGTGTGTAATTTTCCCAGGTTACCAGATAGTGGCTCAAGCTGGTTCTATGCTGTATTGTTGAAAAGCAATCCCTACATATTCAATCTGTACCTTGTCACTGCCGACTCCACTTGGCAGAAGGGTTACAAATACAAAGGGGATTCTTTCTTTATTAAGTTTGTTGGACACAGACAGACCCTGTGGTTGTCTCTGGTTCTTTAACACTGACTAACACCGCCAGTGTTGCCTAATGTCACCACATATAGATTCCCTAAGTACTGGCTTAGACTCAACAGTCATGAAAAGGAATTCTGAATTTGAAATTCATTCCTGTCTGATAATACAGCACAGGAAACTCCTTTTACTAACTTCTCTTTCAGCCCTACAGCTCAGCCCACAACTGAAAACCAGAAACAAGTCTACTTTGAAGTATAGCTACCAATTCCTACCCAAATCAGCCAGAAGAGGCCTCCTTAGTAATAAAGAAAACCTTTGGTATTTGAGCTCAACTTTACAAGATTCCACACTGGGGAAGTGGATCTTAAGAAGTTATCTTCACTAACCTGAAATCAAATGCTGTCCATCCTGTTACTCCTAAAGCTGAAATAAATGGTCTCAGGAATTAGATAGGATGGGGGAATCCTTACCCCAGCCTGCTGGCTGGTCTCTCATCATCTGCGCAGCCACTTTACTGCTACTGCTGAATTAGCCATTGGAGCCTCTGTGAGCTCTGTCTGCAAGGATTTTAGTCCTATGGATCTACTCGGTGGCAGCTCCCTTGGCCTACCACACTCCCAATCCCTCACACCATTGCCACAGAGAAAGATGTAGAGGGGCAAACAGTCCTTATGCAGGGCCTCTCCATGGTCTGCTCCACTTTGTTGCAGAATCAAAATGATTCCATTGCATTTAGGGCCTTGCATAACTGAGGAGGAGGTTGGGGCAAAAAACTCTAGCCACACATTTTATCTCTTTCACTAACTTAACTGTTGTCATTGTTTATTATATAAGATATTTGTGTTCAGATAAAGGTACTGTACTCTCAGACTCCATCTGCCCCTTTCACTTGATCCTGGAGTGAAGTTACGGGGCACATTTCTCCCTTCAGATCCTCATAGCAGGTCTTGCCCCCAGTACCAATGTCAATGAGAGTTACACTCATGTAGGGACAGGAGAATATCAGTCAAACTCTTGCATGTGGCTCAGAGGAAATCTTTATTTTTTCCCCAATAATGCTAAATTTGTGCTATGGTCATCATTTCTGGATAGTAATGTCATCAGCCTAGGATTTACCACAGGAACAGACAAAAGGAGAAACATGTACAACTCTCAGACATATATAATTCTCTGCCATAGTAGTATAATAAATCTGTGGGCCCCCAGGACTTCATGTGTGCCACCATGCTGCACACCATGGCCACTCAGAATTTCATTATGGTAGCAGGGCTCAAGTCTTAGATCCTCCTGCTCCAAAAACACAGGCCTCTGCTACTTGAACTAAAGTATAACCTCTGCTAATTGCTAATACAATAGAATCTCAGAGTTATGAGCGCCAGAGTTACAAACTGACCGATCAACCACACATCTCATTTGGAACCAGAAGCAAGCAATCAGGCAGCAGCAGAGACAAAAAAGAAAAAACAATAGCAAATACAGTACAGTACTGTGTCAAATGTAAACAACTAAAAAAATAAAGGGGAAGTTTTAAAAAAAGTTGACAAGATAAGGAAAACATTTCTGTGCTTGTTTCTTTAAATAAAGATGGTTAAAACCAGCATTTTTCTTCTGCATTGTAAAGTTTTAAAGCTGTGTTAAGCCAATGTTCAGTTTTAAATTTTTGAAAGAACAACCATAATGATTTGTTCAGAGTTACATACGTTTCAGTTACGAACAATCTCCATTCCTGAAATGTTTATAATTCTGAGGTTCTACTTTAGAATAGAACAAATGACACATACTTGAGCAATTAGTATTCTGTCCAGTACAGGGCACTGGTAAAACATACATATACTTCCACAATTAATTACAATAGCAGATGAAATACTAAAATAAGACTTAAAATTTCTTTATGTATAGCATTCACCTACTGTGTAAAAGTCCCTCTTTACATACTGGGTTTCTTTTTATTCCAGATTACTTGACATTCCTCATTACGCACATTTCTGAAAATGACAAAAGTGCTTGCAATTAGACCTGTATATTTAGAAGTAACCAATGGTTAATCAACACAAATATTGAGAACAAAGCAGCAATTCTTTCAGGAATCACTATTTAGCTTGTTTCTGGATTCAGCATTGGTTCACCTGTAGTAAAAAGCAGCCTCTCCATCCTGGATCAGGTAAATAATTTGAAAAACAAAAGTGGACAGGAGCCAGTGTGTCTGCACTGATTTTTTTAAAATAATATTTATTTAGTGAAATGTTCTGGATACGGATTTGCTTTCTGTGTTCAACCTTTATTGGTGTTTTGCCATTCTTAATGGGAACTGCATGCTCTTAGTTAATTGGATTCAAATATTGTCTTACATTGTAAACCCCCGTGTCTTCAACTGAAATGCTATTGGGTAACTTCCTACAACAATTGTCCTGAATTTATTACAAGCGGACTCTGCCTCCTACAGAAAAGTATTAATGGGAGTGTCAAAATGACTACTTTTGCTCTCTCTTTGCAGTGAAAGTACACCAGTTGCACAAAAATTCTACCTGGAAACTTGTTGAGACTTAAGTATCGAAGACCTGCTCCTGCTCTTGCTCTTATGAACTTAAGAGAAGAGCTTCCATTAACTTCAGTGGGAGTAGGACTGAGCAAGTTAATGGTTGATCAGCTAAAATGGAATTTTCAGCCTCAAGACCAAGGTATATGTGCAGAGTGATAGGACAGCTAGGGAAGTTGCTAAATATTACAGAGTCAGACAGATAGATGACTAATACAAAAGAGGGAGGATGATCTGGTGGGTAGATAATAGTCTGGGACTTGGGAGATTCTGCTCTGTCACAAGCTTCTTGTGTGACCATGGGCAAGTCACTTAGTGTCTCTGTGCCTCAGTTCCCACTCTGTAAATGGAGATAATAGCACTTCCCCATCTCTCAGGGGTGCTGTGAGGAGACCTACATTAAGGATTATGAGGTGCTCAGACACTACATTAATGAGGGCCATATGAGTACCTAAAATAGAAAGATAATAAAATAACCCAAAGATTAGACAGAGAATTTGACAGATAAGTGACAGTAATGATGATAATGAAGAACATACATAAGACATAGTAAATGTGCACAGTTCTTGTCAGAACAAAGGAAAGGAGGAGATGCAGGGCCAATGTAGAAAGCCTGGAGACTGGGGGAAGGTGGAAGAGCTGCACTGGCACAATGAAGTAGAAATAGTTTACACTCCAGGTTGGTTGGTGTCTTGGTAAGGGCCATGTGGCTTTGACCTTTGCTCAGCCCTGTTCTGCTATTTGAAGTCTCAGTGGTTAATTGCTCCCTGGTGGCAACAGGGTAGAGCCGATAGGGAGGATAGGGTCTCAGTTTTGGATTGTGAGCAACAGTGTACTAATAAATTGTTATCATTACCTGGCTTAATCTCCCTGCGTGTCTTGTATTAATGTGGGTAGCATAATAGCAGTGGTGTGCTTATGTAACAAATATTTTTTCTTTGATTTTAAGGTTAATGGGGTTACCCACATTTACCTCACTCACACCCTGGAGGCCTTAATCTCCTGCTGCAGGACACAAGTAACTTCAATGAGAGCTAGTTATATCCTGTGGCAGGAGAGTAGGGACCTGGGAGTGGAGGATCAGGTATTTGTACTTTTCTCCAAACCACATAACATTAGATATTAGAGAGACTCTCTTCCCACTAAATGTGACAGAATCAGGGCATGGAGGACAGAAAGGATATTGAACATGACCTTGCAATGTTACACATTAAGTTTTTATTCATTCCTACAGCCTAATGACAAAATCCAGGACCCATCCCTGTCCCAGCATCAAACTGCCTTTGCTTTGATATTGGTTTGTATACTGTACAGTGCAGGAATTGGGTTATAAAGTATTAATGTATATCATGATTGTTTTCTTGTTAATTGACCCCTTAGATGCTCCCATCAGAGTCCTGGGGTCAGATTCCTTCTATTTTATACTAATAAAATCTCACTGGTGTCACCGGAGGAGAATTTGGCCATGTTAGTGCACGTGCAGGGAGAAATTAAAAACAAAGCACCAAGCACTGACATCAAACTAACTGGAGTCCCATCTCCAGTGAAGCTTGGTGTCTTCCTTGCAGTTGCCAGCCTCAAGCAAATTCTTAAAGGAATACATGAGCCTTCCGATGTGACCCAATGGTTAATAGTCAGACACAGAAAATATCCTGCCACAGTTCCCTGACATTGTAATCAAGGGACTGTTAGCAAAATTGCCCTAGCTGATCTCAGCTGTCAGACTTATGAGTTCTTCCTATTGTGGAGAGGCATGTGGCTTCCTATACAACACAGGAAACTCGCCTTTCTGAAGGTGTCATATGACAAGGCGACACCCAACAGCCAACTCCTTTTTCAGGTGTGAGGCTACATTTTTTGGGTCCGCTGGGTATCAATTTAGTCACAGAGCTGTGCTTCAGATGTTGCTGGACCTAGTTAGGATGCTATCTTGTGTCCATGGATACTGTTAGATGCTTATGGAGACTTTCTGCAGGGAGTGACAAAAACAGGGCACCTGGAACAAAGAACGCATAAACATGCATTCTTTACCCCAGTTATTGAGCTAGCTGGTTGAAAGCTGAGCTGACTGTGTGCAGGGGGACTGCAGATTTCCAAAGCCCTCCCACAACTAGATATGTAGTACCCATAGTGGAGGGTCAGGGAGATTATCACAGGTGAGACCTGTGGGCACTAGAAAGGTCTTACGCAGAGGATTCCATCTCAAATACTGACTTATATAAAGGTACCATAGCTAGTGTGACCAGCTGTCCCGATTTTATAAGGACAGTCCTGATTTTTGAGTCTTTTTCTTTTATAGGGTCCTATTACCCCCCACCCCATCCCAATTTTTCACACTTGCTATCTGGTCACCCTAACCATAGCCACTGTGTACTGAGCCACCTCCCTTGACTATAATGTTTGTGCTGTTTGCCTGAGGACTTTTGCTAGCACTGCATTGTCTTATTTTTGCCTCCAGCTTTTTGAACTCAGGATCAGCAGATGCAGTTTGCTGCTTCAAAATACTACATTCCTCATTATGTTCTGACTCCTGACTGTATCCAAGTGGAGTTATTTCACCTCTATGGCTGGGAAGGAGGATTAAGGAGTGGAAAAGATCTTAACAAGAAACAGCATTATTCATATTTCAGAAAAAGTAAAACAATGATCTTTGAGTAAAAGAAACAGCTGAAAGCAGTGCTGTCTAACAGTGATTAGCTTACAGTACTGGGAGTCAGGACTGCTGGGTCCTAGTCTCATTTCTGCCATCGACATATTACGGGAACTGGGGCCTTAGGCTCAGATATTTAAAGATATTTAGGCTCCTACCATGGAATTAAATGTTTTTGAGGATCTGTGTCTGTTTCCCCATCTGTAAATTGAAGATAACAACACTTACCCCTCACTGTGGTGATGTGATCAATAATTCACATTTGTAAAGGGCTGAGATCTTTAGAAAAAAGTGGTGGTATAATGGTGCAAAGCATATTATTATTATGACTAAAAATATGGAGCAGTTGGGGAACTTTTGAACTAAGACAACACTTTTCACTTTAGAAAAAGCCATTCCTTTTGGTATTTATTCTAGCTAATCATTTCAGTTCGACGAGGTAAAGGATTACTGTGTGTACAGCTTTTCAGAAAAATGTTAGACTATCAACCTTATTAATCAAGACTTAATATCAGTGAGCATTTGGGCCAAATTCTACTGTAGTGTCACTGAAGTCAGTAATATTGCATATGTGCCCTGTAGGGCAGCTTTTAGGCCTTCAAATCTGAGCCGTCAGAACCTTGTTCTGTTTGTGTCCTTTTCATTTATTTTTGTTTCCTTGCAATCCTTATTTCCTTTTTATTCCCCCCTGACCTCCATTCCAGTCATCGTCTGAATTTCCTTTTAACTCAGCCTTTGTGTTCTTTATCTGAGAGACTTTTAATCCCATATCTGAAGGAGCTTTGTCAGTGTAAAAGGAACAGAAATAGAAACTACTCAGTGTTATCTCCTATTTAAGACAGTGTACTGTGGACAGTATTGCTTGTGTAATACTGAAGCTGGAGTTAGACTGTATGATCACTCTCCATCCATGCTACCAGCGACTTCAGTAAAATCAGATGGGTCTCTCGGGGCCCAAATCTTGCAAGGTTTTGAGCATCTATTTCCAGGCTACTGAGTACCCCCCTTCCCCTTGAAGTCAGTGGCATTTTAGGGCAGTCAGAACACACAAGACCTGTTCAACAGTTTGCTGGATGAGGCCCCCAGTGAGCAAAAATGCAGGGCCCATGGCGGCACAAGAAGACTGCACTAGTTTCAGCTACAGGTCATGCCTCTGGTGTGGCAGAGATGTCCCTTCCCCATTCCCCACTGAATAGGTAGGGTGCAAGACTCACCACACCCACAGAGGGTCTGATAGCCTGTGGATTTCAAGCAATCCATGGAGGGCTGGGGCATGAAAATAAAGCCTTAGGGTGGAATCCACAAAAGTACTTAGGTATTGCAACACTGAGCATCACAGCACCTAATTTTTAGGCACCTAGAAAATCACAGGAAGAACACCATAATCCACAAAGCCTGAGTTAGGTGCCTAGCTCCCTATACAATGAAGGTGAGAGAGAGGTGCATAAAATTGTAATCCATCAAAACTAGCACACTGGGCAGAGAGCTGACTAAGATAGCCAACAAGTGATACTGATGTACTAAGCCCTGCCTCCCTCTCAGAGATATGTGCCTATGTCCAGGCCTCAGGAAGGCACCTTGTTCTGCTAGCAATCTGTGAACAGGAATTCCTCTCTTGGTTTAGGTGCCTGGGTAATTTCTTGCAGCAATTAGTTAGATACCTACCTTGTCGAAGGAGAGGGTACTGCCAACTTTATAACATTTAGCTCAGTAGTTAGAGTCATAACCTGGGATGTAAGAGGTCCAGATTCAGTTCCTCTCTCTGTGATGGAGCATGGGGGGAGAAAAGATCTGAACAGGTGTTTTCCTTGTCTTAGGAGAATGCTTTAAGCACTGGGCTATGGGACTGTCTAATGTGGGGGGCTCCCTTAGTCTCTCCAGTTGAAGCTGTTCCACTTTGGATAAATAATAAATGAGTGATGAGGCCAGAGATGTGAGTGTGACTCTATCTCCCACTGGTGAGGGCACCCACCTAGGGCGGGTGGAGATCCTGGTCAAATGCCCTTGCTCCGATCACTTTTTCATTATTTATCCATAGTGGGACAGCTTCAACAGAGGAGCCCCACATCAGAATATCTGAGATTGGTTAGAGAACTCATCTGAAAAGTAGGAGAGGCCATTGTTAAAGAACTTTCCCTCCAGTCCTTACTAGAGAGGGGAGAATTGAACCTGGGTCACCTGTCTCCCAGGTGAGTGCTTTAACTATGGGCTAACAGTTACAAGGTAGGTACCTCTTCCTCTCCTCCAGATTTTGAATGGGGCCTGATCCAGTAGGCATGCTAAGAGACCACCTTCTGGATCTGCCCCCTTGGACGAGTTAGGTGTCCAGCTGTCTATCTTCCTCAAATCATGAATTGGGGCTTAGGAGGGAGGGAGGTATCCAGAGGCCGACAGTGAGGCAATAGTGTGCGTGCCCAGAAGCAGAAACATAGGCATGCGGGGAACTTTTACATTGAAAAACCTTGCCTCCAAATAACTTAGGCTCCTACAGTGTTTGGTGGGGATTTTGTTGATTGTATTGGGGATTTAGGCAACTAACTCTGGGGTTTAGGTGCCTACCTAGCTTTCTGGATTCCACCCTTGGTGCCTCCACTTTACTTCACAGGCCATACTCCCCCACAAAAGTATGGGTTCCTCAAAAGCGGCGCTGCGGTGCAGGCTCAAACAACTGCAGCTCCTGCACTAGGGAGCATAAATGGACTGAAAAGTAGTGGACACCTGTTGGTCTCCCCTCTCCCTCCACAAAGACTTGGCAGCCTGTAAATCCCACCCCGCATTAAACACTGGAGAGCATAGAGAGCGAGATTGTGCCTTCATGTCCCATTCCTCCTAGTGACTCTGCATTGCCCTCAGCACAAGGTTGTTCCTTAAAGGCATAGTATAGCCCTTATGTTGGAGCCCATCACCAAGACACCTGGGTGCCTGCCTTTAATGCAACAGTCGATTACTAAATATGATCATCTACCCGTAACAACATCTGCTCATCCTACTCCCTGTTATTAGTAAAGATGAATCAAAACATTGTCTAAACCAGGAGCTGGCAACCTCTGGTACGGCGCTTGCCAGGGTAAGCACTCTGGTGGGCCGGGCCAGTTTGTTACCTGCCATGTCGGTTCGGCGGACCACGGCTCCCAGTGGTCATGGGTCACCGTCCCAGGCCAATGCAGGAGGAGGGAAGCCGCAGCCAGCACATCCCTCGGGCCGCAGCACTTCCAGAGCCTCTTGCCAGAGGTTGCTGACCCCTGGTCTAAACCAATTGGTCTTATGCTCTGGTCTATGGATTGCTAAACTCAGGCTTTAGCAGAGGGGTGGACAGGGCAGGATCACAGGTTTGGACCCTCCAGGGATAACCCTTCACATTCACCAATAGTGATTGTAACTTGATCCTCTTCCTAGTTTATCAACAAGCAAAAGAGAAATAACAGCCAAAGAACAACACCAAGAGCGTGAAGTGCTTTCTCTTTAGACTTTGGCTTTAGTTTTCCCTGTTATAAACCCTTCCCATTCCACCTGACATGCACACACACTGTGGAAGGTGCCCCTAGAATGGTGCAAGATATCTAGCCTCCACCCCATCATTAGGGATGGGATGTATTTACACTGTGACAAATCTAGTCCCCATCAATCTGAAGTGTGAGTCTCCAAGGCTTGGCTATGAATATCAATCTCTCAGGATCCAATAAGACACTGAAGGCTGAAAGTTGCTTTCCTCCAGAGTCCCTTTGATTTCAGTGGGACCTATAGCCTGAGAAAGGTGAACAGGATTTCACCCTGGATATTTCTTCAAAAGAATATTTCTTTGATGGTGAATTCTCTCTCCTCCATGTCTGCATTTTAGACTGTAACCCTCTCTGTGGTAGGGACTGTGTTAATTTTCACCTATTTTACAATGCTAAGCACGCTGTCAGTCCTTAGCAAACATTAAGTATAAAATGTATTGCCTGTGACTGTAAATTATGTTTGGGTTAATTTTAATACAATCAACAGATGCTTAATTCAGGTTAATTTAGATGCTGTTTGAAAATGGAGAGACCTCTCCAATTACTCGTTGCAGAACCTGGGTCTGATCCTGATTTCACTTATAGCTGGTTTTACACCAGTACAACTCTGTTGACTTCCATTGATTGATTCCTGAAATCCACCAAAGAGAGATAAGAGTCTAACTCCTGCACCCGCCCCTTCAGTCTTATTCCTTGTTGTTTTCAGAGGTTACATTGGAACTGAACAGTCAGGGCCTTCAAGAAGCAAAACCTTCATTAACATTTTCAGTGAAATAACAAGTGTGATAGATGGAATGCCATCTGGGACACAAGGTATTGTGCGTTCCTTTCTTAGCACTCAAGGGACAGGGCTTGCTAACACATTTCCATCTGCATTTAACAGGGGCACGATGTCAATGGAAAGCTCAGGATGTCTCTTTACATAAGCTCTCAAGTTAATCAAATAAATTCTACTTTTTAAGAGACATTTCTGCTATCTGAGCAGATAGGAGGCTTAAGGCCAAAATGAAAGGTTAGAGACCATTCAACAGCTTCCGCATTTCCTGCATATCCTGTAGAGCAGTGTTTCTCAGATTTTCAAGTTGACAACCCCTTATTCAAAGTCAAACATTTTTGTGTGTCCCTTATACTTACTATAAAAGTAAGAGTAAAATATATATTAATAATCACCCTATATAATTCATGTTTTGAGACACTGACAGAGTACTTGACTTTACATAGGAAGGGAGTGTGCGGAGTGGAAATGCGATGGGAGGTTGCTTTAGATTGTAATTAAATTTTTAAAGCCTCGCAACTTCCCCCAGGGTTCATGACCCAACAGTTGAGAAAAGTTGCTGTAGAGAGTACAACACCTTGCCAGAGACCAGTCAAGTTTGATTTCCAGTCTTGTATTTCCCCAGTACAAGTTGACAGTAGTGTGGTCTCTACCTATCTCTGACCAGCAGTCCATTCTGTGAGAGGGTCAGGCCAGACAGCTACAGGAGAGAGCAGGAAGGAAGGTATTAGCCTCAGGATAAGCAGATCCCTCTTCCCCTGGTAACTGAGCAGGGGTTCCTCCAGGTTAATTAGGACACCTGGAGCCAATTAAAAACCTGCCAGAACGGGTTAAAAGCCTGCCCCCCCAGCCAGTCAGGGAGGGTGATAGGTGTTGTGAGAGTGAAGGTGAGTTGATGGAGAGCTGAGCAGTGCAGAAGCTAACAAGGACCAGAAGAGAACACCACAGATATACAGATTGGGGAGAAACCCTGCCCTAAACAGGAGCTAAGGACCCTTCCAGGTCCAGACCGAAGAAAAGGACCCCGCCTGAGGGGAGAGACTGAGCCGTGCATTTGGTGTGGTGCTGCCATGTCCAGAAGGGCTACCAGAGACTAGGGGCTCTCTCTCCTCTGGCAGGAGGGTTGGGAGGTACCCCACCCAAGCACTGTGGGGACAATAAGCCAATGAGCCAGGGAAACTAGCAGCTTTCCTGGGACCCGGCAGTGTGAGGCTGCTACTTGTAGGGTCCCTGCATTGGGGCCCAGAGTAGAGGGCAGGACTGGGCTCCTCCCACCCCTTTTTTCCTCTCACTAGATGTCCACCGAGGAGGCCAAAAGCTCCAATGAAGCAGTGAGAGCATAGCAGGCCCAGAAACAGGAAGGCTGCTTGGAGACAGAATTTCCCCACCCACGATAAAAAGAGGGGGGAAAATTCTGAGAGACGAGACACTATCCTGACCCACTGCTAGAAGGAAGCGTGGGACCCACCAAGGCAGAGAAGAAGCCCTGCTACAATTTAGATTCCGTGGATACTGGTGGCAGGCAAAATGGACATGGCAAAGGTATATGCAAGCCAGATCACACACAAAGCTTGCCTTCCCTGGGCTGGTGAGCTTTGCCTGCTGTTATTGGCAGCACCAGGCTGAAGAAAAGATTGAGGACTGGTGCTCTCAGCCATGGAGGTCTAGCCCAGCTGTAGGTTTTATGGACAATTTAATATAGTGCAAAAGATACTGTCTGTGAAAAAAGCCAAAGTGATGAATCTCCTAGATTGCCTTCACTTTCTCCCCTTCATAAAGAACAAGTCTATCTGGGTCCTAATGGACAATATAGCATGTATGTTTTACATCAACAGACGGGGGGAGCATGATCGCACTCCCTATGCATGGAGGCCATCTGGTTATGGAATTGGCGCATACAACACCACATAGAAATTACTGCTTCATACCTACTCGGATGTCACAACACTACCACCTACACATTCAGCAGACACTTCTCTGAAGAATACAAATGGGAATTACCTCCCATGATACTACGCCTTTCCATCGATCCCTGTGATATACAGAGTTCTACACAAGATCAGAGACGACATGGCCTGGGTCATACTTATTGCCCCAGCTTGTCCGAGACAGAGATGGTATCCTTACCTGCTATGCATGTCCATCCGTCCTCCACGGACTCTCCCCAACAGACCAGATCTGCTTTCTCAGGACAACAGCCAACTTCTTCATCCGCAGCTCCTGAAACTCCATCTGACGGCATGGTGCCGTCATGGGTTCCAAACCCACGAACTAGCCTGTTCTGAGCAAGTCCAGTATGTCCTCCTGCATAGTAAAAGAGACTCCACTCATAAGACTTACCTGCAAAAGTGGAAAGGCTTCTCCATGTGGTGATCCCATAAATGCTTGACACCCCACACCGTGACCCTCCCTAACATCCTAGACTACCTTTTGAAACTAAAACAGGACGGGCTCTTGCTTAGCTCCATCAGAGTACAACTCGTGGCCCTCACCACCTTCCATGATTTGCTGGACGGATATTCACTCTTTGCCCACCCCACAATAAAATGCTTTCTCACGAGCCTGCAAAATCTCTACCCTGAGATCCATTGGCAGCTGCCTGGAATCTTAACCTAGTTCTTTGTGGTCTTTTGAAACCTTCCTTCGAGCCCTTAGCCACCTCATCATTTCTCCACATGTCTATGAAGGTAGCTTTATTGGTTGCCATAACATCAGCAAGGGGAGTAGGGGAAATAAGCGCCCTGATGGCCTACCCTCCCTACACAACCTTCTCTAAAGATAAAGATATCTTGCGACCTCACCCTAAATTTCTCCCTAACGTGGTGTCCACCTTCCACCTTAACCAACCAATATACTTACCTGCATTCTATCCCAAACTTCATAAGAATCTGCATGAAGAAGTTCTACATACCCTTGACATCAGACCAGCAATCACCTTTTATCTAGACAGGACTAAACCATTTCGTAAATCCCCTTGGCTATTTGTCTCCACTACAGAGAGATCGAAGGGTGAGGCTATCTCTAAGCAATGACTTTCTAAGTGGATCTCTGACTGCATCAGATACTGTTACCGGATTCAGAATGCCCAACCACCCGAGGGCATGAGAACTCATTCTACTTGGGCAATGTCAACATCCATTGCGTTCCTCCATAACATACCTATTACTGATATCTGCAAGGGGGCCATGTGGACATCTGACCACACATTTGTCAAACATTATGCTATTGTGCAGGATACCATGGCAGACACTATAGTAGGCCACACAGTACTCTCTACAGCCATCACTACCGCAACTCCAAAGACCCACCAGCCATAGTGGGTACTGCTTCACATTCACCTGGAGTGGAGCACCAACAGGGACAGCACTCGAAGAAGAAGAGAAGGTTACTCACTTTGCAGTAACTGAGATTCTTCGAGATGTGTCCCCCTGTGGTGCTCACTCCCCGCCCTCCTCCCCTCTACTTTGAAGTACTATTCTGACATCTCCATGGTAGAGAAGGAACTGAGGGGAGTGCAGGACATGTGCGCTCAGGCAGACTGTAATGAGACCTCGGGACAGCAGCTGAGCACATGCGTCCTGACCAGGCACTGCTACGGAAGATTTCCGATCAATGGTGCCGGGACACACCATCACCCGGAGTGGAGCACCCACAGGGACACACATCTTGAAAAAACTGTTCAAATTCCCTTAGAGTCAAACTGGTCACTGTAAGAGCTGGCTGGGCTAGCTCAACCACATTAAAGAGGGAGCTGAGCAACAACACAAGATCTTGATTTAACCAAGTCACCTGGAAAATCAGGGGTAGTGCCAAGGATAGAACCCAGATTGGAGTACAGTGCTTTAACCACAGGACTGCTGCCCTTGTCTTGTCTTGTCTTGTCCTATCCTGTCCCCCCTTACTGCTAGGGCACTGGAACTGTCTTCTGTGCAGTGACCTTTATAGTACTTTGTGGCTTCTGTTCCTAATTAAAAAAAAATTCAAAAAGAAATGGGGAGGATAGCTCAGTGGTTTGAGCATTGGCCTGCTAAACTCAGCATTATGAGTTCAATCCCTGAGGGGGCCATTTAGGGATCTGAGTCAAAAATCTGGAAATTGGTCCTGCTCTGAGCAGGGGGTTGGACTAGATAACCTCCTAAGGTCCATTCCAACCCTGATAGTCTATGAACCTCAGTTACTGCAAGGTGACTAAACTTCTCTTTGCCAAAAAGTTCTACAATCAATTCACAAACACGTTAACTAATACCAGTTGTCATCTAACCATGTCCCTTAAATGAAACAAAATCAAGAGTCTATGACTCACAGTTATGGTCACTGTGTTGTGATGAAATATTCTTTAGACTTGATCCACTAATGTGTTTGCTTGTTTCATGGGCTGTGTTAAATTTAGGGTGTCCTTATTCCTGAAATGATGATACTGAGGTTTCAGTTCAGACTCCCGCATCCACAGTGATTAGCACAGACAATAGCCACGTCTCTTAGCAGCAATACTTCCCACACCAATGTTCTCTGTCACTGTGAGGCACTCTTTCCATCCAGCATAGCACACTGCAAACAGACACAGATAGACCTTAGTCTCAGCCCCTTTCAGGGGCCAGTTCCTTTGTCCTGGAGCACAGCAAGCAGAATCAGCATCCCCACTAACTCTGATGTTACAAAAATACAGAAAAAAACACTAAAGTTACTGCACCAGCTGACCTCTCCTGATGGCATGGGTTCACCCTGAAAAAAGGATGAGAAAATTTGAGAGCAATACGATTATTGTTTTTATACTATTCAGTCACTATTTTAAATAATTAACAACAGTGATAATATGAATTTTGTTTGAATGATGATGTTAATGCTCATTAATATTTACTCCAAAATGGTAATAATATTAATTGCTAATAATAAATATGTAATGCTAATAATAATAGCAATATTTTATAAATAGCCATCAACAATAGTAATAGTTAACAATAATATAATAATTAACACCAAATCAAGGCAGCCTCTGCTAGGCCCTGTGTATCTATGCCTGGAGGTGATGAGGCTAATAAATGAATAGCATGCTAATAATAAATATTTAGCAATAGGCCAGTCTATACCACTCCCAGGAGGTGACTAGGTTTTTACTCCCATGCAAGGATGGCTGCAGGGGACACATAGCTCCAGTGCAATCTCTTTCAGGCCTAGGGAGGAAACAAAGTCACACCCTGACTCAATTGCTCTGCAGCCTCTGGGTTCCTGTCTCCCTCTCTTGCCTAGGTTTCCACATCTCCAGGCCAGGATTGTCCCTGGTTTGAGGTACTGTCCTGGGAAATCTGTAAGGGTGTGTAGTGGGGCAGATTGTCCCACTCCCTGTGAGAATGGGCTGTGGCAGGCCAGGGGGCCTGCGCAGACAGGGAGCCAATTAGAAAAGGGTTTATGGGGAGCCAATCAGGGCCCAGATTGTAGACAGCCAATCAGGGCCAGGCTCAGAGGTATATAAAGGCTGCCTAGAGCAGAAGTCAGTCTGTCCCAGGCATTTGAAGGGAGGAGGTCAGTCTCCAAGGGGGAGACTAGCACCGTGGACAGCGCAGTGGTGGGCAGGCTCAGGGAGGCCAGAAGGTGCTAGCCCATAGCTGCCAGGCTGCAGGTCCTGAGGGGAAGGGCCTAGCGGGTGCAAGGGGCCGTAGGGGAAGCGGCCCAGGGAAACAGACTGAGGAGGAGAACGAGGAGGACAGCGAGGCTGATGCCAGAGGGTCCCTGGGCCGGGACCCAGAGTAGAGAGTGGGCCTGGGTCTCCCCACCCTTCCATTTGCAGTACATCCAGCCACTGGCCGTAGGGAGCGGCCAGTATAGACCACGCCAGATCCCTGCCCAGAGGGATTAGACTTTAAGGGTGAGTGGTTGCACATGAAGGCTGGAGTGGAGGACTGCTGATGATCGATCCCCAGAAGGGGGTGCAGATAGACTAAAGGGCGCTGCTGGAGGGCGGTGGCCTCAAAGAGGATGCCGCTGAGCAGGGAGCAACGCGGGTCCAGAAACACCAACAGAGCGCAGAACAACAGATGGGACACCACCAGGAGGGGGCGCTCCACTGGACAGAGCTAATTCCTGGAGTCGCCAGCAGGAGACGCCAGGTGGTGAGTCCCAAACCCGTTTACGCGGTGCTTGTGCCATACTGAACAGCTGTCCAGTTCAATGGCTCAGGATCATCCTAGATGTCTTGGGGTTTTGTACCTCAGAAGTGGCAGCACTACCTTTTGTTGAGGCTTTAGGGGCTCACACTCTGCCACACTCGGTTTAAAGAGGTGGGAGATTTGGCCAGTGGGTGGGAAGGAGCCAGAGCCCACTGGGGAGAGGGAGCCAGCTGGGAGCTCTCCAGGGAGGATGGTGAGTGGAGTTGCTAAAGACTGGGAAAATTCAGATCATTTATAATTCATCTCTTTAACTAGCCCCACAAGCCCTCTGAGAATTATTCATCACTCATCCAGGAAACCTGGGGGACCTGCAGGGGCCAGAGCAACATGTGGCCAAGGAGCCTCCTCTACCTGAGAGTTACGGCTCTGGCTGGGTGAGTTGGCACTCAGCCCTGAATCCTGCAAGATAATTGGCCACCATCAGGTCAGTGTTTGCTGAAGGCTCCAATTCTGCATGGAACCCCATTGTGGGGCCTAGACACAGACTCCAGGAGAGCAAACCCAGAGCTCAGGCCTAGAATAGAAAGTTCAGCCAGGGCTCTCCACTCCCACATCCCACCAAGCCACACAGCCACATGGACACTGTCCACTGTTGTTGATCAATCTACCCAGTTCCCAACCTCCCCCCACCACACACACACCTTCATCCACCTCACTGCTACAGGATCTGCCCCATACTCTCCTCTATTACTCAGGTCCTTCTGACAAGTTCCTGAATCTCTACCACAATGAAGGACTAAAGCCCAAAGCGGCTCCTTTCTGAGACCCACAGGCCGTAAAAACACAAATCTTTCCATTTCTCCTGCTGAACAGCACGGCACCTCTGGCAGGGGGCACAAAGCATTGGATTGGCCAAGCCACATGGATAACATGAGAACAGGTGCCAAATTCCCCCCATTCCTTCCACTCCCAGGTCTGACTCAAAACTGCACCCATCCCCTGGGATATCACATGAGTCTGATTACAGTGGTGGTCTCTGTAGATCTGTGACGTGATCTGATTAAAATATGACCATATAGATCATTGTTGCAACCACTGTTATATATTTGCAACAAGTCCTATACAAAATGTGACACATAAGAGGTCTATGAAAAAGTTATGATTTGCTGGTTATGATTATGCTATCTGTATATATGTATCATTTGAAATTGAGTATTGGCTTTATACCTGAAATTCAGATGTTTGCTCCTGGGGTAACGACCAAAGGGTAGTTAGCCAGCACATCTTGGAGGGACTATTCAAATTGAGTGGCCCATCAAAAGGACACAACTCACAATGGACCATGGGAGATGCCCATCCAAACTGAATGGACTTTCCTTTGGACATTCCATCTGAAGTATAGATAATGACTTCCTGCTATGACTAAGTGAAATTGGGCATGCACACACAGGTGACTTGCCCATGTGACTCCAAACTCCCATCTTTTACCTGTAAATTTCCACTACCTGTGCTGAGGGCTTTGTTTGAAACAATGGATTCTCTCCACATGGTAGAAGCTATAAAAGGCCCTGGAAACACTTCCATTTTTGGCTCTTTCCTGCTTAAAACTCTGGACCAGGGATGGGCAAACTTTTTGGCCTGAGGGCCACATCTGGGTATGGAAATTGTATAGCGGGCAATGAATGCTCATGAAATTGGGGTTTGGGTGCAGGAGGGGGTGAGGCTGTGGCTGGGGGTGTGGGCTCCGGGGTGGGGCCAGAAATGAGGAGTTCAGGGTACAGGAGGGGGCTCTGGGGTTGGGCTTGGGATGAAGGGTTTGGGATGTAGGAGAGTGCTCCAGCCTGGGACCAAGAGGTTTGGAGGGTAGGAGGGGATCTGAGTTGGGGCTCTGGCTGGGGGTGCAGGCTCTGGCTGGGAGTGCAGGAGTGGAGCTGGGGATGAGGGGTTTGAGGTGTAGGAGAGTGCTCCAGGCTGGGACCAAGAGGTTCAGAGGGCAGGAGGGGATCCGGGTTGGGGCCCAGGATCCAGGTGGCACTTATCTCAAGCAGCTCCCAGAAGCAATGGCATGTCTGCTTTCCAGCTCCTAGATGGAGTCATGGCCAGGAGGCTCTGTGTGCTGCCCCATCCTCAGGCGGTGCCCCTGCAGCTCCCCTTGGCCACAGTTCCCAGCCAATGGGAGCTGTGGGGGCGGCACTTGGGGTGGGGACAGCATGCAGAGCTCCCTGGCTGCCCCTACATGTAGGAGCCAGAGAGGGGACATGTCACTGCTTCTGGGAGCCATGCAGAGTGCTCCCCGACCCTGCTCCCCAGCTGGAGTGCAGGAGCAGGGCAAGCCCCAGGTCCTGCTCCCCAGCAGGAGCTCAAGGGCCAGATGAAATTGGCTGGTGGGCTGGATGTGGTCCGCGAGTCATAGTTTGCCCACCCCTGCTCTGGACTATGGATTTATATTAATAGAGCGTTTTAACCAAGAGACTTGACTTAAGCCAGGAGTTTGTTCCATCACTGCTACAAGCTGGAACCATGAACTTTGCATTTAAGGTAGTGTGACAGACCCAGGCCAGTGGGGGGCAGGAGTCTGGTCCTATTGGTATCCAAGGGGCGGGCGGGCGAAGCCCGTCCACTTCTAAAGGATCTCCCCCCAGCCTAAGGGGAGGATCCACAGGTCTAGGACACCAAGCAATACTGTGGGACAACTAATGGAAAAAAAACAGGATCGGGAGTGAGGTCATAGGGCTAAATGAAGGGAGCCTGATGGGGACACCAAGCAGAGAACCCCAGACAACGTCCACTGCTCCTCGAAGGCGTCAAGGGAGCCAGTGGACGCCGCCCAGAGGAACTCTGCCCAGATGCGTGAACGGACAGAGGAGCAGAAATAAGTCCCACATTCGCAGAAAATCCCATCGGCCAACCTCCTCTCCCTGGTGTTGTAGATGGCTAGTTTGGCCAGAGCTAAGAGGAGGTTGATAAGGAGATCCCACGACTTCGTGGGGCCACGGATGGGGAGTGTGTAGATAAAAAGGTGACGGGAAAAGTGCAACCAAAAATGCAAGAAGATATTCAAGAGGAGCCGGAACAGGGGCTGCAACCTGGCGTACTCCAAATAAATGTGGGTCTCCTTATCTAACCACAGAAAGGCAGGTGTTAGGGACAGGGGTGAACCATGCCAAGTACACGGTCGTGGCTACACGGCCCCATGAAGGAGCCCCATGACTATCCCCGGGTGGCTCAGGACCAGGAGCTGGCCCACCGGGGCTTCTCACCCTCGAGAGATGGCAGGAGGTCCCGCCATTTGGTATTGGGGCGGGACGCGAGGGTGAGGTAGTGAAGGGTGTGGAGCACGAGCGTGTACAGATGTTTCTGTGGCACAGCCTGTAACAGAACTGGCTGCAGATCGTGCAGCCAGCTCGCAGTGAAAGGGTGAGGGGGCCGATAGGGCCCCTGCCCTGTGGACCCAATAAAAATGTCCATGGAGGGTGAGTGAGGCATGCCCTCTCGCAGGACCCGGTCGAGGTAAGCCCGAGCAGCAGGCAGTAAAGTGGCCTTCATCTCCTGAAGTACACGCCGGGGAGTACAAGGTCTGGAGAGCCCCATGCACTGAGCGAGCGTCAGGGGATCCAGCCAGTCTCCCCGGTCATAGTCCAGGAGGTCTCCGACCCTGGTGACTCCCACCAAGACCAGCCTCTGGCGCACCGCGGGGGACTCCGCTACCTGCATACAAAGCTGAGGATTGTGTAGCAGGGGCTCCGTGAGGAGGTCGGCCCCCTTGGTGGCTGCCATGGACCTGGTTATTGAAAAGAGCTTCCAGGTCCAGAGGAGGTCTTGGTAAAAGACCGGAGCCCGGAGAGGTCTCGCGGAAGACCTCTCGGATGGAGGTAAAAGAGCTGCCGGTCGTATTGGAGCCCTCGGAAGCGGTGGAGGGAGGCGTGCACCAATACGCTCCACACCGGACTACCTGCACCATACAGGAGCCTCTGCAGGGCCTGAAGGCGGAAGACATGGACCTGAGTGCGTAGGCTCTTCAGGCCCTGCCCCACCTCCTCCAGGGGCAGGTGGAGGACACCTGCAGAGACCCAATGCATTCCTGGCCAAAAGAACTCCAGAATCACCGTCCGCAGGTTGGCCAGGAAATCCGGGGCTGGGACCAGGGTGTTGAGCCAGTACCAGAGCATGGACAGGACCAGTTGATTAAGCACCAGTGCCCTCCCCCGAAGGGTGAAGCACCGGAGTAGTCCTGTCCATTTCCGGAGCCGCTTCGTCACCCTGTCCTCCAAACCGTGCCAGTTCTCCGGTGGAGACGGATGCGTGGCAGAAAGGTAAATGCCGAGATAGAGCAGCGGACCCGCGCTCCACCGGATGGCCTGAAGAGTGGGTGGGAGGGAGGTCGCCTGCCACCTGTCCCCGACCACCAGGCCAGAGCTGTTGACCCAGGTGGAGGAGGCCGCCGAGTACACAGCCTGGCAAGCCTCCACCCACACCAAGTCGCCCGGGACCTGGACCACGAGGAGCACATCATCAGCGTACGCCGACAGGACCAGCCGCAGCTCCAGATCCCGAAGCACCAACCCCATCAACCTCTTGCGGAGGAGACAGAGGAAGGGCTCGATTGCCAGAGCATACAGCTGGCCTGAGAGGGGGCCCCCCTGCCGCACTCCCCACCTGAAGCTGACCGGCTCGGTCAGGGTCCAGTTGAGCCTGATCAGACACTCCGCAGAAGCGTACAGCACCTGGAGAAAACCCACAAAACGGGGTCCAAAGCCGAATGCTCACAGAGTGCTCAGGAGATACCCGTGATCCACCCTGTCAAACGCCTTCTCCTGATCCAGGGACAAGAGGGCGAACGACAGACCATCCCTACACCCTAATTCCAGAAAGTCCCTGGACAGATTTTACAATGTTATTCAAAGATCGTGCGGCCAGACAGTGTAGGTTGGTCTAGATGCCGACCACGTTTCCGCCAGCACGGGGACCCTAGCCGCATCGGAGATGGCTTTGCAACATTTTAGTCCATGTTGAGGGGCTGAGACTGGCGCCAATTCGTAAGTCGCGGAGGGTCCCCTCTCTGGCAATATAGAACGGCATGGCTCGCCTGCACAGAGGGGGACCCCTCTGCAAAGACTCGGCCAGACGGGGTGACCAGTCTGGGCGAGGACGTCCAGACAGCGTAGAACTCCACTGGTCAGCCTGTCCATGCTGGGATTTATTGGTGGGCATGTGACGGAGGGCTTCCGAGAACTCAGCCGATGAAAGTGCAGCTCTAGCCGGGTCTGGTCGCCCATGCTGCTGTCGGGAGTCTGTTCCAGAGCTACTCTTGCCAAGCGTTAGGATCAGTCAGTAATCCAGGGGAAAAGAGTGCTAGAAGGCCCCTGGCCTCTTGCCACATCTCTGCCGGATCCGTGAGGGGAGGTTGCCATCCTCCGCCCAGGGAGGCAGTGACCGTGCTCTTGGCCCCCCTCTTTTCTCCAGGGGCGTTTAGAAGAGCGGGCCGCGGTCCGTCTTCACCGAGGGGGATTCGGGACTTGAACAAGCACCCTGGGCCCGGCTTTGTCTCTCGAAGGGCCCGGAGCTTCCTCCCGCTTCTTCGCACCCCCACTCCGCAGAGTGATGGGATTTCCTCGGGGCTGGTGGCCAGGACGCCTCTCTAGCTCCAAGAAATCCTAACACAGACCTCCAACTCGCCTCTTCGTTCGCATCCTCCTCCGGCTTCGCCCCGGGTTTAGTCACGGTCAGAAGAAACAGCCGGCGCGCACCTTCCCCAGGATCCCACCACCACCGCATATTGAGGGAAAAAGACCCCGCGGCCTCTGCCCTCGCACCGGCCAGTCCAGAACTCCCGGAAGGACACCACGAAGCCCGCATCCTCCAGCAAACTATTATTAAAGTGCCAATAGGCCGGTCCCGGCCTCTCCGTGCAGAGAGAGGCCGTCACGGTGGCACGGTGGTGATCCGAAAAGGGGGACGGCCGAACACTGGAGGAGTGGGCCCGTGAAAGGTGGAAATGCGACAGGTAAATGCGGTCCAGCCAGGAGTGGCGCGACTGACGGGCCTCCACCTGGACGAAGGTGAACGTCGAAACATCGTCCGGGTGGTGGTCGCGCCAGACGTCCACCAGAGAGTGGCGTTCAACGATCTCCCGGAGGGTGTCTGCAGCGGCCAGGCACTGCTCGGTCCCCGAGCGGTCCTGTTCCTCGAGGGTGGTGTTAAAGTCCCCTTCCAGGACCAGGCACTCACGAGGATCCAGGGAGCCGAGGAAGGCGGACGCCTGCTGATAAAAACGCAACCTCTCCGGGCCCGATGTCGGGGCGTAAACATTGACGAGATTAACCACAAGCCCCTCCAGGCGGACCTGGAGGCGCAGCAGGCGGCCTGGCACAGCCTCGGCGACCCCGAGCACCTCGGACCGTAGGTCGGGGGAGAACAAGGTCGCACTCCAGCCACTCAAACCGAGAAGTGGCTAAAGTAGGCCCCGTCCCCCCACTCCAGCCACCAGCTAGCTTCAGCGGACGGATCCGTATGGGTCTCCTGCAGGAAAACCACAGAGTACCCCTCCTCCCGGAGGAAGGAGAGCACCTGGCTCCTGCGGAGATCCATCCTACAGCCCCGGGTGTTTTAAAGTGGCAAAGATGATCGGCGCCATGAGGAAGGCTGGGGGGATCCTCGCCGGCAGACACGCCCACGGCCTCCAGCAGGCCACGCAGCAATCCGTGACCTACCCCGTAGGTGAGTAAAGAGTCACGGAAGACGCGGACCCGCCAGTAGGCCGCAGCGGCCTGCTTCCCGGTCCTCTTACCCTCCCCCATGAGGGCCCTCGCAGCCCGGAGGACCTGATGGAAATCCCCCCACCGCCGGAGCACAAGCTGGACTTTATTACGGGAGCCACAGATGTCTTCAAGGAACTCCCGTAGCTCCTCCCTCAGCACATGGGGGGCGGGGTCACCGATGACCGGCCCCCAGTGGGGTCCCTGTCACAGCCCCGTGGTCCACCGAGGCGGGCAGGCAGGGGGCAGACCCCCGACGTGGCATCTGATGGGCTGACGCCATGCGACCCGCCCCGCTCAGCAGTTCAACAAGGGGCGGCGGAAGGAGAACAGCAGCCCCTGCTGGGTCGGGACAAGAAAAAGCTACTGAAGCTGCTCCCTGGGGGGTATTCCCAGGGGGGGCACTGGCATCACAGGAGGTGGGGGGGACAAGGACAGGGCTAACAGGAGTAGGACGGGGATCAGGGGGAATCGGGGAAGGGGAGTAGAGGCAGGATCCTGAGCCCCTGTAGTGAGGCCGCTGGATGTGGATCCTTCTGGCCAGGCTCAGGGATCTGGGAAGTGGGAAGGGGACCCCTAACGATGCCAGGCTCAGCCACGGGCACCCGTGCGCATTGCCTCGCTCAGAGATAGATGTTCGTCAATGGGGTCCCCGCCTAGGAAGGAGGGCGATCCCCCACACCCAAGAGGGACACCCCCTTGGAACGAGTCTCTGTAGCGGGGCACTGGCCATCGCCCCAACGGGTCGGCGGCTGTCAACAGGGGTTGCCACTAACAGCCTGGGTCGATGGAAGAATCCAGGGGACCCTCAGAGGTGGGGAGCAGAAGGCAGGGGGTCAGGGGTAGGGACTCCGGGGACAGAGTGATCAGGGTAGGTTGCCAAGATCGAGGCCCGCTTGGCAGAGGGTCGTCTCCCCCTGTGTGACTGGCGGTCAGACCCAGGGCCTCGAATCTCCTCGTTAGTGAAAGAGAGAACACCATCACCACTCCAGGGCCCTCCCCGTTAAGCACCCAAGGTGATATCCCCTTGGGCGCTCGCACGAGGCATCTCGGAGTGGGGAAGGGGGCAAGAGAGGCTCCTTGGGGGCTTCCACAGGAAGGGACCCCCAGAGGAGGGGCGCGTTACCCGCTAGGTGCTGCCACGATGTCCCAGCGCCCACAGAACAAGAGTTCATTCAGGGGCAAGGCCGGAAGGTCGTCATCGGTGCCCCCCTTCCTGCTCTTTCCGGGGCCTGCCGTCTGAAGAATGTAAGGACGCTTGAGCCTTCCCTTTGCCCCGCTCCCGCTGATCAAGGAAGCCCTCCATCGGCATCATCCGGGGCTGGCACCAGTGGTGGATCAGGGGCAAGGGCAATGTCAGGGACTTTGGGAGGCGATTGGAGACGCAGAAGCGGAGGCGGATTCCCCCTGGGTTGAGCCCCCAACGTTCGCGGTACTCCGGCTGCACCTCGCTCACGTCGTTATAGACCGGAGAGAGAGATGTAGGTGCAGCGTCTGCTGTGCGGGCAGCCGAGGATCACCTGGGAGTGCCTGTGAGGACAGGCTGCTCGCTGGGCTCGGGGTCCTGACGCTCCTCGTGTGGGCCAAGAGGCACTCCCTCAAGATGTGCCCTATCGCCTGGCAGAAGTAGCACCGGGCCCTCCCCCATTGAATAATGCATCGGTGGGCTCCTGGTAGGGATCCCAGAGGACCTCAAGGCCTCCCTGTCACGCGCCGCGGCGGCATGAAGCTGTACTTGCTGGCGGAAAGACAGGAAGTCGTCGACGTGATGGCGGGTGGTGTCCTTCAGCCCCACGGAGAGGGCTGTATTGACTGATGATGGACGCCCCAGGCAGAAATGGCCGTCAAACAGGGCCGGCATAGGGGCAGGAGGGAGGGACGAAGTCCGGATTAAGGGCGGACCCCCAAGGTCTTCCAGCGGCTCCAGAGGGATGAGACTGCCCCCCCCCCACCAGGCCCGTCTCATCGCTCCTGGGTGCGACCATCCGATGCCAGGAGAAGACACCTTCCCATACATTTTGGAGGCCGCCACAATGGCCGTAAGGGCCCCACCACCCCTGCCTACCCGCCCGCAGACACATGGTCTCCAACATGGGGCGAGGCCGGGCACCAGACGCGCCCAAAGACGCGCGATCTGTGCTCCTGGCAAGTGGGAAGGGGGCCCCGGGCGCGTAGATGGTCAGTCGTAAGCGGCAGTTGGACGAGGCAGCAGTCTAGGCGGAGTGGCGCGACGCCACACGTATGGGCGTCTACGGCCCCTGATGTTGTGTTGGGGAGGGACAACCCAAGAGCGGAGGACGGCAACAGCCGGTGAGTGATTGCCGCGCATAGCCAGGGAAGCGGGGTGACGGTAGTCAGGGGCAGTCCATCCTCGCCATGGAGGCCTGGCCGTTCTAGCGGGGGCCCTTGACTGCCTTCTCTCCCCCTCACCGACCTTCCCACTGGCTTGGCGGGCTCCCCCGAATCGGAAGGAGTGCACGCAGCGGAGGTCTCCAGTATCTAAACGCCACCGCCCGAGTGCCCCAGCAGGGCAGGTGGTAGGGGGATCGAGCGCATCGCGGTGAGTGGAGGCTGGGGCAGTGGCACCGGGGGCAGGTGGAGGAGGGGGACAGTGGGAAATCGCAGGGGTCTCCGTCCGCCTGTCCCCCCCATAACGAGAGCGGGGAGGGGCAAACAGCGAGGGGAGGGGAAGGACGAGGAGGCACTACCCTCCTGCACCACTGGGGCTGCAGGCAGTGGGAGAGGTGCAGATAAGGAAGGCTAAAGGTGGCGTGGGGGCACCAGGGACCCTAGGGGTGGGAGGAGTTCCAGGCACTGACACCAGTAGGGGAGTTCTGGCCCTCTTAGTTGCACGTAGGGGATCGTGGGGACAACGGCAGGGTGTGTGCAGTGGCAAAGGGGAAACTCAATGGGGGAACGGGCACAAGCGCATGGGCAGCGGGCATGGGTGCAAGGGAGGGACCAATCAGGAACTGGGGGAGCACAGGGTTGGATGGCGAAAAGGGCGAGCTGGGTAATTTCGGGGCAGAGGACCACGGCACAGCTGCATGGCTGGGCCAGAACTATCAGGGCCGGCAGAGGGAATAGTGGGGCGGACAAAACGAAAGGAGGCTAGTCCGGGGGAGGGGAAGGTGGTGCGCCCTGCAGGCACTGTGGCAAAATCACCATGCTAGGCCCGGCTTGCTGCGGCAGGCCAAAAGATGGAAGCAGAGCGTGGGGCCAGGCAAGCACTCAAGTCCCAGAGGCAGAGTCAACAAAGGCGAAGAAAACAGCCAGCCGGGAGAATGGTGAGGGGCAAGCACGATGGTGGTCGGGGCGAAAGGGAACACGGATGACCAGGCGACAGGCTCCAGCCACCACCCCGGTGTCCCACAAGACACGTATCCAAACCCCACAAGAGCACAGTTCCAAAAGACTCAGTCGCAGTATGCCCTCCACAGTGGTCTTCCATGTGGTCTCCAGCGGCGGGACGGTCCCTTTTACCCTCCTTCACCTCCTCTCAGTGCACGCACAGTTCCCCAGCAACTGCCACAGTAGCGCCCAGCAGCTCCAGGTGGTGGTCTGTGTGTCAGGCAGGAGGACCGCTCGTCAAGGTGTCCTTCAGCAACAAGAGCCGGGTTCACCTCACTCCCCCCATCTCTGGAAGCAGGCCAGCAGCCCCCCTCAGTCCCCTCAGGGCTGTAGTGGAGTAACACAGGAACCGAGTGGGGGGGGAAAATCTACTAGCCAGCCATAGCCAGATAGCAGAGAGAGTGGTGTTGGTGGTCGTGCTAGTCCCAGACACAGGGAAGGCAGAGGGCAGAACAGGCAGCTAGCATAGCAAGCGAGTAGCGAGCAAGCAAAGCAGCGAGGTCACAGTGCCAGCAGGAACAGCAGAGCAGCATCCCTCTCCCTCCCTTCCTCTACAGTGGCGCGGCTCGAAAGGAGAAGCGCACTACAGCCCCAGGAGAAGCAGGGCTGCTGTTCCCTGAGACCAATGAGCAGGGCATTGCACAGAGTATCAGGAACTTGTTAGAAAAACCAATTAAGGCAGACAGGCTGATTAGAACACCTGCAGCCTATCAAGGCAGGTCTATCACGCGGCACCTGGGTTTTAAAGGAGCTCACTCCAGTCAGAGGGAGGAGCCAGAGAGGAAAGGAAGTGGTGTGAGGAGCGGAGCAAAGAGACACAAAGACGCTGTAGACTGAGAGGGTGTGTGCTGGAGAGGAAAGGATACAAGCGTTATCAGACACCAAGGAGGAAGGTCCTTTGGTGCAGGATAAAGAAGCGATGTTTTGGAGCAGGCTTGGGAAAGTAGCCCAGGAGATGTAGCTGTCACACAGCGTATAAGAGGCACTATAGATCAGCTGCAAATCCATAGGGCGCTGGACGACCTGCTGCTACAATTCCTCGGAGTAGAGGTGGGCCCAGGGGTTTCCCCCCAACCTCCAACTCCTGATCAGACACAGGAGGATTGATCCAGACTATGGGGAGAATCACTGGAGGTAGGAGCAAATCTGCCATAAGCAACAGGACCCACCAAGGTAGAGGAGGAAGTTTTTCACAGGCTGGTGTGAGAAGTGGGATCTTGGTTATGCACAGTGCATGCAGAGAGGGAGGATTTAAAAAAAACAGGTAAAGGGTTTATATTTTTTTCAGCAAAATGGAGACTTAGTGCGGGCATGATACAGCTACAGCCAGGCCCAGAAGGAGGCTACCCAGTCCAAGGCAGTGTCTCCAACAGGAGGCAGTGCGGCTAGCAGAAAGATGACTAATCGGCCTGCTGATGGGCAGACTATCTCAAGATCGAAACTATGTGTGGAGAACTGGAAAAACCGCAGTTTAAGACCCTTACAGAGCTAACCGGCTATGATAGGACTCAGCTTCATATTGGCCAGCCTTGGTGCAGAAAATGATAGTTGGGAGGATGATGTATAGAGGGTTCGCTGCTTGGTAGACAGGTGACCCAGCAGCTGAGATAGGGGACACGACCAAGGAGAAGCGACCGAGATCTGACCATTCTCACCTCTAGCGTTTCTGAACGCTTCAGAAGTATGGCAACAGAGACTGGGCCCACTAGAATCTTGGCAGGATTAGTCCCGAGTGAAGAGGAAATTTTGGAACGGCACGGAGGCTGAATGACCCAAGATATACATCTAAGTTAGGAAGGAGGTGACTGAAATAGATGGCTGGTCCCTTTGGGAGGGAAACAGGGACCAGGACCCTTACTTCTAATGAGAATGAATCTCTCCTATACCGGGTTTGCCCAGTACAGGGGCAGAAGATACAGCAGATCCTAGTACCTCACAAACACCAGAATGCTGTATTAAGTCTTGCTCATAGTCACGTTTTTGGGGAGCATTTGGGTGTAGAGAAGACCCTGGTACGACTCCTACAACGGTTCTTCTGGCCCGGAGTACATGAAGAAGTACGGAGGTACTGTGTGTCCTGCCCAGAATGTCAGCTGCACAGTCCCCGTCCCCACCTGAGGGCACCTTTAGTACCCCTTCCTATCATAGAGGTCCCCTTTGAGCGAATAGCCATGGACCTAGTGGGACCCCTAGAGAAGACAGCTTGGGGCCACCAATATATACTTGTTGTTTTGGACTATGCTACTCACTACCCAGAAGCCGTCCCCCTACGGAACACAGCCTCTAAAACGATAGCCAAAGAGCTGGTGGGAATCTTTGCCCGAGTGGGGCTACCAAAGGAGATATTAACAGACCAAGGAACCCCATTTATGTCAAAACTAATGAAGGACCTCTGTACACTGCTCCATATACATACCCAGAGAACTTCAGTCTACCATCCGCAGACTGATGGGTTGGTAGAAAGGTTTAACCGAACCCTCAAGGCTATGATAAGGAAGGTGGTAAGTCGGGACGGGAAGGATTGGGAAGCCCTACTACCCTACCTTATGTTCGCTATGCGGGAGGTACCTCAGGCCTCAACTGGGTTTTCCTCCTTCGAGTTATTATACAGGCATCACCCCCATGGCATACTAGACATCGCAAAAGAGATCTGGGAAGAGGAACCCAATGAGGGGAGAAATATAATAGAACATGTAATACAGATGCGAGACCGGATAGCCCGTGTCACCCCTGTTGTACGGGAACATTTGGAAAAGGCCCAGGAGGCCCAGAGAACCTATTACAATCGCCAGGCAAAAGTCCAACAGTTCCAACCAGGGGATTGAGTGATGGTGTTGGTACCCACAGCAGAAAGCAAGCTTCTGGCCCAATGAGGTGGTTGAACCCGTGGGGGACGTAACCTTCAAGGTGCGGCAGCCAGAACGCCAAAAACAAGAACAGATTTATCACATCAACCTTCTGAAACCCTGGCATGCACAAGAGGCGTGCATAACTGTCCAAAAAGACCTAACCCAGGAAAACAAGCCTTCCAAACAGGTGAGAGTGTCTCCTGATTTAACACCAGACCAGAAGAATGAGGTGTCTGAGATGATCTTCCGGAACCAAGATGTGTTCTCGACAAAACCGGGTCGAACAACCGAGACATATCACCACATCGCCATGAACCCTGGGGCCAGAATAACAATGAGGCCCTATCGGGTGCCAGCGGCCAAAAGGGAGGAAATAAAAGCAGAAGGAAAAAAAATGCTGGAGCTGGGGATCATTGAAGAATCCCACAGTCAGTGGTCCAGCCCAATCGTGCTGGCACCCAAACCTGATGGCACCACAAGGTTTTGCAACGACTTCCGGTGACTAAATGAAGTATCCCCGTTTGACGCGTACCCCATACTTCGCATAGATGAGCTAGTGGACAGTCTGGGTAATGCCCAGTACTTGACTACTCTAGACTTGACAAAGGGGTACTGGCAGATTCCCCTTGTGGAAGATGCAAAGGAAAAGACTGCGTTCTCTACACCAGAGTGTCTTTTTCAATATACTGTCCTCCCTTTTAGACTACGTGGGGCCCCAGCTACTTTTCAGCGCCTCATGGATAAGCTATTACGCCCGCATAACAGTTATGCTGCTGCCTACTTGGACAGAGTGGTCCGTTCATTTCATACTTCCAGACTGGAACCCACCTAGAGAGTGGGAGGCAGGTCCTTGATACCCTTCAGGCGAGCTGGCCTATAGAGGCAACCTGCCAAGTGTCGCATGTAGGTGTTTATGGAGCCAAACTATCTTGTGCTACATTATGGGTGGGCGAGAGGGAAAAGTCTGTGGTAAAACCAAGTGAACAATGGAGGCCTCCAAAATTGCACGACCACGTCACAAAAATACAAGTATCCAGCATTCCTAGGTGTAGTGGGTATATTACCGACTTATTAGTGTCCCCCACTTTGCCAAGCGGCAGCCCCCTGAACTGACTAGTAAAGCCCATGGAACCTGTCTGGTGAGGTGGTGCTGAGCGCAGCAGGAGGAAGCATCCAGACCTAAGGACGTGCCCTCTGCAGTACCCTGTCTAATAGCAACCTGATTTCACCAAGGATTTTATCCTGCAGCGGATGCCTCCGAAGTAGGTGGGGGCCTCTACTCACAGATGGTCGCGGGAGGAGGAACCCCAATTCTCTACCTCAGTAGGAAACTCCTCCAAGGAACAAAAATATGCAGTGTTGGAGAGGGAGTGCCTTGCCGTAAAATGTGGCCATGGGTAAGCATTGCGCTACTACTTGCTGGCGTACAGATTTGTCTCATGACCGACCATGCCTCTTGATTGGATTGCAGGAACAAGGAGAAGAACACAAGGGTGACCGAGGTGTTCTTATCCCTCAACTTTCCAGTTCCGTGTGCAACACGGCGGGAGCGTCAATGTAATCGCCGATGGTTGTCACATGTGCAACTGTCTGGCTCCCAAGGCTGCCCAAGTACCCTTGGCGATTGAGCAGAAGGGAGGGATATGTGTCTGACCCATGGCCAGTGGAGATGGCAGGAGTCTGGTAGAGGGGCGAAACTATCTGGTACACTGGAGGTGAAGATTTTTCTGTTCCTCGAGTGACCAGAAGCAGAGGGCTATGCTAGAACCGAATTTAGGGCAGACAGGCTGATTAGAACACCTGCCGCCAATGTCAAGGACAGGCTTAATGAGCGGCACTGGGTTTAAAAAAGGAGCTCACTCCGCAGATGGGGAGGCGCCAGAGGAGAGGAAGTGCATGATGAGGAGCTTGGGCAGCAAGAGACACTAAAGAGCTGAGACTGAGCAGGGTGTGCGCTGGAGGACTAAGGAGTACAAGCATTATCAGGACATCAGGAGGAAGGTCTCTGGTAAGGATAAGAAGGTGTTTGGAGGAGGCCTTGGGAAGTAGCCCGGAGGTGTTAGCTGTCACACCAGCTGTTATAAGACGGCACTATAGACCAGCTGAAAATCAGTAGGGTCTGGGGCTGGACCTGGAGTAGTAGGGTGGCTCCGGGTTCCACCCCGCAAACCTCTCAACTGTCGTTATCAGTAGACACGCGAGGAGTATATATCTCCGATGTGGGGGGAGATACACTGAGGTGAGCAAATCAGCCAATAAGGCGCAGGACCCAGACACAAAGTTAGAGGGAGAACTTTGTCACAGTATGGTATTTGATTCCTTAACCAATTTATACTCACCTTTTTTCTTTCTTATCTTTCTTTCTTATGCTCTTTTATAATAAACCTTTAGATTTTAGATACTAAAGATTTGCGATCAGCATGATTGGTAAATCTGCAGTTATTTAATTGACCTGGGTGTGTGGCTGGCCTTGGGATACAGAAGACTTTTATTTTGATGAGGAGCGGGATTGTAAAGAAACCACTCATCTTAAATCCAATTGTTTCTTGCCGCGGGTGATACTAGTTACTATGAGAATAACACTAAGGGAAACTGCTTTTATTGACATTCGTTTGTCTTAGCCAGTGTTGTCGTCGAGATCAGAAGTTTTTATTTTTGTTGCCTCGTTTGGGTATATCTCATGCAAGAATAACTGCCAGTTTTGAGGGTGAGCTAGCTGCCCTTATTTCTTACAGCAGTTTGGTCCTGAATTGGTATTCTCAGCTTGTATCCACTCAAAGACTACGACGTATACAAGATACCCTTGTGGAATCGGATAACAGATGTTAGCGCGCATCTCCCACCAAGCTCCCACTCACCCACTCTTTGAACAAGGGACCTAACCAGGGTTGCCACTTGCCCAGTGAGTGAGAACAAACCCACTTGCAGCCCCACATCTGCCTCACCCTAGTCCTCTGCCCCCTGGGGAATCTACCCAACCTGCACATCCCCCTCCACGATGACACCAGCCAAGGTGACTCACTTTTCTTCTGGAGAAACTATGCAGATTCTCGAGATCCTTCCAACCAATTCAGTTCACAGAACTGGGCAAAGCTAACACAATAAGTAGAAGCAGCTCTCACCTCTGTTTCAGAGCAGTGGGGTCCATCTGACAGGATTTATATCACTCCTCTCCCCAGATTCAGGCTCTTTTGCAGGATCATGAGACAGGAGTCAGTGGGAAAGCAGGTCAGGAAGCTGGTCAGGCCTATCTGAAGAGTGAACCCCAGTCCATTGTAAGGAGCAAGGACGGACTTCTGGCTAAAATGCAGGTTCAGAAGCCCAAGACATCTGGGTTCTCAACTCAGCTCTGCTGCTACGTCACTGGGGATTCTTGGGCAAGTCACTTAGTGTCAGGTTGGCTAAACTGGCCAGACCCAATCGTGAGCCCCTTGAACTATCCCCCAGTTGGAAACACTGCCCTGTATTGCCCACCCAGCTACAGAGAGACATTGGAGTTAAAGCCAGAAGTGGTTCCTATCTGAGTTGTGGAGGCCTTGGAACTGGGAGACAATCTTGTTCCTCCTCCAGCTCCAATGTGCTACAAGTCCCCTAGCTGGGGTCACAAAGTGAAGGATGGGCAACCTGCATAGAGATAAAGAGACAGACCCTAAGTTCATGAGTTCAGGCAGTGCGACCTCTCCTGGGCTAAGAAAACTTCCTAATCCCCCTCCCCCCCCGCAATGCCCATGGAAAAGCAGAATGACAGCTGAGGAGCAGTTCCTAACTCTGACACTAGTGTGAGAGTTGTGGGGCTTGGCCACTCCCCTGGGACCTCTGCAGAGTCTTTGCAAGGAACATGAGACAAGGACCATCCAGGAACATTAGAGGGCAGATGGGAGACTCCTTTGGATGACATGGGAACTGAAAGCAATCTCCACCACCAGCAGCCTCAATCCTTCTGGTACGCGTGGACCCCATCCCCACTTGGATTTTTATTAGATTTGCTCACAGTGGCTATCCCAAAGGAGTAAATCTCCCTCCCAGGGGTCCTCAAGACATTTCCCTGAATTCCTCTCCTAGTCCCATTCCTGCTGCTTAGTGCCGACCTTCTGGAATTGTCCATGCCGTGCAATGGGAGATGAAGTTCTGGACAGAGACCATCCTGCAGCTGCTTCTGTCACCAATCAGCAGCTGGACTAAATGATGCTGTTCTGCCCCATGGGAATCCTGAGGATTCCTACCTGAATGGAGGGAGAGTTGTGTTTAGGCTCCCCAAGGGAATGGGGCAACATCAGTGATCCCAGTGGAGCTGAGGGACGTTGTGACCTTGTGTCACACACAGAGTCCTCTGCTTGGAGGTGTCAGTGGAGGCCCTACAGCAGGAGGTCTTGGAGTTAACATCCCATTGAGAAACATGGGGTAGTTCACCCCTCTGAACAATGGTTTCTGGCTGGCTGCAGACTCAGGCAGACACCACTGCATCACATGCCATTCACATTTTCAAGCCACAAGGGCTAAAAAATTAATTTTTGTTTTTAAATGAAAACCGAGATCTCAAATTAATCACACGACTCCATGAACTCGACCCTAGGCACAGACCTATAGTGCCTAGGCCTTAATTTGGCCTGGAGTTGGAGGGCCAGCAAAGAATGGTGGTGGGGATGAGTTATTGGGGGTGTGTGGAGAGGAGTACGGAACAACCAAGAAAGTAATGTCAAAAAGGGTGTTAAAATCAACAGAATTGAAAAGGCAAAAGATGACTCTGTCTAAGCATCTGAAAGTGCCCTTTTAAATGGTGTGTGGATCCAGAAGCCAGTCTGGCACATTGTTGCTGATTAGCAAGAACAAATCAGGAAGTTCAGGTTCCAGTTGATGACTTTTTTGTATATAAATGTTTGCAAAATCCATTACACTTATGTCAGTTTCAAAATTGCTCTTGCTAACTTTCTCCATTAAAGTGCATGGTTCAAAACTTTATGAAAAAGTAATTATAATCTTGGCTCAGAGTAGGGAAAGAGCTTTCTTTAGTTAAGTCTGTTCAACTTAGCTGTTCAATATACATTTTTTTCTCCTTTGGCATGGTGAAAGGGCCCAGTTTAATTTTATAGTTGTAGCATCACATTTGGAGGATGCAGTCAGGTAATTCCTTTGGTTAGGATTGGCAAACACCATCCTCCTGAGATAAGCAACTACTCTTAGCGCACCCTTTTATAGCTCTTAAGGGGAGAGGATGAGAAAACAAAGTTCATGTTATTAAGGTACAACTGGAAGATGTTCCTATACTATGGTGATAAGAGCAGTGTGAGAAGTTAAGTCTTCACCCAGTGATTCCTTTGCCAAGCCGAGCAACCTGTAGTTTAACTACTGAGTATCTTTAGGAAAGACTAAATCGATCTTGATTTAAAACCTCCAAGTGGCAGAATCACTTATCTGCCATCAACTCTGTTAGGATGAGAAAAAGAAAATTCACTCTGTAGATGCAAAGAGAGCCTGGAATCATTTGTTTTTTACATGATCTTTCTGCTTCTGTTGGAAGGCTCAAATCCTAACCAAGTCAGGCTTCACCAAGAGAGAGTCTTCTGTGACATCCCCTCCTGTGAATCTGTAAGCAGCTGGCTGTTGACACTCCTTGACTGATACGAATATCAGTGTCTCTTGGTGGGGGAGAATGTGGGCCATATAGTCAGTGATGAACCCAGCTTTCACGGCTGGCTGTTTGTTGGTCATTTTATAGGGTTCAAAACCAGGGAAATCAGTGTATAGCCTTCTCCAAAAAGAAGAAATAAAAGGCATTAAAATCAGTTAGACACTTTTCTCTCTTGCGCTTCTCTAGAGGTGAGTGGGAGGGAGTGTTCCCTGTCTTGGTACCACAGGCAGGAGTGTACCCACCGTTGGCATTGCTGTGTGAGATGATGATATGGTCACCACAGACAGGGCCGCCCAGAGGATTCAGGGGGTCTGGGGTCTTCAGCAGTAATTCGGCAGCGGGGGGTCCTTCCGCTGTGGGACCCGCTGCTGAAGTGCCCCCAAAGACCCAGCACTTCGGCAGCAGGTCCCGCTTCGGCGGTAATTTGGCAGCAGGGGGTCATTCCGCCCCAGGGCAGAAGGACCCCCCGCCACCAAAGACCTGGAGTGGAAGAAGCTTGGAGGGGCTGGGCCCCGCAAGAGTTTTCTGGGGCCCCCGAAGTGAGTGAAGGACCCCACTCCAGGGCCCCTGAAAAACTCTCGTGGGGAAAAATTGCCCCACTCCCCCCCCACCCCCCGGGTGGCCCTGATCACAGGGCAAGTGGGTGGGAGTGTGATCCCATCTTGGTGCCTTGGGGGCAGAAGAGTGGGAGCATCTGCTATATAACCACTCAGAGGAGAGTGGTTGGGAGCGTCCCTGGTCTTGGCATTGCAGGAAGAGTGTTTGGGAACATCCCAGGTCTCAGCGCTGGAGGGCAGGAGCATTTGTCTTCGTCAGCCTGCCTGCTGTTTGCAGAAGAGGGAAGCAGGAGAATGGTGAAAGACAGAAACCCAGGGTCAAATAACATTTGATGTACAAATCTGTGACACATTCATCAGGAAGGGTAGAGTACACAGCAGGCTCATTATTATCCCTCTCAGCCCCTGGTTCTCAGCCAGTGGCTGCAGCACATTGGCCTCATTCTCGAGCTCATCCTCATTATCAGACAGTTGCTACTGTGCAGGGTATTAGCACTGGCACCCACATTACCAGGGGGAGGCTATGTGGAGCTTGCTGGCCTGGGCTGGGTTTGTTAATCTCATGCCCTTCTGAGCACTAAACTCCACCAGCCCAGAGCAGAAGAGCTCTGAGGTCACATTAAGGTGTCCAGGTCCTATAGAAGAACGTGCTGCTGTATGTCTCAGGAGGCCTGTGGAGATAGTCTACATCTTGTAAAGGATTGTGAGTGGAAATGATGATGGTGATTGATGACGAAGTGGCTAAAAGAATGTCAAGTGTGCTTCTTACAGGGAACCTGGGAGCCTAGGGAAGCCATGGCTAACTCAACAGTCACAAAATTGGAGTGTGCCGTAGATAAAACAATCTGTCCTGCCCATGCATGGTTATGGTCAGTGAGAAATCTTCCCAGTGGACTTGAAATCAGTACTAGGTGCCAGAGGGCTCCAGTTCTTTTATGCCTAAAGGACTCAGGAGAGCAATTACCGTGTGAGAATAAGGGGTGCAAGCTGAGGAATGAGCCAGGGTGTCTTTGTTTATTCAGATCCAGTGTCTCCAAATGCATCTGGATGAGATTTGGGAAGGCAGTGGCTGCTATTCCAGCCACCAAGAGGCTGCTTGCAAGCTAGGGTGTGAATTTTCTTCCCCATTTTTGTGAAAAGAAGTGTGTGCACATGCATATCTGTACATGACACACATCCTTTGGTTAAGCCAAACCCATTCCCAACTGACATATTTAAAAATAACCGTGTAAGTGAATGTAGCACAGGCTGGACAGTCTCTGCATATCCTCAGAACAGCAATAACTTGGGCAGCTGCAGAGCAAGCTGCTTCTTACTGATAACATGCCTCAAACCATCTCTGGAGAAGGCACAATTAGGTGTGAGATGGGGATTGATACGCTGGCGTTTTGACTATGCCCGGTTCTGTCAGTGCTATGTATTCGTGCCTTGCCTATCTGCTGAGACTGTCAACAGTGGATTCAGTAAATGCCACTTGCTACAGGATGGTATTGACACTAGCCCATTATGCACTGGCCATCAACTCACTTCACTTCATGCCTATTCAATGGTAAAGACCTGCAGGTGCTACTCTCCTGCTTCAGATTTGAACTGGTGACCAGATGGTAAAGGGCTTGTTAACCTGTTCAGGCCAGTTCAGCCCTCCTGCATCCGACATTTAACTCGGGTTATTCACCTGCTCTTCTTTCCATTACCTGTGTCTTGTTAGTAAGTGGGTCATGAGTTCAGACCCATGGGCTTCAGAGAATTAAAGTGGTTGCATTCACTTCCGGCCAATCAGGTAACCTGAAATTAGTTACCTGTTTTCTCCCCATATAGCAAAGCTGTAAGCTCACATCTGTAGTGGTAACAAATTATTTTTTTACCAGTGTTCTTGCTCTGAAGGCCATATTCCAAAGAGACTGTCTAACTTGTTCTATTATCAACGGCAATTGGACCTGTCTGCTCTACCACCTTGAAGGAGGCTATTTTTAGGCTCTCTCCTCTAAGCATCTGTAATTTGAAGCGAAGTATGTTAGTTAAACAGATGGCGTATTGGGCAATAGTACTTTTGTAACTGTGCAATTAGCTGATTGTTAACAGCATTAGAAACAGGGGTTCTACTGAGAGCCAATTTGTTGTTCTGGGCAGGGGAAACAGGCACAAAAGTTAGGACTTGTTTATAGCCAAAGGCGAGCCATTGTAACAAAACAGTTATTCAAAGAGAATGAGAAGATCAAGGGCAAGTCCTTTACCTGTCTGACAATGGTGCAGACTTTGTCAGCTAACAGTTGTCACTGGAGGCAACTACTAGTAAACCCATGACTTGGGCTACATTGTCAAAGATTGCACAGAGCATACGCTTGCTTTAACTAAAATCAATTTAACTAAACCAGTGCAAACCCTCCGCATGGACACATTTAAATATAAACCAATTAAACTTGTCCACCAAAGGATTTGTATGGGTTTAATTAGCTGGATTTCAAAACCAATGCTAGTTAAAGTGGTTCAGTGTTTGCATGTAGACCAGTTCCAAAACAGGTTTTCACTCATGTAAACATAATGGTGCACATATAGTGGGTGCTTGCCTGAATCTCCATTGACACATGCAATTTCCTGGTTTAAACTGATGTACCGGAGTGTATGTGTGCGTGAGAGAGATTATTGCCCTCTAATGGCTTATCCAAAAAGAGAATATAAACTCTATGCAACTGGTATCTCTAAAAGGTTTCCCTTTTAGCTCAAGTGGTAGGGTCCTGTGTTCTGGGAGCAGAAAGTTCCAAGTTCTGGCCCAACTTACAGTTGTCCAAGAGGCAACAATGGGGGACTGTCCCATCCCATAGCCCCGTGTGTTACCAGTTTGCATTTCAGAACACACATTTGGTTTTTGTCTGTGTAAATTATTTGTAAATTATGACCAAGCAGTATTTAGGATCCCATCTCTCAGTCCATTATAGCAATGCTTCCTTGGTCTGAAATTAAACATAAACCTCACTTTTAAAAAAAATCAATTGAGATCCAAATGTTCCTTCTTAACTTTGAAACATACACTGTCACAAACTGGTACTTTTCCAGCAATTTGAAATGATTTTTGTAAGGAATTTTCTTTTGTAACATTCAGTAATAGGTGGACATTCATTTAGCAATAACACAGGGGGGTTAGGGGAAAATGTATAATGCCAAGAATTACCTGATCTCAAGCTTAAGGGTGAACTGTAACTATCCTAGAAGTGCAACAGTTTATGTGAAATACCAGCCTGACATGTTTTCTTATTGCCATGAAATAGCACTGGTCCCTAAAATTGAGGAAAACAGTCAGAAGAAAGAATTTGCTTGATGTTATTGAGGTAGGAATTCTGTCAATGACAGCCCATAAGAATAACACTTCTATCACTGAAATAGGTTCATAAGTAGAGCAGCATGCTAGTCTTTTTCTCTTCCGCACAGATCTCTACTGTTCTTTCATATTCAAGGTTCCCAACTACAGAGAAACCTCCCTTTGTTAATGTAGCAGAACAAACGTTCTGCAGATGTAAGGGTTTAGGTATGGCTACAGGCCAGAGATTTGGGAAACTTGGGGTCAGTTCTTGGCTCAGCCACACACTGTGACCATGGGCAGATAACTCGATCTGCCCTGATCTGCCCTGTGCCTCAGTCCTCCAGTCAGTAAAATGGACATATTAATAATTCCCTAATTCACAGGAGTGTTGGAAGCATTAATGATTGTGAGGCATTCAAATACTACTGTGATGAGGGCCATATGGTTAGATAGCATTAATTTGGAAATGGCTTTTATCTAACTTTCAGGAAAATTGTTTAATTAGGTCTCTGTTAATTGCAAAGGACTCCAGCACCAATGACATAGCTCATTGCAGTCATAGTATTAAAGTGCTGTGTATCCCTATCAATAAAATATTGTTTTATTCCCCCTGGAGTTTCTCTGTTTCCAGGGATGCGGCAGATGGTTCCAATCAATCATGTGCTGGACCTCTGCTACTGTACCTTGCTCACCAAATACTGAAGCTGTTCAGAAATCTGGGGTAATTGTGGCACACACTCTGACCCTGCTTGTCAAAGCAATCTGTAACTCAAAGAGAATATTTACTGAGGTTGCAGTGTATTTCTGTGGGACATGGCAGCTTCTCCCCTGAGTAACGAAGGGCTTGATTAATTCTGACTGTGTTGACACAAGTAGGCTATTGACTTGGATTTCCTCATGAGTGGGCAAATCCGTCCCCAACACGAAACCATTATAGAAATGTCAAAGATCCTCCTCTGGTACATTAAAAAAAATCCATGCTAGGGCTGCAGAAAAATAGCTGAGGATGTGCACAGTTAGAAGTTTACACAGCAATATAACCCCCATCTCCCCAAGCAGTGAGTCTCAGAGCCAGGGTCAACTGATTTGGGCTTGTGGAGCTCAGGTGACAGGGCTAAAAATAGCAGTGTAGTTATTCCCACTTGGGCTGGAGTCAGGGCTCTGAGATATATCCCCCTCAGTGGAATTAAAAATTCATGTAAACTCCGCATATGTGCTAAATGTCAATGCCTCCAATTATCCTTTGCCAATGATTGAAGAGATGCTGCCAAGACTCACAAAGGCTTTTCTACTTTAGATATCAAAGATGGTTTCTAGAAGGTAAAATTTGATGAAGACAGCCAGTATTTGAGGACCTTCTGGAATTCTCCTGGCAGACATCAATGGCTGTGAATGCTACTGGAAATTTCTCCGGTGCCAGAAGGATATCAGACTTATCAACATAAAGTGCTAGAAGGATTGAAGGGGTTGGTGTCATTGCAGATGACATTTTAGTGCTTGGTTGTGGAAACTTCCTTGAAGAGGCTAGTGTTGATTATGATCAGAATCTGATAGCAATAGTGCATATTAAGTGAATCTCAAGCTGAATAACAAAAAAACTAGACTATGCCTGTCAGGTGTACCATGTATTGGACACCTAGCAGCAAAGGGCATAAAACCAGACCCTGAGAAGGTTTGAGCTATTTTTGACATGCCCTGTCCCCAAAATATGCAAGACATACAGCACTTTTTGGAATTTGTTAATTTCCTGTCCAGGTCTACCACACCTTTCCTGGGTCACTGAACCTCTTAGAGTATGTGTACACTGCAAAAAAAGATCCACAGCAGCAAGTCTCAGAGCCCAGGTCCACAGACTCAGGCTCAGGCTATGGGGCTAAAAACAGCAGTGTAGACATTCCCATTTGGCCTGGAGCTTAGGTTCTGGACTCAGCTCCCTCACCAGGTTGCAGTGTCTAAGCTCCAGCCCAAGCAGGAATGTCTACAGTGCTACTTTTAGCCCTATACTGCAAGGCCCGTGACCCTGACTCTGTAGACCCAGGCTCTGAGACTTGGAACTGTGACAGAATGTCAGAAGCTAGCACCTACCGAGTTCCAGGAATGGATGGATGCAAGCCTGCCCACATCTAAAGGCCCCTCCCCCAGCCTAATAGGAGGAGCCATTAAACCCAGGGCTCAAATGATTATGGGGGACAAGTAATGATAAAACAAGGACAGGAGTGAGGGTCACAGGATCATAAACAGGGAGCCAGAAGGGGACACTGAGCAGAGAACCCTGGAGAGCGCCACAGCTCCTTAAAGGCATCCAGGGAGCCAGTGGATGCGGCCCAGAGGAACTCTGCCTGGATACCTGAACCAAGGGTAGAGCAGAAATAGGCCCCACAGTTGCAGAGCACCTCCCCTTCCAACATCCTCCTCCTAGCATGGAGGTCTTGTGACTTCGTGGGGTCAGGGATAGGATGTGCATAGAGCAGGAGTTGGGAGGGAAGCGCAGCCAGAACATAGGGAGATGATTCTGCAGGAACTGGAATAGGTGCTGCAACCTGGCGCACTCCAAGTAGACGTGCGCCAGGGTCTCCCTGATGCCTGCCGAAAGCTAGTGTGTCAGCCAGCAGTTTGGTCACTTGGGCACCAATCAGTTCCCCTACAGAGAAGGCTAATTAGCTGATCAGGCTGATGAACCAATTAGCCACCTGCTGAGGGGTATAAAAGATGACATAAGCAGGCAGTGAGGGGGAAGGTCTGGGCTAGGTAGACTCAGTATGTGCTGTGATCTTGAGGAAGGGAGCGCTCTGTTCTTTTCTGGCCTTGTGGGAACAGGTAAGAAACACTGTAAGGACTTTGCTGTGTGAGGACTGGTGTAGATGATGGGAGGCAGGGTTGCCAGCCCTCCAGGATTGGCCTGGAGTCTCCAGGAATTAAAGATTAGTCTTTAATTAAAGATTGTCACATGATTAAATCTCCAGGAATACGTCCAACCAAAATTGGCAATCCTAATGGGAGTATACGTAAATCCATGTGAAGTTGCTACTTGCTGGAGGGTCAAGGGTTTCTGGAGCATTGTAACAGGCATAAGCTCTGTCCCTGTTCTACTGAAAACAAATGCTTGGAGATGACAAAGCAATGGGCTACCCCAGGGCTCTGTGCTTTCTCCAACTCTGTTCAACCTTTACATCAATGTCCTGCCAACAACAGAGTCATGAAAGTTCATTTACGCAGATGAACTCAGTTGTGGTACCCAGGCCTGGATGTTTCACGAGCTTGCTGCCACTTTAAACCGGGACATGATAAAGTTAGCTGACTACTGTAAGATTGATGCCTCCAGCCAAATGTCATAAAAACAATCTCCAGTTTGTTCCATCTTCATCAGCACAACCTGAGAACTGAATGTTTATCTGAATGGTCAGAAGGCGAAGCATGAAGTAGAACTGGTCTACCTAGGTGTGACCTTAGACAGCACACTGAGTTACCATGCTCACCTGAAGAAGACAGCAGCTAAAGTTAAGACGCACAACAATCTTCTTAGCAAACTGGCAGGTTCATCATGGGGTGCTTGTACTCCAACTTTGTGGACATCAGCTCTTGCCACCTCGCATTCAGTGGCGCAGTACTGCACACCAGTCTGGAGTCAATCATCACACACCAAACTGGTGGATACAGAGTTACATGCCGCCATGTGTATCATCTCCAGCACCTTGCATCTGACTCCACTCCCATGGCTTCCAGTTATGAGCAATATTGCTCCTTTTCATATCAAATGAGAGGTTGCCACTGGCAAGTTACTGGAGAAAGTACGCGCCAACTCAAGCCTGCTGCTGCACAATTACCTTTTTAAACCACCAGCTGCACGTTTGCCGTCACATCACCCATTATGGTCTCATCCATCACACCAGGATATTAGGGTGGAAACACTCTGGTGGGAGGAATGAATATCTATTATAATCCCCAACCAGTCCCTTGACGCCGACCCCACAATTTGCCCACCTGGTTTTGACCTGCTCCGTTGCCTGTGATCCCTGTTGAGCAAGAACTCTGTGCAGCCAATCATTATTGCTGGGGCCTTCATGACAGCCCTTTGTGCAGCTGCGGCGCAACACAGACGATGACACAGATTGTCGATGAATACCTGCTAACTAGGTTCAGCAGCAGCCTAGAAGAACTGCATCACGCCGCTGACGATGCCATCACTTGGCTAGACGACTATGTACACTTTAAAAAAATAAAATAGAAAAAAACTCTGCCATTATTCATGGTTGTTATTACTCTGTACTGGTAATGTTAGGCCTTGGCTACACTGTTGCTTTACAGTGCTGCAACTTTCTCGCTCAGGGGTGTGAAAAAACACCCCCCTGAGCACAGCAAGTTACAGCGCTGTAAAGCGCCAGTGTAAACAGTGCCCCAGCGCTGGAAGCACAGCTCCCAGCGCTATAAGCTAATCCCTTCAGGGAGGTGGAGTACGTGCAGCGCTGGGAGAGCTCTGTCCCAGCACTGGCACTGCAACCACACTCGCACTTCAAAGCGCTGCCGCGGGAGCGCTCTCGCAGCAGCGCTTTGGAGTTTTGAATGTAGCCAAGCCCTCAGACTTTGAGCTTGTGAGGTTTCTCCTTTTGTTGTTCTTGACAGTGTTTAGGCCCAGCTTGTGCCTTGCCCTGTGTGTGTTGCCCGGGGTGGGGCACAATCCCAGGGCTCATGCTCTTGGCACACAAGGACCAGGGGGAGACTAATACAGTCAACAACAAAGGGAGGAAGGCCTGGAGTCAAGAAAGCACTTAAACACATGCTTAATTTTATGCACATTCTTAAGTGCTGCCCTGAATAGGGCTGTATCAGGATTCTGGTCCTTCAACAGTACCGCCTTGGGTTGTTGAGGAAGTTCTAGGCTTATTCCAGGTCTGGTAACTCAAGGGCAGGTGCTCAATAGCACCCTGAAGGGAATGGATTCTCATCTCTCTGGTTTGGTGCCTCTTGCTCTTTCCCCTCTTGGGGTTTCAAGGAACAAGCAAGTGATTTAGGAGGAGCAAAATAACCCTAAGCCACCCTCCTGGAAAACAACTAGCTCCCCAGGGGGCTGCTAGCTGTTTGCCTGGGGGATGGGGAGCCAGGGACTAGAACAGTTTGAATCTAGTTCTTTAAAGTAGAGAGTGAGGAACATGCCAACTGCCCGAGACTCAGAGCACTGGCTAGGATTACAGTTCCCTGATATGATCCGGGACTGTCCAGGCCAATCCAGGATCACTGGCAGCTATACTGCTACTTTTGGACTCTGCATCCATTTCTTAAAGGTGTAGCAACCGCACCCAGTCACCATAGTTCTTAATATGCACATCAAGCTTAACACCAGTGTACCCTGGAGCAGAATTTGACCCACTGTTTACAGAACCTGGAATATATTGATTGTTTTCTTCACTGTAGCTTTACTTCCATGCTATGGACCACTGGTGTTTGGGCCCAATTTCTTACTGGCTTAAACCCATTGACGTTAAGGGAGGTATAGCTGGGTTTAATTTAACCCTTTGTTTCTAGCTTTCCCTGTAGGCTTCTGGGAGTTTTACAGGGGAGAGGACAGTGATAGATCTGAAGCAGAACCTGTCAGATGAGGTAGCTTATGTGCAGTTTCTTCAGTAGCATTGCCAACTCTCACCATTTTAGCTTGAGTTTCTCAATACATGGTGTTTTTCTTAAATCTCTGGCTCCCAGAGTCATGTTATTTAGGTGAGATTCTCAACTTTCTTATTTTAGAAAAGCAAATGTCTAGACCTCATGGTTGCAGATAAAAGGTTGAGAATGTGATCCCTGAATGCTATAAATCCAGAAGGTGAATAACAAGAACCCCAAATATATCTTTTTTTCAAGAAAATGTGAAAAAAATCTTCCAACTCATGGTTTTGGAATGCTTGAGGCTAGCAATGCTGATACAGAAATGAACAAACACAAGTAGAGCCTTCAGATTCAAATGCTGTGCACATGTCAGTCTGAGAGAGTGTGAGAAGGGCTGTGTGAGAATGAGTGAATGGTCAGAGGTAGAGGTGCAAGTATAAAGAGAGGAGAAAGGGATGACAAAGCTTTAGTGAAAGGCAAGATACTCCTGCTAGAATTATCAGCTCTTTTTCTGAATGGGGAGGTAAGGACAGTGTTGGGCTCTGATGTGCCAGCTATAGCCAAGAGGGAAAAAAAATTGTTCATCCATGCTGACTTCTAGGGTATTTCTAGCCCATGTTATGCAGTGCTACTTTGTCTAAGCCACAAATGATGTTTACTGGTGGCCTGCTTGAACTATGTGTTCAGCTGTTCTGAAGTGACTCAAGAGCATGAGTACCAACTGTGGGGACAGACAGTTAAGTGGCAGGGCACAAACCCCAAATTGGCTTAGTTCTATACTCAAATTTATGCCTCAAGCACTATAACAGGCTTAAAGGGGACTGTCTGTGACTCCAGTTTATCTTGTCATGCCATAAGCTTGCCTTTGTGATAAATGGTTCCTTACACCAAAAATCACAACAATATTCAAGTTACTCCCAGTCCCAAAGGACCAATCACTTACACCAGGTCAATTCCTCCTTAAATCTCACAGCAAGGTCTAATTAGATATTATTAGTTATCTATCTAAATATTTATTAACTAGGAAATAGTTATTTACACGGTTAAATCAGATAAACATACACACAAAAATGAGTTATTCTTAAATTTCAAAAGGTAATAGAAGCTTCTCTAACAAGCAAGCTCTATATGTCCCTTAGGTCTAACCCAGGCTAAATACCAGGGATCTCTTGCTTGTGCCTAGAAAACCCTGCCCTAGAGAGTCCATGCAGCACAGAGATAAAAATCCCTGACAAGGAGAAACTATTTCCTTTGTCCCCTTCTCTGAGCAGCCACTTCAGCTGATGGGAGAAGTTTACTTGCATGTCTACTCTTTATGGGGAGGGAGGAGAGCAACAAAGTATCTTGTCCTCTGGTGTTGTTCATCTGGTGTTGATCAGCCTTCTCTGTTGAGCAGGTCATAACACCTTTTGTTGTAGGCCAGCATTTCACACTAGTTAATGTCTCTCTCCTGCCTGGTGACCTACACAGCTGCAAAGGCTTACAATGCAAACACTCAAATGTCACTTTACAATATGAGCTACAGATTGTTATAAGTGAGATTAATGCATGCAACAACTTAAAGCACTCAGAAAAGTCTAAACACTAAGCACATTTTTGTAACTCTAATAGCTATTTTAACAATACTAACACATAGGTGAGCCAGACTGGTTCCAGCTGTGCATTTGTCAGCATCCAAATGAGGCATGCAGACCTTGGCATAAACTGGCACCTGGCTTGCCAGCATCACTCCTTGTTTCATCCCACAGTGTCCTTCCTTATGCCAAATGAAGAGTCTCTTTTAAAAATAGCTGTAGATTCTGTAAGATGAGTAAACTCAAATCACAGGGTGAAAGGTAATGAAACTCGTGGGTTCTATCCATGTGGTGAATATGGCTATCATGTATATCCTGCCATGCTGAATGTGTCTGAGTCTATCACAGTGGTAGAGGACATCCTGCAGAGACATCTGAACATGCATTGTTACAGGCAAACATTTAATGTTGGCACATGCCATGTCTGAGACATCCCACCATCTCTATCCATCCCTGACAAAGAAATAATGCCTCAGCCTTTAACTAGTGTCTTGGGAGACAACCTGCTAGAGGGGGGTGTCTCACTCAATAGCTTAGGGCTACTGATCAATGTTGGAAACAGTTCTCTACCTGGTTTCTCTTGCCCTGAACCAGGAAGAGCCTTGAAGAACTGTGAAGAATGGGGCTGTCTCATGTCACTCAGTACTGACCCTTGCCACTGGTTAACGAGCATCAAACTTGGGATTTCTTTGAGTCTGAAGGTGCGGTTGTGACAATTGCCATGTTAGTTGTGAACGTGGAGTGAATTGGGACCTCCATACCTGAAAGCATCAGCCACTACAGGTTGAGCTAAAGGACTAAATTGCTTAACAGGCAGCTGTAGCAGACTCATACGTCTGTGAAATAGGCACCAAGGGGGATGGGAGCAGGGTGGTGGGGCACTGTGAGCCGGGACAGGAAGCAGGGTGGTGGTGAGAGGAAGTGTGACTGGCTTAGGAGTACCTAGGGCAAAGGTGTTTGAATGGTTGGATCTGTAATGGCTTTAAAGCTAATTCATTCCACTGGAGTGGCACAAAGCAGCCAGAGCAGAGGCCAGGATGTGATCCTTGATATTTTAATTATATACACAACTTGCTTGCCTTGAGAAGAGGGTTGTCTGGTAATCAGAGCAGGGGACTGGAAACCAAATTTCCTGGGATCATTTCCTAGCTCTGATACTAGCTTTTTTTGTGCAATCCTAAACAAGTTGTTGAACCAAACTGTGCCTCCATTATCCATTTGTAAAATGGAGAAAATAACCTTCGGCCTTTAATGATGGGGTATACTTGTCCTGCACTGGGGATAAGGGTTAAGTCCACACTCTTAGCAGTAGAAGCCATGCCCCGTTGCCCCTGCTGGAGCTGCAGTATAAAAGGGAGCAGCTCAGGTCAGTCAGGACTGACGGCCAAGGAGGAAGGATACATATTGCTTGCCAGAAGCCCCAGACCTTGGAAGCCAGAAGCTCTGAGACTCAGGCAGCTGCAGATGCCCAAGAGAGGTTGGAGCCACCGAGAGCAGCACAGGCTGAGGCACCTGATGACACCAAGACCATAGCAACAGGACATACGGTAGGAAGTAGATGGTGGGGAGTGGGAGGGGCCTAGGCCTTGTCCCAAGTGTCATCAGCGTGTTTTGGATGGATTCTCACTGACTCAGTGGTGAGCACACTTGGCCATGAGAGGGGCCTGGGCTGGGATCTGGTGCAGCAGGAAGGGCCTGGGTCCCCTTCCCTGGCTGCCACCCACCCCTATTCCCCCGTTGGCCACCAGGCCACATAGTGAGGGGGGCAACCATAAGACTGACCACTGGGCCATGCAGCCCTGCTGAGGAGGGTGGCCATATTGACTCTGGCCACTTGGACCTACTGCCCTGAGGCAAAGATTAGTCAGGTAGACTTAACCACAGGGCTGCAATGCCCTTGCCCTTACCCAAGGGGGGGATAGGGTGTACTTGTCCTGCAACAGATGCCTTATAACATCTCTTCGTTTGTTTCTAAAACACCATGAAAGCATTGGATGACAGTTGCTCTGGAAGTGAGCCCCATTCCAATTCACACCCTCAAGTGAGAAATTATTACAGTTTGCTCTGTGCTTTTTAGTATTGGGAATATTTTCTTCATTCTATTTTAATGAGGCTTTATAATCCCATTAATTTAAAGTCAATCTAACCTAAAACCAAAGCATACCTGTGAAGGGATGCACTCTCCAGGACATGCACTCATCTAATGCCATTATGCTGCTTAGCTAGCCAAAGCCTATCATGCACAATAAGAAGTGGCCTGACTCTCTCACAAACCTGAACCTTTATTCTGAGATCAGGTCAGAGACATTCCCTCCCACCACCCCAAGCTCCACCCACTATGGTGCAGGTGGCTTGAAAGAGTGGTGTGCCATGCCTTCTGGGAATAGTACAACCATTGAAGCTCTAATGCAACAAGAGTGGGATTTTCAAAGACACCAAAGGGAGTTAAGTGCCTGACGTGCAATGAAAGCCTAAGGGAGTTAAGTACCTCTGAAAATTCCAGTCATAAACTAAACTTCAGGGAGGCCCAGCAGAGAGACCACTTCCTGCTGCCAGCAGTTCCTGTGAGGGAGCAGAGGATAAAGCAGCTAGTGGAAGTATCTTTCTTTTAATTTAAACTTTTAAATGCATGTGACTTTTGTGCTGGTGAATAGCTGACAGCCCTGGAGAACCAAGGTCTCTACTTATCTACCCAGCCGCAGAATACATTTGACCCTTGCCAGTAAGTGCCAACCAGGGCCAGTTCCAGCCACCAGCGAAGGAAGGTCTTCAGCAACAATTCGACAGCAGGGCCTTCACTCCCCCTCTTCATTGGCACTTTGGCAGATGCTTAATCGGGTTTGTTTGTTTTTTTTCCTTCGCTGCTTGGGGTGGCAAAAAAGCTGAAGCTGGCCCTGGTGCCAGCATTGTCTCGATGGGTGAGGAGGTTTTGCTGTCCATGTCCTCAGCCAATATTAGTGACAGTTGGGGTAAGGAGACTCCTAGGAATAGAGTGCGATCACTTCACAGACACTATCAAAGAGCCAGGAGAAGATAATGACTTTAAGGCCTGGTCTACACTACGCTGTTAAACCGATTTTAACAGCGTTAAATCGATTTAACGCTGCACCCGTCCACACTACACTGCTCTTTAAATCGATTTAAAGGGCTCTTTAAATCGATTTCTGTACTCCTAC